>NW_027507791.1:65128304-65443304 GCF_037356315.1 Lithobates pipiens
AAGAACTGTGAAGAAAAATAAGGGCCAGTGCCCATCTGCAGACCCACAATTGCCAGGAACGCAGAGCCCAAAATTGCTAGGAATGCAGCGCCCACCATTGCTAGGAATGCAGCGCCCACCATTGCTAGGAATGCAGCGCCCACCATTGCCAGGAATGCACTCCCACCATTGCTAGAAATTCACTCACCATTGCCAGGAATGCAGCCCCACCATTGCCAGGAATGCAGCCCCACCATTGCCAGGAATGCACCCACCATTGCCAGGAATGCACCCACCATTGCCAGCAATGCAGCCCCACCATTGCCAGCAATGCAGCCCCACCATTGCCAGCAATGCAGCCCCACCATTCCACCATTGCTAGGAATGCAGCCCCACCATTGCCAGAAATGCACCCACCATTGCCGGGAACGCAGCCCCACCATTGACGGGAACGCAGCCCCACCATTGACGGGAACGCAGCCCCACCATTGCCGGGAACGCAGCCCCACCATTGCCGGGAACGCAGCCCCACCATTGCCGGGAACGCAGCCCCACCATTGCCGGGAACGCAGCCCCACCATTGCCGGGAACGCAGCCCCACCATTGTCAGGAATTCACTCACCATTGCCAGGAATGCAGCCCCACAATTGCAATTGCCAGGAATGCAGCCACCATTACCATCAGTGCAGCCATGGAGGGCAGGACGAGAGCCAAACACATCCTACAGGAGAATTTCCTGTTTACACAACGGCCCCTTTAAGAGAAAGTCCCGCCTCCTCTGATGGACAGAACAGTCGTCCAATGGCAGAGATGGGACTTCCTATTACAGCTGCCGTGTAAACAGGAAATTCTCCTCCTGTGTGCACGGCACTCGTCCTGCCTCCTCCCTCTGAGGCAGCAGGACTATATATCTTTTGTGACCCCGGCGCTGGGAGATCGCCGGGGGCCACAAAAGATGTATATGTTTAAATAACCAGGCGGGCCATTCAAAACCGGACCGCGGGCCGCGATTGGCCCGCGGGCCGGACTTTGGACATGCCTGCTCTAAAGTAACTGCGTTAAGTAACTCAATTTATTTTAACTGAGTTACTTACATCACTGCACAAGACAGAAGACAGGGTTGTAGATCAGGCAGGGAGCTGTCCAGCATTCCAGATAGCTCAGTGAGAAGAGTAAACGCCATACACAGAAGAGGTTCCAGGTTTGAGCCCAGCTCCTGACACAGTCACCTGTCCATGATCTACTGGTAGATCATGATCCACAGGTTTCTGAACTCTCCTGTAAAGGGCTCTGGGAGCAGTGGGAAGGGCCCCCTGGCTCAGGTCACAGGGGCCCTTCATGTTTTCCTGCACCAGGGCCCCGATTGTTCTAGTTACACCTTTGCATCCCTCCCTCTCTTTATCATAACATAAGGACGGGCGTTCTGTAGTACAGAAGGGGAGAACCAATTCAGGGCTGACAACACTGCTGGGGATTTAAGTGAAGATGCAGTGTTATCACCTCACAACTTGGTTTTGTTGGGTGCTCACTGCATGTCCTGACAGCATACAGCATGGTTTTATTGGGCTTACTGTTACCTTCTTGACCTCGTGTGCGTCTAGGGGTTTCCCTTGGTAGATGGCCCAAAGAATTGTAGAAACGGACACTGGATCCTCTTTTTGGGATATTTATTGGAAAAGATAAGACGGTTTCTCAATGAAGGGTAGATGGTTAGGAAAGGTAGTTCAGGTACTTTTGGAACTGCAAAGAATAGGAAGTCAGAGAATTTACTGTTTCACAACTGGATTCTCACAACTACCGGATAGGCCTCCTCTCACTAGGCCTAGCAGCTGATAGAGTGTCAAGTACAGCAAAAGTCTCTGCCACAGACTTGGATGCAGAACACTTGTAAAAAGTCTCTGCCACAGACCTGGATGTACAACTCTTGTAAAAAGTCTCTGCCACAGACTTGGACGTACAAAACTTGTGAAAGGTCTCTGCCACAGACTTGAATGTAACTGAGAGATATAGATAAATTTAGAGAGCTATCATAAGGTACCAGTATCTCGCAGCCGGTCCGGCGATACCGTTTGAGTGTAGATCCATTTAGTGTCCTTCAACTGAGCCTCCAGGCTCCTTCTGAGAAGCCAGCCTTATGCATGGTCTTCTCCTGATTAGTCCTCTCCTGGGTGCTTCTCCAGTTGCTGGGCCTCTCCTCAGATGAGACGGCACCGGACCACCTTTGAATCCTCCTCTCAGTTACTTCGCCTCGGGCTATCCAGACAGAAAGATCTTCTGGACCGGAATCCAGAAGCACGTGATGTCAGCACCTTAAATACCACCTCCCAGAGTGCACAGCAGGATGACACTCCCACTGTGCTGGTTCCGAGAAAGGATGGCACTCAATATGCCCAGCCAGACTGCGTTCTCACACTTGCCAGTGCTGACAGCTACACCTGTGGCCAAGGAGAACCCAGTGCAATCCCACCAGACTGGTACTGAAACCATAATTTGGCATAATTAACCCTAAAACCCAACTGTGGTTTTAGGAAATATTAAATTGAGAAAAACGTCTGACTTGTCAGGAGCCGGCACTACATTGAATAAGCTGGTTAGTGTTCCCTTTCTTTTCTCAGATTAGTATCTTTCATAATCTAATTGTGTTTTTCCTTTCTTCCTAGCCAGGATAAATTAGAACTACTCCTAGATGAACCTCTGATAAATACCGTCTCAGGACACAAGGCTGGAACTACTGTATGTAGGTAACAGGTCTTATTTATAGTTCAGCTTTATTTTTCCAGGTGTATTCAGAATATAAAATGTTAGTTGCTGCAATTATTTTTCTCTTATACATTTTATATTAATAGAAACCATTCTCATTCTGTTTTTCCAGCATTGTCTTTAGATGTACACATTGCCTTAGGTCCTTTCCACTTGGGTCATTGACCTATATTGACTGATATGGCCTCATTAGGTAGAGGTCTCGTAGCTTTGCTATTTCAGCACATTGTTAAGTGACTGTACAGTGGGGGAATGCAAACCACGCTAGATGCGGTGTGTTTTAACCCAGGGCTGACACCTCTGTGTTCCCAACATCTCCTCTCCTATTCTTCCTATACATACTTTGTGCTTTATTGTTGATTCCCAGAAGGCAGAATCGGTATGCTTTGAGCGTACCCTATGGGCAGTTGTGTCAATGAAGGTTCTTCCCTGTTCTCAGTAACATCAGGACTCCGTTTATCGTCTGAATAACCTGACAGACATGCAGTACACACACGATTAAAGTAGAACTCCAGACAAAACTTTTTCTAGCTTTGGATAGAGCGGGGAAGTGTAAAACTCTGAAATGGTTTTAAAATGTCCTATTTGGAGAAATCTAATCTCACCTTTTGTCCTAGGGACCATCGTCAAGAGTGAAAGGGAATCCACAATTTTACTTACTTTCTGTTGCATCTCTGGGAACAGAAAGTGCAAGGAAAAAATATCAACCTGACGGGGACACAGACACCGCAAGAAAAACCCAACAGGGTTTCTAGCACTTTTACTTGGACAAGGCTGGAGTTGAACGTTAAAGAAGCACTTTAACGTTGCACACAGTGATGGGCTCGGGCGTGTTTGGATCGAACCCACCAGAAAGTCCTCACTGCACATAGGACGTGAGACATTTCCTGGCCCACAGCTGCACATACACAGGCAGCCTATGAATGGCGGTGTGCAGTGCCAGCTTATTGGTGGGTTCCAAACATAACCCAAGCCCATCACTACTTGCACATTTAGCGCCATCTCCTGAAGAGCATGCTCTATATGTTTTTGCAATTTAATGTTACCCTTAAAACCGCAGTTTGGTTTGGGTCGAATTGTTCTACATTTTTTACCTCAGCATCAGTCTGACTGGACTGCAGGGTATTCTGCCTGGCCATGGAGGGCGCTGTCACTTTTGGCAAGCATTGAAACACAGTCTAGTTGGGTGCATTAAGGTTATTAAGGTTACTCTCTCTCGGAACCAGCCCAGTGGGAGTGTCGCTCTTGCTGTGCCTTCTGGGAGGGGGTGCTTAAGGTGCGGCTGTCATGCGTTTTGGAGTTCCGGTCCGAAAGATTGTCCTCCTGACAAACCCCCAGGACATCCATGGCCTGGGGTGCAGATCCACCCGACTTTATGTCTCGGCGCTGGCTAGCCCAAGGCGAGGAAACAAAGGAGGATTCCGAGATGGTCCGGTGCCGTCTCGGTTAGTGGAGAGGCCCAGCAACTGTGAAGTTATCCAGCGGAGGACTCTTTGGGAGAAGGCCATGCAAGGGTTTGCTCAACAAGAGCCTGGATAAGTTGAAGGACCCAAGTGAATCCAACCTCGTGTGGTATCGCCGGACTGGCTTCAAGATGCTGGTACCATACTAGTGTCCTACAAGCTTTCAAGTTTCTCTCATGTGTTCTATAGCAAAGTCTGTGGCAGAGATTTGTTTTTGACTTAAGCCTCCTATTGGCTGCTAGGCCTGGAGAGAGAAGGACTATCCAATAAGGGTGAGGATCCAGTTGTGAATGGCTATTCTCTGGATTTATTCAAAGTGAGAGACTGTTTCATACTGAATTTAACATTAAGAGTACCTGGACTTTTCACCTAAACCCTCTGATCCTATGCCGAGAGACTGTGTTAACTACTTTTCGCAAATAAAAATCCCTTGTGGATCTGTTGTCAGTCTCTGCAGTTTTTGGGCCATCTACCTCGGGAAACCCCTAGATGCATACAAGGTGAAGAAGGTAACAGTAAGCCCAATAAATTCAGCCGCTCCTTCGGGAGTCAGGGCTACACACATACAGCGAAAGTGATGGTGTTTTCTAAAAAAGGGCCCATGGCCCCCATATATTCACTCTACCAGCACTTTCTATCTACTCCTTGATCTTTTTACACCAGCACTGAAATTGAGCAGTGATGTCACTCCCCTGGGCATGTGATAATGCTCATGCCTAGCAATAGGCTGCTACTCCTGGTTACAGTTACATACTCCCCCATCCCTCAAGTTACAAGCAGAGCAAGATCATCCACAAGGCAACCTAGGAAAAAGCCTAAGCCCTGATGGAAGTCCAGTGGTCCAAGCTACAACCTTCATACTTCTGCAATAAACCACAGGGTAAATGGTCAAAGCTGTGAACTTGCCTGTTCTTTCTCAAGGGAGAAGGCACTTGTATGCAGTTAAGGGCCATGGTCTGATGGGGACATGCCAATACAGACAATGCAAATGGGGACAGCTTCTCTGTTGTAATCCTGACCTGTGTCAATCCAACAGGATGTAGGGAGCAAAGCTGCTACTTTGTCCAGGGCCACATTCTGCAAGGAAAAAATTAGCAGAATATCTGATAGTGTGTATGGGGCTTTAATCCAACTCTGTGGGACAGGTATTTTTCCTGACTGCAGAGGAAGAAGACAAGTGTGTGAGGAAAGGCAAGTAACACGTTTATATGGGGGGATACTCTTTAAAGAGACACTAGCTTTTCAAGATGAATGACCAGGTTGACAGTGTCTCTTTAACGATTTTCTTCTCCCCACTGAAAAGAGGAAAGTCAAGGTCTAAAAGTTACCAATCCTCACGTTTATATGGAAGATTCGTTACCTTGTTTGATACTGCCATGGTGCACAAGTTTGTGAAAACTTGTGTTCTTTGTGAAATGTCATTTATTTACCTGTCACCGCTGAATAACTCTAGGCGTGTTTGTTATAGACTATATAGAATAACAGCTCCATGATCCAAAAACACCTTTAGGTGTGCATTGAGCTGTTTGAGTAACCAATGCCTAAAGTTAAAGTTCATCTAAAGACAAAACTTTATTTTTTTGATAGATTAGTACATAGTAACAACTTATGTTAGGCTATATTCACACTTGAATGTATCTTATTCTGGTAACTTGCAGGCATTTTCTGTGTGGTTTAGAAGAGATGTGCCATACAAGTGTAGCACCCTGGTGTTTAGGCATGGTTGCTCCTAAATTTACCTGGCAGCTATAGCTACCTTGGCTAATTGTTGAGGATCAATTGATTTCACTCCAAGTCTGTAATTGCTGCACTTCTCTCTTTGTTTTCTAGGTGCCTGGGTACCTGGCGGCATTAGATATGAGAAGGGCAATGCATGGTAAGATTATGGGTATATGGGGCACCTCAGGCAATGGGCAGGAGTTTTCTTGAATCCCTTGGCCTGCTGGGAGAACCTATATATTTGGGTGAATAAGGTGATTGGGGTTCTGTGCCACCTGGAAGGCTGTCTGGGTGGATGTGTGCTATAATGCCCGGGCTGCTAGACCGGAGTTTGGGCCCATCCCAGGCACATCTGGCTGCTAGGCTGTCTGAGGGCCTATCCAGAAGCAAGAGAGCAGTGCAGGGTTGGGATTGTGGCTTGCAGTCCAACCAGAAGTGATGGTTCTGCCAAACAGAGAACCTGTCATGGTCGGAGGTAGAGGGGAAGCTGTCGCCATTAAGGGTCCAACCACTCTATTACCAGGGACCACAGTGAGTAGCTGAAGCAAGTACCAGAGCAGTATTCTCACGAACCGGGGATGGTGAAGAATCTGGAAACTTCAGTGGGATCAAGCCATGGACCCAGCCAGCAGAGGTGAGGCTTACAGAGCAGCCTTGTGCATCAAGCCAGGGACTGAACAAGCCAGTGGGGTGAAGCTTGAGAAGTATCTTGAGTGCCAGCAGAGAGGCAGGGGGTGACACTTATAGAAGATACTACCGTGAAGATTGGAGGAGCTCAAGGAATTCAGTGGCAGTGAATCATCTGGTCTAGTGAGGGACTGGGAGCTCAGTGGGCTGAAGAACTAAAAGAAGTGATTGTAGTGGAAGTGAGGGAACTGTTACACGTTGTGTAAGGAACTGTTAAAGACTGTTCCCATAGGAGACAGCATTCCAGCATATACAGATGTGGTGTCTTGCTGGAGGCTTTTCCCTGCACGGCTGTCCATCTGTTGAAGTCTCGGAGTCTGCCAATTAATCTTGCAACTACCTAAGGGTGTCCTGGCCCTAACCCTCTCTCCCAAAGTTCTGTTAAGAGAAATAAAATCTCTTTTGCATTCAAGAAGCGTCTGGCGCCCATGAATCTACCTTGCTTTGCACCCACCATATACAGAAGGATGTCAGTTATCTCTGGCCCTGGAGGTTCTCATTAGACTGAAGGAGGCCTGGGATCTTGCTATACAAGAGTTTTTTTGGGGGCAAGAACATATGCTTTTGGCTCCATAGACTTATTATTGTAGCACTACCCCCGCAGGAGCCGCTAGTATATTTTCTGTCCTCTGTTTATCATTAGGTCCTAGATGGAGATTCACCCCTGCTGACACCAGGGAAATACCATGGCCAGGGAGTCTCTTGACTGTCACACACTGGACAAAGGAAAATATGCACACACGGTTATAAAATAAATGAGTCGCTTGTATTGCAAGATCAATAAAAGTGTACAGTAGCGATTTGACATTTGACAAGAGTGAATAATAAACGCATGCAGGATGCCGCCATATGTGTTCCAATACAGGGCCGCTCGCCACGCTTCGCTCGGCATTATTATAATCGAACTCTACGTCCACTTGGATGGTGGGGCTTGAACCTGGACTTGGGTGGAACACATATGGCGGCATCGTGCATGAGAACCAGTGGGTAGCCAAATGTAATGGGTCTCTATATGTGACGAAACACCCACATGTCCTGCAGGACTGAAGATATAAACAATACCCCTCAGAATAGGAAATACTCCCCAAGTGAGATGAAGAAAAAAATTAATTAATAAAAGATTAACAAGAAATTAAGGCTAACAAACTTGTAGACCCTCAGTCTGAAGGGAGTAAGTTTACACAACTAAAAAGTTTATCAAATCTTCTACACACCAAATGGACTGTCAAGTTAGTTCTTGTGCAGGCTTAAGCCTCGTACACACTGTATGATTGCTGGGAGGGGATTGACTGTTGACAGACGGTTGTTCTTAAAGCGGAGGTTCACACAAAAATTGAACCTCCACTTTTCGGACCCCTCCGGTGTCACATTTTATACCTTTTAGGGGGAAGAGGGATGCAGATACTTGTCTAAGCCCTTGTACACACGGTCGAAGAATCCGTCGGAATGTGTCCTATCGGACTTGTTTTGTCGGATAATCCGACTGTCTGCGGACCAAATTTTCCAACTTGCTGGAAATATTTTCTGACAAACTGGTCTGATCGGACATACTCCGATCATGTGTAGAGAATTCCGATCGGACCAAGTGCCACGCATGCTCAGATCAAATTCCTACATCAAAGCTATTGGCTACTAGCCTGAACGTAGTCCCATCGTAACGAAATTACGTCATCACGTTCTGAACGATCGGATTTTCCGACAACTTTGTCCGACCGTGTGTATGCAACAGTTTCGGACAAGATCCATCGGACAAAATCAGACGGACAAAATCCGACGGATTTGGTTGTCAGAATCTCCGACCGTGTGTACAAGGGCTTAGACAGGTATTTGCACCCACATCCGGGCATAGATTCCCACGGGAATCTATGCCTCTTCCTGTCCCGCCACGCTGTCTGCTGGGACACACACGGGTCCCAGAGACAGTGCAGACCATTCTCATTGAGCTGTGCAACTCGCGCATGCGCAATAGGAACCGGGAAGTGAAGCCGCCATGCTTCACTTCCTGATTCCCTCACCGAGAATGGCGCCGGCAGCAGCCGAGAGCCGAACGATTGCTCGGCTTCGGCTGCCGAAATCGCTGGACTCCAGGAAAGGTAAGTGTCCATTTATTAAAAGTCAGCAGCTGCAGTATTTGTAGCTGCTGGCTTTTAATATTTTTTTATAGGTGGACTCCCTCTTAAATGTTTACTGTTAGTACGCTCCTTTTGACAATTGTTGTCCAATTTTTCAGGCTAGTAAATTGGATCTGGATCATTTTTCTCCAATAGAGGGACAGACCAGGCTAAAGCTTCGCTGGACAGGAGGGAAATAATACAGGCTACCAGGGCTGGAGTTCAAAATGAATAGTGCACTGGCTAAGGAACCCCCTGCAGGCCTTGGAGTCCCCAGAGTAACAGGACGGAGCTGGTAAATGCAAAGGATTTGTAGCTACGACTGTGACCTGAATAGGTACGGCAGCAGATTGCGATTGAGTTTGTTGAACCAGGGGGTCCTAGGAATCGGATCACCTGGGTCTCGAGTCTACAGACCATGCCCTGCAGCTGATCATTGGCGATTAGTGGCACATTATGGTGGGTCCACAGCCCAAACAGGGAGCTAGGGCATAAGATTCGCCAGGGTGTGGAATCTAAGAGCCAGCAGGTTTTCACCAGAGTCTCTGGTGGTGAGGATTGATTGATCAGGATAGTCAGGAGAACAAGCCAAGGTCGGGCAACAATTTACAGGCAGGCTAAAGGGAACAACCCAGATACTATATTTAAAGTTTTTTTTTAATTTGTATTGTTTCACTTTCATCTTTAAAAAAAAAACATTTTTGCATTGATACATGTCCCCCAGTGCAGTACCTGGACCCCCATCCCGTTTTTATGGCCAATAACTTGCATATAAGCATTCAAAATGAGGACTTTTGAGTTTTCAAATTGGGGTCCCATAGACTTTAATGGGGTTTGGGTCTGAACTTTTGAGACGTTCTGGCGTGAGCCAAACCAGGGGTGTTTTGTCCTAACTCTAAGCATGAGTACTTACAGGGCTTTTAAGTCACTCTGTTGTACCCCTGCACCCCCTCCAAAGGGGAAGCTTTCACATTAAAATTTGCCTGCACCTCACATCTCCCCTCTGCCATGAAAGTCTCTCTTACCGGCAGGGAGCAGTAACGCTCTCTAGAAGGGGTGGCCATGTGGACTGTGACACAGTACATAGTATTCATAATTGAAATCTCACAAGAGCTTGGTGCCTAGTTGTAGGACAGGCCTTTCCAAGATAGCCCCTGGAGCCCACAGCAGAGGACACGCAAATTCTATGCTGGGCTCCCCTTTTAAAAGTACCTACATAGATAAATTGAGGACATGTGGGGACATCTAAACATGTGGGGACATCTAATGGCAAGAATTGCAGCAAAATTTCCATGAGGAATTACAATGAGGCACCTAATGTCTTGCTACAACGTATCTATTCACATAAAAAGATGAGTTCCAAGAGCACATAACTTGAGATTTTGAACCTGACATATATTTTGACAGTAGCATAACTTTAACGGAAAATGAAAGAAATGCAAGTTAGCACCAAGCCATAGAAAATTGGTTTAGCAGATTTATGCAACGACCTGCCTGCTATGAGCCATGGAATTAAGTAATGATTTTCTTTTCTACATGGGGAGAATTAATGCATTGTTAGTCATAACACTGTTCCCAGCTTTGGTAACGTATTGCATAATCAGCTTTTAATCTTTCGATAATTTAATCTACCAGTCAATAATAGTCAGCAGTACACAAGGTTTCTTCATCAAGCTAATAATTTGTGGTATAGTAGAAGTCTGGAATTAGTAGAATGTAATTAGGGCGTGCTAAGACACAAACCTGACTGCTAATACAATGCTGAGCATCAGTATGAAAACCTAAAGCTGAACTCCACTCAGATATAAAATATACAAATAAATGCAGCACTAATCATTCATTCATAAACAAATTCATTTTTTTTAATGCAAGAAGTATATGTACCTGATTATTTAGTATTAGCCTCATGTAGTCCCTGTAGAACAGAACTTAGACTAGGAGTGGGAGAAGCAGCACAAGGAGCCAATATATTGTGCTGCAACCATTATGTCCTAACTAGGCACAAACTAATAAGAGGAGCGAGCTAGAGATGAGCCCATAAGCCCGCTGCTTCTTTTTAACTGTCCAGTCACAGACTGAGGGGGGGGGCAAGGCCTGTGTTACTTAACTACTTAATTTTTCAGACTCTGCGTTTACAAGTTAAAATAAAATAAAAAATTCATATAAAATTACTTAGAACTCCCAAACATCTCAGGAGTGTTGGAGAGGATGCAGGGAAGTAGGAACGATAGCCCACCTGTGGAGGAACTGTCCTAAAATTTGAAAATACTGGAAATAAATTTTACAACTTATTAAGGAAATTAGCAGGGAATCTGTACTTGAGGATCCGTGGATATGCTTATTCCACGGAATAGAGGGCTCAGTGAAACAATAGAACAAAACATTATTGCCCCATATGCTTAAAGCAGCGAAAAGCCTCATTCCCAAAAGATGGCAGGAAGAAGGGAGCCTGAAAATAATTGATTGGGTTTTGGCTATTGATGGAACATACCTCCTGGAGAGTTTGAGATCTAGTGGGGGAAGAAGGAAAGGAGGGGGCGATGGATAAATGGGGACACTGGTGGCAGGAATTTAAGAAGACGTAGAGGTATGTCGAAGTAATAACCTCGAAATGAGTAGATGCAATAAGCTATTAAAGAGGAAAAATACATAGAATGTAACATGACGAGAGGTGGGAGGGGAAAGGGGGATGGGGAAAGGGAGGGGAAAGGGGGATGGGGAAAGGGAGGGGATATTAGGTTTTGATTAAAAGAACTGTGTTGTGCAGTGATGTTGTATATGTCTCTTTTTAAAATTGTGAAATATGTATAGGGAAAATATAATAAATAAATACTCCCAAAGGCCACTTTTATCTAAAAGCAGACCGCCCGTTGAAGAAGAGGATACCAGGGTTATGGTAGTTATCTGCTGCCATAACAACCATACGATGAACAGGCAGGCAGCTTACACTGACAGTCTACAGGAGACCTGCATGGCACCAGCGATCTGCTGAACACTGAGCAATGCTTTCCAGGCTCCTAATACAAAAAATTGTAACTGCACATTTTTTTTACCTGCAAAAAAATGTGTATTTATTATTTTTTTGTTAAAAAGGTGAATATAACCTTTAACATCTAACAACTTTCGCATATTGAATCTGTATATTTCCTTGTGTTCAGCTTTGAAAAAAGAGAGAAATAAGGAAGTGGGCAATGCTGACCTTCATCTAAAAATGCTAGTTACCTGGCATCAATATTTCCTGAAACAAAAATATAGGCCTGTTAGAGTGAAATCAAAGCTTTTTATCTGCATACTAGCAATAGGTTAGTAAAACAAGAGATGAAAGCCAAGCAACCAGCATGTTCAGGTGTCAGCCATGCAAGACTATGACCACTTTTTCTTTTAAAAGGTCATTTCTGATCTCCTTTAGAAAATACTAGTTTAGTGGCAGTTATGCAGTCTTACCTTGCATCAATTATCTTGAATAACCCAATAAGTCAGAGTAAAAGGAAGAACCCCTGCTTTGCATACTTTTTACAGGTCAGTGGCTTTAGTCAAAAGCCATACAATAGGCATGACAGCCAGAGAGTCAGCATTTCCAAAAAGAGAGGTCAGTCATATTAGTCTACATATCTCACTACAGGTTTCTGTTCCCATACCCAGATCTCTGAGAAATGGGCAACCTGTAAAATATGAGTATATACTGTATACTTACCCTTAGTTGCTGCCAAGGCTATTGAACGTCACTTTGATCCTGAGAATAGCTTTCCATGTCTGCTGGAAAAATGATACTTCTGGGAATGTTGAATTCCTGGATCCCTTACAGATCACACCGGTCCAAACTATTGACCTCCACGTCATTGCTGTCTCTGTGTAGTTCGATTTGGAACACCATTGTTTTACAAATAATATTCTTAAAATATATAAAATACTGTCTGTATAATATATATAATATCCCTTATTAGAAAGAAATCTTGCGAGCTACCATGTAATTACAAGATGATAAAATAGCCAGCAGCTGACACTGTCCACATTCCCATAGTATGTGCTAAATACAATATAACAAAATATAATGCCAAGCTGTGCTCTCCTCCTTAATACTATATATGATATTACACACAGCAATATAATGTTTCAATAAAAACCTCAAATCATATATACAGTACACTGTACATTTATTTTATATATGATTTGAAGTTTTTATTGAAACATTATATCACTGTATGTAATATTGTGTATAGTATTAAGAAGGAGTGCACAGTGCTGCATTATATATTGTTATATATTGCTCTTATATTTGTATTTTGTACATGCTACTAGGTTCTGTGTCCTCACTATTGAGTCGAGTCACCAACTTGCCCTGATGAAGGGAGACCTCTGAAACCCCCAAAACATGTCGTCAACTTCTGCTAATTTATTCTGGATAAACAATCAATCAATGAACTGTTGATATTTTCTCTTTTTCTCTCTGCTTGCCAGTGCTACACAATGATTATACACTGAAAACATAGAAAAAAATATTTGGCTAGGGCCACATCTCCAAATGGCATCAAAAAAGTATAAGCCGGAACCCGCATATACAAACTGGACTTTAGAGGCTCAGCATAGGAGACAGTGGTAAGTAAAATAGTACATTTTATTGTACAAAATGTAATAAAACACAGGCATACAAGCCTGAAAGTCAAATATATCCCCAAAATATGTAATGATTGTCCCAGTATAAGCATAGCTCCCAACTGTCCCTGATTTCGAGGGACTGTCCCTGATTTGGAGCAAGGTCCCTCTGTCCACCTCATTTGTCCCTAATTTTGGTGTGATCTATATAGTTGTAAATAAAATGCACTATTTATCTTTCAAAAAGTGTTTTCCAGCACTAAACCTTTCATCCAAATTCTATATGGCTTAATTTTTAAATGTCAAAACCCAGTATAAAGGAATAGTAGTGGTAAAAAAAAAAAAGCACTTGTGGGTTTAACCAAATCATTTTTTGCATAATTCTCCTGTAAGGGGGCGTGGCAGGGGGCATGTCCTATGCCTACATACCTTTGCTAATAAGTGTCCCTCGTTCCCATCTTAAAAAGTTGGGAGGTATGGTAAGTGCATCTTTCCAAAAGTATATAGGAGAGGAATAGCAGAGTATAAATCACTTACTAAGAGTTTAAGATTAGGAACTATGAACCGTGCCTGATCTCCAGTAATGGTCTCGCTGTATAAAGTACAGGGCAATATAGCACAAGATATCACAGATGTCACAGATGTCACAGATACGGCTGAGATATTATGGAAGCCGACCCATGTCTGTGGCCATAAGATAGAAACACACACTATATACAGTGGTGTGAAAAAGTGTGTGCCCCCTTCCTCATTTCCTGTTCCTTTGCATGTTTGTCACACTTAAGTGTTTCGGAACATCAAACCAATTTAAACAATAGTCAAGGACAACACAAGTAAAACACAAAATGCAATTTGTAAATGAAGGTGTTTATTATTAAAGTTGAAAAAAAATCCAAACCATCATGGCCCTGTGTGAAAAAGTGATTGCCCCCCTTGTTAAAACATACTATAACTGTGGTTGTCCACACCTGAGTTCAATTTCTCTAGCCACACCCAGGCCTGATTATTGCCACACCTGTTCACAATCAAGGCATCACTTAAATAGGAGCTGCTTGACACAGTAAGGTCCACCAGAAGATCCTTAAAAGCTACACATCATGCCGAGACCCAAAGAAATTCAGGAACAATTGAGAAAGAAAGTAATTGAGATCCATCAGTCTGGAAAGGGTTATAAAGCCATTTCCAAAGCTTTGGGAATCCAGCGAACCACAGTGAGAGCCATTATCCACAAATGGCGAAGACATGGAACAGTGGTGAACCTTCCCAGGAGTGGCTGGCCGCCCAAAATTACCCCAAGAGCGCAGCGACGACTTATCCAAGAGGTCACAAAAGACCCCACAACAACGTCCAAGGAACTGCAGGCCTCACTTGCCTCAGTTAAGGTCAGCGTTCATGCCTCCACCATCAGGAAAAGACTGGGCAAAAATGGCCTGCATGGCAGAGTTCCAAGGAGAAAACCACTGCTGAGCAAAAAAAACATCAAAGCTTGTCTCAATTTCTCCACAACACATCTTGATGATCCCCAAGACTTTTGGGACAACATTCTGTGGACCGATGAGACAAAAGTGGAACTCTTTGGAAGGTGTGGGTCCAAGTATATCTGGCGTAGAAGGAACACTGCATTTCATAAAAAGAACATTATACCAACAGTAAAATATGGTGGTGGTAGTGTGATGGTCTGGGGCTGTTTTGCTGCTTCAGGACCTGGAAGACTTGCCGTGATAAAAGGAACTATGAATTCTGCTGTCTACCAAGAGATCCTGAAGGAGAATGTCCGACCATCTGTTCGTGTACTCAAGCTGAAACGAACTTGGGTTCTGCAGCAGGACAATGATCCTAAACACACCAGCAAGTCCACCACCGAATGGCTGAAGAAAAACAAAATGAAGACTTTGGAGTGGCCTAGCCAAAGTCCTATTGAGATGTTGTGGTATGACCTTAAAAAGGCCGTTCATGCTCGAAAACCCTCTAATGTAACTGAATTAGGACAATTCTGCAAAGATGAGTGGGCCAAAATTCCTCCAGGACGCTGTAAAAGCCTCATTGCACGTTATCGCAAACGCT
Source organism: Lithobates pipiens (assembly GCF_037356315.1). NCBI lineage: Eukaryota > Metazoa > Chordata > Amphibia > Anura > Ranidae > Lithobates > Lithobates pipiens. The sequence continues at coordinate 65,143,681 of NW_027507791.1, forward strand.
TGGTTGCAGTTGTTGCTGCTAAGGGTGGCCCAACCAGTTATTAGGTTTAGGGGGCAATCACTTTTTCACACAGGGCCATGATGGTTTGGATTTTTTTTCACCTTGAATAATAAACACCTTCATTTACAAATTGCATTTTGTGTTTACTTGTGTTGTCCTTGACTATTGTTTAAATTGGTTTGATGTTCCGAAACACTTAAGTGTGACAAACATGCAAAGGAACAGGAAATGAGAAAGGGGGCAAACACTTTTTCACACCACTGTATATATATACACACACACACACACACACACAGTATGTCACAAAAGTGAGTACACCCCTCACATTTTTGTAAATATTTTATTATATCTTTTCATGTGACAACACTGAAGAAATGACACTTTGCTACAAACGTAAAGTAGTGAGTGTACAGCTTGTATAACAGTGTACATTTTCTGTCCCCCTCAAGGAGAGGGGATGATGGACATCTTGTGTTTCTGATAAGCAGAATCACGGATCTCTGTCTTCCCCCAGTCAAAGCCTCCCCCACCCAGTTGGACCCCTTTCACACTGAGGCAGTTTTCAGGCATTTTAGCGTTAGAAATAGCGCTTGTAAAGCGTCTGAAAACTGACTCCCATTCTCTGCAATGGGTGCTTTCACACTGGGGTGGTGCACTTGCGGGACATTCGGAAAAGTCCTGCAAGCAGCACCTTTGGGGTGGGTTGGGAGCGCTGTATACAGCGCTCCCAAAATGCCACTGTCCATTGCAATGAATGGACAGCTCTTCCAAAGTGCTTCGGAAACGCTGCAACACGGGAGTTTTTAACCCCTTTCTTTGGGGTTAAAAGTGCTCCACTAGTGGCGGAAAAGCAGTGCAAAAGCGCTGCTTAGACAGCGGTAAAGCGCCACTAAAACTAGCAATGCTTTGCCGCGAACTAGGCCATGGCCGTAGCCCCAGTGGGGTTGGTCTCCTCCCCTAGTCAGTCCTACCCCCCCTCCCACAGTTAGAACACAGTACATATTGTCCCCATGTGTGAACAATACCCCCATACACTTAACCCCCTGAATACATTGATGATAGGAGGAATTAGGGTGGCATTGTGACCTGCCACCCCTCTCTCATGCCTGCAGATCATCACTCCTGTCACCCCACTCCCATTCGTGCAGAACATCACTCCGGTCATCCCTCTCCCATAACTTCAGATCATCGCTTTTGTCACCCCTCTCCCACAAGTGCAGTACATCACTCCTGTCACCCCTCTTCTATTTTTGCTGAAAATCACTCCTGTCACTCCCCTCCTATTCTTGTAGAACAGCCTTTCTCAACCTTTTCAACGCAGAGGAACCCTTGAAATAGTTCTCTGGTCTCGGGGAACCCCTGCTAAAAATTAGAAATCTAGGACTCATTATACATTAGTGTGATGGTCAGTGGGAAGAATGATCCTTACACTTGTGGTCATTGGGAAGAATTACCTCCTTTCAGATAGCTAAAAAGATCATTGGTGTGAGTGGGAACTTATCTGAGAGGCAGAAATTGCCCAATGCTGAAGGAACCCCTAGCAACCTCTAGAAGAATCCTGGTTGAGAATCACTGCTGTAGAACATCACACCTTCTGACCCCTCTCCTATCCCTGCAGAACATCACACTTGTCACCCCTCTCCCAGCCCTGCAGAACATCACACCTGTCACCCCTATCATAGCCCTGAAAAACATTACACCGGTCACCCTTCTCACAGCCCTGCAGAATATCACACCTGTCATCCCTCTCCTAACCCTGCAGAATGTTGCACCCTTCTGCCTTCTCTCAGCCCTACAGGGTGACAGGAGAGATCTGTTGCAGGGCTAGGAGAGGGGAGACACAGCACGGTTTGTAAGCAAAGGGACTTGCCACAGCTCTTTCCTTTCTCAAACCATGGAGCTCTACAGACCTGAAGCTCAGAGCTCTGTCCTCTCCACCAGCAGGATGAGGTAGGAACTGTAGCAGACTAGCAGGAATGAAGTACAGCAGAGCTCTCTTCTCCATTTTCGCAGCCCAGAAATAGAGGCAGAAGAGGCTCCCACACCATTTGGTCTCAGTGCAGCATGACACTGGAAGCAGTCAGTGCCACTTTTGCCTCTACCTCCTGGACCCGGAAGGGACAGGCAGCTGAGTTTGAGATTTCACTGAGATTTGTGGGCCACGAGGACTTAATTTAAAGCCCGGGACAATCCTGCAGACTCCGGGATGAACAAGCCTGAAGAATTTACCTACTCTAACAAAACCTATTATAGCACATTAGATGATGCTACAAAGGTATCCACTTTCCATGAAAAAAAAAAGGGTCGGGAGAAGGATTAGTACTTTCACTTTTAAAAATGAAGGTCCGCTTTAAGCAGTGTAGATGGAATGTTTCTCCTAATGCCCCATACACATGTGCGGATTTTCCGTCGGAAAAATCTTGGGTGGCTTTTCCAACGGTATTTCGCTCAAGCTTGGCTTGCATACACACGGTCGAACAAACGTTCTTTGAACTTTCAACCGTCAAGAACGCTGTAACGTACAACACTACGACGAGCCAAGAAAATTAAGTTCAATGTTTCCGAACATGCGTCAAATTGTTTCTGAGCAAACTAAGGAATTTTGCGCGTCGGTATTTATACAGACGATCAGAATTTCCGATCTGAACTTTTTCCAACCGAAAAATTGAGAACTTGAAATTGGATGAATTTCCGCCAGAAAAAGTCAGATGGAGCATACACACAATCACATTTTTCGACCAAAAGCTCTCATCGGACTGTTGCTAGCGGAATTTCCCATCCTATGTACGGGGCAATAGACAGCTCTCTCCAAAGTGGTGGCCAAAGGTCAGCTCTTTGCTCAAGTAGGGACTAGGTGTGCAAGGAAGAAAGCAGAATGTATAATGTCCAGGTTAATGTTATTCAAACTCTTAACGAACAAAACCAATGCGTTTTGGGGTTCAAAAGGTTCCATTCATCAGGGCTCAGTTCTGTTGAACAAAGCATCTACTAGACTTTTGTAAAATTGGTGGGATCCTGATGACTCCAAATGGCGGTTAAGCAGCCGACATCTGGAGCAATCATACTCATGAACCAACACATCCTATTAGCCCAGACATCCAGACATGTTCACAAATACCCAACCTTTAATATATATACTCAGCCTCGTTTGCTTAATCTCCCCTTTAATTCAAGCAGATTTAGTAAGCACTGTATTTGTTACATGTTCACCAGAGTGGCTGTTAATAATCTTTTGTGCATTCAACTTGAATAAAGTGAAGGGCTGCAGTCCCGCAGTGTGCGGCATAATAATTACGCCACGCGAATATATATCCGACTGCCAGCTGTGCGAGTGGGAGGTGGAGCAGAACATCCCTGGGGAACAAAGAGTAAACAAATAGAATATTGTTTAGATTAAATGTCAGTGACGACCGTAAACCGAAAACTATTTATTAAATCGCTCAAAATAACCAGATCAACAATGCTCATTCAAAAGCTGGACATTAAGACAAGTTTTTGTTTTTTTTCTTTTACACGCTCTGAACGCTTTTCAGCGTTTCTTTGTGTTTTTATTTAGAACCGTCAGCAGCACCTCCTCCCTTTAATTGTGTCTGTTAACTGTTCTGTTAGATGGTGGACACAATATAGAGCTGTAATTACGGTTAATGACTTTTATTTCCCTTTTGGAGTATAAATGAGTCCTGCATCCCTGGATGTTTTTGTTTCCAAGTTTCAGTTTGATGAAGTTTACCTTACTGCAGCACTTCTCAAACTTTGCCCAGTCACGTAGAGCCATCAAACGATTATTCCCCGGAATACATCAACGCTGTCAAAGAGAATCTTTAGAATTTTGTTGGTGCCCACAACAAATTTATGTACCTTTAGAAACAGTATACGCCAATCTTTTTTATGGATTTTAGTGGATGGCTCATCCCCTGCCCCATTAGGAGACTGACCAGCAAGATTCCAGTTATTATCCAAAGGCCATTGCCTTATTTGGGTAAAGACACCACCAACATCCCTGACCCCTTTGTTTACATCCAGCTGTTAAAAAGAAAAGGAGAAATATCTGCGCTAGTAAATTAAACATATAGTAGCTGCTGAACACATATACCTACGATACCAGGCACATCCAAATAAAATAAAACAGAAGTGCAGTGCATAAATTATGTGTTATACACATAATATTGTGACAATCATTAAGCAACAACCATTAACAGTAAACATTTCTGAATTATCCACAAAGAGCCACAAATAGTATATAATAAAATGTAATAGCGTACAAAGTGAAAATATATTAGGAAAAAATAAAAAGTCCCAGCTATAACTTCATATGTGCTTGGAAAGGAATGGTCATTACCGACTTCAACTGAGGGAGTTGACGAAACCGCCAACGAGTTGACGAAACCGTAATGACGAAACCGGTCAGGGCGTGACCAGCACGACATCACGGGAGTGATGTTTGCGCTCCACCACCCATCATCCTCTACCTGGAAGTGATAGTAGTGTCTGCAATGAGACGCATGCTTCTCCCTGGCGGCTGGATATGTTGACAGCGCCCTCTGGGCTATTTACTTTACATGCTTGTTGACTATTATCTTGATGTACGTAGCTAGTATTAAGGGTCTTTTAGATGTATGGGGAATTGAGACATAATAAACAGAATTACGCTATGTGCAATTATTTTTGTGTTTTATGACTTGTGTTGGAGCCCCTGAACCAGCGAATCTCTTGGTTGGTGAGGATCGAGTATCTTAGTGGCTGATGTACACCTATCTTAACGGCTTTCTCATTAGAGGTGTCAGGTGAGTTTGACCCCCCCGGGGGAGTGTGCATCACGTGGTGGAATACAAATTTTTTTCTATGGTGGAAGGTGCACATTAGGACTATTGCTATTGAACACCTTGAATGCTTTGAACGGTACCCACTACCATCTACTACGGAGAGACTGATAACTAAAACTGTGGTTTCCTCCACATGTTTATAATATTGATATATTATCATTTTAATTTTCAGCTCTGTTTTAGTATTTGAATAACCGTTTTATTTATATACTATTTTTCCTTTACATTACCAAAATGTATTAGTAAATAGAGACTCACCCAGTATTAAAAAAACAGTTCAAGTATGTTTACTCTATTAGTGAGTACACAAAAATAAGTATATCTCAACACTGTCAGAAAGTCAGAAAACACCCTTACGAACAGATATTTTATCTATACTTTTCAAAAAGGCCATATAATGGTGCAAAGTTCCTTTAACCTGTAAATGAACACAGATATTAACTCAATCACAGAAACCTATGTGAACAGGTTAACAGGAGGGTATAGAGCTGACACTATGGGGGTTATTTATGAAAGGAAAATCCACTTTGCACTGAAAATGCACTTGGAACTAAAGTCGCTGCAGATCAGAGGGGGACATGCAAGGAGAATAAAAAACAGCTTTTTAGCTTGCACATGATTGGGTGATAAAATCAGCAGAGCTTCCACTCATTTCAGATCTACCCCTTAGATTTAGGGCGACTGCACTTTCAAGTGCACTTTCAAATGCCCTTGGAGTGCAAAGTGGATTTGCCTTTTCGTAAATAACCCCCTATATCTTCTGTGTCAGGCTTCTCCCTTCTGCCTCCTCAACTCACAGGCTATTAAATCGTGCACAATATAAACAATAAACAGATTATTATATTCAAATTGGCTGGCACCCTTTATATGAAGTCCAATGCAATTAAATCAGATTAGGGAAAAGGATTACAAAAAGGTAAAAAATTGTATTCCTTGAAATCCAGATGCCTTCAGCTAGCTTTGTTGTGTTTTAACTAAAGTAATCCTTGATAACAGGGTATGGCAAATTTGGCAGCACTTTAAGTTACCCTTGCTGTATTGTAACTTCCTTTGTTATGATACTAATGATGTTATCCAGTATAGCTACTAGAATCAATAATGCTAACTGGGCATAGATGTCTGCTTCCAGGGCTTGTTATAAAAGAAGAACTGATTCAGTGGAGCTACAAGTACCACAAGCTGAACTGTGTGAATGATGTCTGTAAGCGGGGTCTTTAACAATAAGATTGGCTATGCCTGCTCACCACTCTGGAACTAAGATACACTTGGCAACAATGTAGATAAGACTCTAACAGGAACTCCTCTCTGTATCCTGTTTCTGGGAAATGGTGCCCGCCGCTCCACGCTGAAGCCCACTGGGATCTGAAGTGCAGGTGTCTCTGGATGACCTGGAACATCCTCCGGTCCGCTTCAGGGAAGAAACGATGCTGTCTGCAGAGGTCCCTCTGGGCATAGCTGTCCAGCTCCCCGCTGTGTAGGCCACAAATCAACAGCAGCTCACTGTCACAAAGACCTCCCACTGGCAGAGTCATACGGCATCCCAAGAGGCTGATCTAGACCGCGTCAGCCCTTTTTATATTCTTTCCCAGCAATCCATTTTGTCCACTCAGCATTCTGGTAATCGTAGTTCAGATCCATCCTGTTGGCATAGTCACTTCAGCATTCTGAACTACACATCCCATGATGCTTTGCTCTAAATCCTATCACAGAAAAAAAGGAAATTGACAGAGTCCAGCAAACACTAGAGGGGGCCAACCCCACATTAATAACACAGAAAATGTCTCTGGATTGCAGGCATAATAGCAAGCTCCTGGCTACATTCTCCCCCACTTGGATTCTTTGGTCCCCAAAGACACAGACACATCAACTTAATAACTTTGTGAGAAGAGGTTACTAACAAATTTATAATAACATCAACCACAATCTAAAATCAACAGATATCGACACACCTCTGGATTTTGCAGAAACCATTATGTACACTTTCAGTTAATTCAAACTCAGTTTTTGAACAGCCCAGGGCAATTGCTGTGTCCCACCTACTGGTGTTAGAGGTCACAGTAGAGTTGCCCCCTACCCAATTGATGTTAGAGGGATTAGGCATGGGTACTTGCCTTCCAATAGTATGAATTAGTTCATCAGAATTCTCTCCTAAAGTATAATAAGTGAGTTTCTTTGGAGCATGTATATTTAGTCTCAACAGGACTGGGGAATACTTCTCAGCGGGTTAAACAGGATTCTCTGTTGGGCTCCTGGCATGATCATGTCTGCATGGCTCTAAAGGGAGATAACTGCAGATTCAGAATTTGGTAGTGGAGAGGAAAGATCAACCTCTTCAAGGAGAGTAGGAATAGGTATCTGACATTCTCAGTTTTCCACACCCATGCAAGGAACTTCAACCTCTGCACAGCAATCTGATTCAGGAACAAGCAAAAGGTCCATCAGCAAAATGTATCAAATCTCTAGTTTTCTTCTCAGAAGTAGGGTAGTACTCTCAATCTTTAACCTATCAGCTTCCCTGAACAATGGTAGGATCTTCAGTTCTGGACTGAGAGATCTTCGTATTGTCTTAGTCACTTCATTTGTCCCTCCAGTTGGCGCTTTAGTTGGCACTCCTTTCTCATTCATAGTTCCTGCATCAGGTTCATTTTCTGCAACCCACATCATCGTCTTCTTTCTCATCATATTCTTCTTCCATTGGTAATACAGTGGGAGTAGGGACATATTCTTCCTCCTCTGGTAATACAGGAGGAATAGAACTTTGTCGCTGTGAATGAGTCCTTGGGGGAGTTGGCTTTGGAGGAAGTGAAGAGGGTACTTGAGGCACCCTGATCCCATCAGTCAATGGAAGCAGATGGTTTCGATGCTACATCTTCAAAGGCCCTTGCTCCCCTTAAGGTCTTATTTGGTAGCCTGGAAGCCCGGGAAGCTGTTTATAAATTACATAAAGGTTGTGGATGCCATCGATCAGCCAACTTGTGTTTGCCTGGTACCCCCAAATTGTTCAATAACACACGATCTCCTGGTTGTAAGTCATGTATTCTCACTTTTAGATCACAGTTCCTTTTGTTCCTCGATTCCCTGGCTGAGGTATGTTCCATAGCTTTCTCATATGTGTCAGGGAAGTTCCCGGAATGGATGCAGTACTGGGTGCCCTGGGGTGCGTGCTGTTGTGTGGGTGCACATGTGCGGGCGCATACGGGTGTGCATCGGCAGGTGCTTGGTGCTGTCCAATTTGCAGCTCCCTGTATCCTAGCACCCGTTACTTTGTCTGAGCATCTGATCTCCTGATTACCCGGCTTGCCCTTTGGATTATCCTGTCTTCTGCCTGCATCCAACCCCGGCTTGTCTTTGACCTTGAACCTGCCTGCCCTCTGTACTGCGCTGCCCGCCTGTTGCCAACCCTGCCTGTGACCTGGACTCTGAACTTGCCTGACCTCTTGTACTGCACTGGTCGCCTGTTGCCGACTGTGCGTGTGATTGGATTTGCCTGCTCAGATCGAGCTCTGCATCCGCTGCCAGCGTCCAGCTGTCTAGTGATCACCAATCCACCTGCATCGGGACCTTTGGACCTTTCCTCCTGCAGTTATCCGCCAGGCTCTCATACCACTCTGGGCTCCCATGCCTCCTGTCTATACTACCAGGGGCCGCAAACCAGACACGTAAAGGAGGCCTTCCCCTGCTATCTTGGGCTCATCAGTCAGGTACGTGAAGTCTGACAATATGCTTGCCGCAGGTTCTTCCTTAGCCTTTCAACATAACCTCTGTGAGAGGTCAAAGAAGTGTTTTCAATGGAAGTGGCAAAAACAAAGTCAACAGGAACACAAGCTTCTCTATCAAACCTGAGGCAGTATGGAGATTAACCACTGGCGTCACTCACAGTACTGTTGTAAGCATGCACCACAGTGGCAATATGATTTCCCCAGTGAGTATAACAAACATGCTTTATTGCATATACAGTACAGACTATTACTGTTGTGGGTTTAGTAACAGTTTAAGTCCTTGCATATATTTTTGTAAAAGGCATCAGTAGTGATCTCTCATAAAGCAGCTTTTGGTATTGGTTCCAGGCCCTTTGAATGAGTGTGATTACAGTTACATTGGAAGAACATCAAGACACAGAAGGAATGACTTGTACATGCTATCTATATCCTCATATGTAGAAGCGCAGCAATACATAAAACTGATATGATTTTCTTTAACAGATGAACAGAGAAATAAGAATCGAAGGATTGTTTACATCAGACGCCGTCAAAAAAACAAAAACTCACATTCAAAAGGGACTCTACTGATCAAAGGGATGAAAGCCTTTGCAAAGCATGAAAGTAAACTCTCTGGTGACACGTGCAGTCAGTCCTTTTTTGGTGTGGAAATCTGATTTAGTAAAAGGAGATTCTATATTTTTAAAATGTAAGCCTGGTAATCTAAGGAGTCATTTTTGCAGGTAAAAATCATTCTGTAAACTGTTAATGCAATTGATAAGAGTACAACTGTGTAAAAAATGAGTGGTAATCTAAATTAACCAGAGATTAATATAAATTGCCCATTGCAGCCAGTATATGCAAATTTCCCCAAATGTTAATGAAAATCATGAGACTTCAGCGACAATGTTGCCATTTTGCTGAAATGCACTGGAGTCCAAAAGAGAAAAAAAAATAAAATAAGGTGATTTTCATTTAAAGTGTTTCTAAAGGCAGAAGGTTTTTTACCTTAATGCATGTATTAAGGTAAAAAACCTTGTGTGTGCAGCTTCCCCTTATACTTACCTGAACCACATATCAATCTAGTGATGTGCATAAGAACAGTGGCTATCCAGGGTTTCTCTCTCCTCATTGGCTCACACAGCAGTGGGAGCCATTGGCTCACGCTGCTGTCAATCACAGCCAGTGAGCCAATGAAAACAGAGTGCGGGGGCGGGGCTGAGTCACACTCCTTGTGTGAATGGACAATGTTCATTCACAGGAACATGGCTCAGGAGCGATCTTGCTCCAGTGCAGTGTTCATTTTAAAGTCAAATTTTCTATTTCATTATAGTCTTTTGACTAAAACCATTTTAGTTTTAGCTGTATTTTAGCCATCCGAATGATTTTAGTCTTAGCTGTATTTTGGTCAACTAAAATCTCTAGTACATTTTAGTTGACTAAAATCTAATGGGTTTACTTAAATTGTAATGCATCATTTAGGTATTTCTCTAAAATTGCCAAACTCATTATATACTCCTGGAGTAAAAATCTAACAACATATTTATGGTATTAAGTTGAGATGGGCCGAACATCTCCCTGCACCAGAACTCCCGAAGAGAGAAAAAGTTCGGACCCGAACGGCGAACCCTATTAAAGTCTATAGGACCCAAACTTGCAAAATCAAAATCCCCATTTTGAAGGCTTATATGTAAGTTATTGGTCATAAAAAGGGTATGGGGTCCAGGTACTGCCCTGGGGGAAATGTATCTATGCAAAAATACCTTTTAAAAAGGATTGTTTTTGCAGGAGCAGTGATTTTATAGATCTGTAACCACTTCAGCCCCGGAAGATTTTACCCCCTAAATGTCCAGAGCAATTTTTTGCAAAATTCAGCATTGTGTGGCTTTAAACTGACAATTTCGTGATTTTATGATGTTGTACCCAAACAAAATTGTCCTTTTTTTCTTCACAAATAGGGCTTTCTTTTGGTGGTATTTGATCACCTGCGGTTTTTTTTGCGCTATAAAACAAAAAAAAGGCAGAAAAAAATTACAAAATAGGGGATATGTTTATGGCATTTTTATTATAAATTTATTTTATCAGTGATTTTTAGCGGGACTGCGACATTATGGCGGACAGATTGGACACTTTTGACACTTTTTTAGGACCCTTGATATTTATACAATCGATCAGTGCTATAAAAATACACTGGATTACTGTGTAAAAAGAAAAAACCTGGTACCAGAGGGCACAGTTGAAACCCCTAGGGGTCGATTATAGACAGACCAAATGATTAAGGTACAAAAATATAAATTTTATTAAACATACCAACATAAGTGAATGGGAATCAATATATACAAGCAATATATAAAAGCAATATGTGATACCCACTTAAACAATTGTATGAAGAAGCCACTGTCCTGTGGCAAAACGAACTAGTGAAGATCCATACAGGTGACACCTGACACCTTACATGTTATGTTCAGAAGTTAATTAAGTCAGATGGGTAAACATTTTCTACAATAACAGAAAATATGCAAAGGTAAATTTGACTATCATAGAAACTACTAAAAGTTGCAATGAATACAAGAACAATCATATATATTTTTAACCATGTGTAAAGACTACTTACAAGGTAAAAATAAACCACACAGGACAAATTTGAGTGAAGATGGAACTTATTGATTATTCCAAACCATGGAAAGCATGAACGATCCCCCTCCTGGCCTAAGATTAAAGAGCCGTGTCAGCGGTTCTTTACAGAGATCGGGGTCACTCAGTGTCCTAGCAACACGGCACGACTGCAATTGCCGTGCTTCGTGGCCATGCAGGAGTGGCCGTTTGGGTGCGTCATCATATGAAGTCCACCCAGAACAAGAGCCGCACCGTTCCTACGTCATTTGACAGTGGGTGGGCCGAAATTGGTTCAAAGAGGTTGTAAATTGTTTTGTGGAGTACATGCAAATAGAGGACTAAAAAAAAAAAAAATAAGGCTGATAAAAAAAAAATCTCCCCCTTACTAAAACACTGTAGAATGAAGCACCGTCTCATGTATATACATGCTATAACTTTATATACTCCTCATAAAGGGGAGTGGATGGAGCCATGAAGGATCATGCACCTATAATGCAGAGCACCACTTCTTAGAGCAGTGGTCTCCAAACTGTAGCCTGTGAACCGAATGTGGCCCTTTGCTTGCCTTTATCCGGCCCTTGGGGTACTATTCCTCCCTCTGACACTAACAATTTTTGAATTTCCGGATTTCTGAATCTTCGAATTTATTCGAAATATTGAAATTGAATCGTAATGAATGACCCGAAAAAACGAAAAGAAAAAACGAATTTAACAAAACAAATTTTTTTTGGCAGTGCACATGTCTAGTCCCCCTTCCTTTTTCATTTCCAAAGTTTTTATTGAAGTTTGAGCCATGTAAACATCAAAGCAATATAACAAAATCACAAATATATACATCATGGTACAGTAGATATTGTGGGAATAGTATACAGGTGTCTTCCAACTTGTCCCCTTCCCGTTTTAAATTTAAAGTGGTTGTAAACCCTAGGACTAAAAAAAAAACCCAAAAAAACCTACAAGACAAAGTCATAATGAGCTACTATGCACAGCATAGTAGCTCATTATGAATTACTTACCTGAGATCAAAGCCCCTGCAGCCATCCTTGCACACTGTTTTGGTGGCCGATATCGCTCCCAGAGTTACTTCCGGGTATAGCGGGCTCTGGAGCTGTGATTGGCCAGAGCCGCGATGATGTCACTCCCACGCATGCACACGGGAGCCGCCGGTAGCGACACAATCACTGAAGCAACCACACGTGCGTGCCTTTGCTTCAGTATGCTTGTGCCAATGATTTCAGCACATGCAAATACAGGGGATATCTCCTAAAACGTTAAGGTTTAGGAGATATCCAGGGTAGCTACAGGCAAGCCTTATTATAGGCTTATCTGTGGCAAAAAAAGTGTGTTGCAAGGGTTTACAACCACTTTAAAAAGTGCATATATTTGTCACTAGCATTATTATTAGTTTTCTGCTTCCTATAATAGGGGCAAAACGTCCTTTATTCTGCAGTGAATACAAGCAGCATTATCACCCTGTGGAAGGGGTAGTCTTAAACGAACGTGTCGTTTTAAATAGATATATACAAAACAAAAAAACAGGAAAAAAAATTAGATTTTTAAGATGCCAAAAAAATGAGACAAAATGTAAAAAGCAAATTATTATAACAAGACTAAAATTGAAAAATCCAAAGTCAGTAAAAAAATAAAAAATAAAAATCACACATGTATTACAATCATGTTCTGCAATAAGAATTACAGGTGTCCTCATTTTAGGGGTGTTTTTCCTAGTAGATGGATAAGTAGTTCAATGCATTTTGTTGTTAACTTCATGGGGAAGATTGTTGAACATGTTTGCCCAACTGGGGGTCAAAAAGCACCCACAGAATTCTCCTCCTCCCAGATCAAACTAGAGGGTGCAATATGAACCTCAGGAACTAAAAGGAAACAAATGTACTGACAAATAAAAAAAATAAAAATAAAAATCCCTTTATTGATTCACAACAAAACAACTAACACAGTTTGCGGCCAACAAAATTACTCTTTCATCAATACAGGCAAGGTATTAAAAATATAAATTTAAGAACAATACAATAATCCATCTCCATGCGATTCATTTAACAATATATTAAAAGGTCATGCATAAGTAATCATAATATCATCACTTCACAAAACATTCGTTTTAATTCATTTTTGATTTTGTGTATAGTGCGGTTTTAACTTATTTATGATGGTAGTGATGTGCACAGCTTCACGTATAAAGAAGCTAAGCTTTACTTGTGAAATAACAAAAAACAAAACAAAAAACAAACAATGGAGCCAGCAGTTAGACCAGTTTCATTAGCATTGTCACTTAAAGTGATCAAAGCTCATTTTAGTGTCCATGGGTCACCACACATTATTACCCTCTGCATTGTATTCCTAAATAAATCCATATCATAGAAACAAGCCAACACCAACTTACATAAAAAAGAAAAAAAAATCTAAACTGAGATACATTTATTTTCCTCTTTATCCCTTGGTACCGTTTTTTTTTTTTTTGCTCATGTACCTGAGACAGGGATGATGGACTGTGAGGACAGATAATGAGGAATGGGCCTCCCAGACCTGGAACTTCCCACAGTGAAACCAATTGTTTAATTGTGCTAAATTCGTGTGCCCAGGCAGATGCACCCACTGGCTCTCACTGCAGCTCAGTGCCACGAGCCAGCTGATAAAGCAGGTGGTTTCACAGATCCGATAGAGGAAAAAAATAAGGTTAAAAGATGACAGCTGTGAGAAGATGAAACAATCCTCGGCAGACCGCTTGCTATGTGAGTTGATAGAGTGTTACCTGGATACAAGTCCTTCTGTTGTTCATTAGTTCGTTTGGAAGAGAAAATTAGATCTGTTTAGATTATTTCATATGGTGACTCTGTTAACTCCTTACTGAGCAGAAAACATTCAGATTGGATGATTATTATAAATTTTGAAGTGACAAGAGACTAAAAAATTCCACGATTGTGAGATGGGATGAAAGTCAAAACCGAGATCCTAAAGAACCAGCAAGGGCTGTACCCATAATGCATATTATTTGGACCTCTGGACTGCAAGTGTAGCGCCCATAACCCTTTGCAGGGCAGCCTTAAATTTTTGGGCTTACCGGTTACCTCCGCTTGGCTTGTTCTTCCACGTCTAGGGGTTCCCAGGGTTGATACCCAACAACTTTGGACGCCGACACCAATAAAGTCCTTTTGAAAGGTTTTTTATTTGCAGGGGTAACATCCAACAACACAGTCTCATATGGGAACAGATATATAACAAAGTCTCTAGTACCACCCAGAGAGTAGCCACTCGCAGCTGGGCACTTGAAGGCTGAACAAATCTCTAGCCAGAGATTATGGCAATCAGCGTTTTGACTCAGAACTTGTGAAATCTCTGACCTTGAACAAGTGGTAACTGAAAGGGAACAGGAACCTTTTTCCTCAGTACCTGGAACGTTCTCGGTCTCCTTGGCAGCACTGGAAAAAGCGTGATTTCGGCAGTGTCCTTCGCAACTCAGCAATCAGGCACTTCTCAGGATGCCAGCTTGTTGGCCCTCCTCCGAAGAGTCCTGCCCCGGTCACTTACAAGAGCTGCGGTGCCGCTCCAAGCCAAGAGCACACCCGGACGCCTTGAATCCTCCCTCGGATCAGACAGTTCTGAGATTCGGGAACAGACGGATCCTTACCCCAGACCAGGCGGGTCTATTGGAGTTAACCAATTGAAGCATATTGCGGATTGACGAATGTTCCCGTGACCGGGACCACTCGCGGGGCTACCCCGGTCCAGAATCAGGAACAGACCACTAGGGCCTCACGAATGAACCACCCATAATATGTGACCTCAACATCTTAAGTACCCCTCTCCAGACTCCTCAGCGGGGCCCGACACACCCACTGATTGGCTCCGAGGAAGCCGATGCCCAAAATGTCCAACCAGGCCTGGTTCTGGCCTGTCATGTGCACCTCACTGTACACATTACCAGGCAGAATCTAACACAACCCAGCTAAACTGATGTCAAAGTTAACCTACATAATTAACCCTCAGAACCCCACTACCGTTCTGAGGCAAAAAACAAAATTTACACATGAATGACACTTTGTCCAAAGTGTCACCACTACACAAGGTATGACAGGTGAGAACTGGAAACCTTGGCCTGGGAGACAACCAACCAGCAGCCTATATATGGCAGGGGCACAATGTTGCAAGCAGTGATCGCTGGCGCCCTATTGATTGATGGGCATGGTGAAGGTAGATTCTCACATAAACAGGTTACAAAGTTTGTGAAAACATTTCCAAACTCAAACACAAAGCTAAAAGAAAAAAATTAAAAGAAGGGAGAAATTGACTGGAGTTAGGCAATAAAGAGACCAGTATTTAGCTTAAAGGGTTATTTCCCCTTTAACAATACACTGCCTATGCCTGTAGATAAAACAGACTGGGCAGCTTTTGCTATAAATATATAATATATATTTGCCTACACTGAGATAAAAATCCTATTCTAGCACCTACCTAAAAAGGTAGAGGGTGAGAAATATATTATATATATATATATATATATATATATATATATATATATATATATATATATATATTGTGAGGGGGTTAGCTCGGTAGCGGGTGTGTGTGACCCCCTGGATGGGTTCACAACACAAAGTCAGGCACAGCAGACAGCGGTGTAGGTGCAAAAAAACAAAAGATCCGGTTTATTTAGGCTACATGCAGTGATACATATAACAGCCAAACAAAATAAAACAAGAAAATAAATCCTGGTCAGCTTGACCTCTAACTACACACGTAGACTCCCTGTCTAACAACTGGGTGCAGCCTTGTGCTGTACCAGTCCCTGCCTTTGTTGTAAAGGTTTTGCCACACAGGCGTTAACTCACCGCACAGTACAGGTGACACACTCCCCAGTCTATACAACACAAAACTGGTTCCAGGATGGAGCATCTCCCTATGCATGCTGGGGTTTTTTGTAGAGGCCTTAATGAGCCCACTTACTTCAGCTGGGCTCATTAACTCTTCCCCTCTAATTGTAAAAGTCTGCATAAAGCCTGAATCTAGGACACACATATTTACCATCCTGGATACAACCAGGTGATTTTACCTGCCTGCTGCCACATACCCCCCCCTCTTGTTTCAACCTTGGGGTTGTAACACCAGCAGTCAGACACGCATGTATCCGAGACAAAGCATCCACATTCCCCATTTTAACACCAGGGCGATGCTTAACTGTAAAGTTAAATTCCTGTAGGGCTAGGAACCACCTATTTACCCTTCTATTGGTCTCCTTGTTCTGAGCCATCCACTTTAAAGGAGCGTGATCAGTCACCAGGTCAAAGTGCCTACCTAGCAGATAGTACCGAAGGGAATCTAGAGCCCACTTCACTGCTAAACATTCCTTCTCAATCGTGGAGTAATTTACCTCATGGGACTTTAACTTCCTGCTGAGGTAAATGACTGGGTGCTCTTCCCCGTTCCAGACCTGGGATAACACTGCTC
This sequence comes from Lithobates pipiens, assembly GCF_037356315.1. Taxonomy (NCBI): domain Eukaryota; kingdom Metazoa; phylum Chordata; class Amphibia; order Anura; family Ranidae; genus Lithobates; species Lithobates pipiens. Next base: position 65,160,281 of record NW_027507791.1, read on the forward strand.
CTAACCCAACGTCTGATGCATCAGTTTGTACAACAAAGTCCTTAGAGAAGTCTGGTGAGTACAACACTGGCTGGCTACATAAGGCTGTTTTTAAGGACTGAAATGCTTCCTCAGCCTCTGGGGACCATTTAACCATAACCGACTCTTTCCCTTTTGTCAGGTTGGTGAGGGGCACAGCCTGAGAAGCAAAATGGGGAATGAATCGTCGATAATAGCCAGCGATTCCCAGAAAGGCTCGTACCTGTTTCTTGCTGTTGGGACGTGGCCAACTCTGTATGGCCTCGACTTTATTGACTTGGGGTTTTATCACCCCCCTCCCAATAGTGTACCCAAGATATTTGGCCTCCTCCTGTCCAATGGTACACTTCTTTGGATTGGCCGTAAACCCAGCTTCCCGGATAGAGTCTAGGACTGCTTGTACTTTTGGCAAATGTGAGACCCAGTCTGTGCTATGGATAATCACATCATCCAGGTAAGCTGCAGCATATTTCTGATGGGGCCTCAGAATCTTATCCATTTTCCGCTGGAATGTTGCCGGTGCATTCTGTAACCCAAACGGCATTCTCTTATATTGGAATGCCCCATCTGGGGTTACAAACGCAGTTTTCTCCTTGGCCGACTCGGCCAGGGGAATTTGCCAATACCCTTTGGTGAGATCAAGAGTTGTCATATATCGGGCTGTTCCCAGCCGGTCAATCAACTCATCTATACGTGGCATGGGGTAGGTGTCAAATTTTGTAACTTTATTTAATTGTCTAAAATCGTTACAAAACCGCCAGCTCCCATCAGGTTTGGGCACTAGTACGATAGGACTGGACCAGTCACTCTGGGACTCCTCTATCACACCCAATTCCAGCATCCTTTGAACCTCCCCACGTATTGCCTCCCGTCAGGCCTCTGGTATTCTATAAGGTTTTAGTTTTACCCTTTCTCCTGGCGGGGTGATAATGTCATGCTCTACGCCAGATGTTTGTCCCGGAAGCTCAGAGAAAATCTCTTTGTTACGAAGTACAAACTCTTTAACCTCCTGTTGTTGGGCTTTCGATAAGGTGTCTGCTATTCCAACCTCAGGAACTAAGCAATCAGGCTGTACTTGTGACAAAGTCTCTGCGACTAGGGATTCCCTATCCCTCCAGGCTTTCAGCAGATTGACGTGATAGATCTGCTCCGGCTTTCGCCTTCCTGGCTGTCTAACCCTGTAGTTCACCTCACTAATTTTTTCAATTACTTCATATGGACCTTGCCATTTGGCCAGAAATTTGCTTTCAACCGTAGGGACTAGCACCAAGACCCTATCCCCCGGGGAAAAAGTACGGGTCTTGGCCCCACGGTTGTACACTCTCTGCTGTGCTAACTGCGCTTGGGTTAAATGTTCCTTTACAATTGGCATTACCTGTGCAATTCTATCTTGCATCAGGGCGACATGCTCAATCACACTCCTGTGAGGAGAACTCTCATTTTCCCAAGTTTCCTTGGCGATATCCAGCAGCCCTCTTGGGTGTCTCCCATAGAGCAACTCGAAGGGTGAGAAACCCGTAGAGGATTGGGGTACCTCCCTAATGGCAAACATCAGATAGGGTATTAGACAATCCCAATTCTTTCCATCTCTATCCACCACCTTCTTTAACATTTGTTTTAGGGTCTTGTTGAATCTTTCAACCAACCCATCTGTTTGGGGGTGATACACAGATGTACGCAATTGCTTCACTTTGTACAACTTGCATAATTCTTTCATAACCCGAGACATAAAGGGTGTACCTTGGTCCGTAAGCAGTTCCTTACAAATACCCACGCGGCTAAAAACAAGGGATAGCTCTTTGGCTATGGTTTTGGCCGAGGTATTTCGGAGAGGAATTGCTTCCGGATAACGGGTGGCATAGTCCAATATAACCAAAATGTACTGATGCCCCCTAGCAGACTTCATTATCGGACCTACCAAATCCATTGCGATCCTCTCAAAGGGGACCTCAATGATAGGAAGAGGTACCAGTGGGTTACGGAAATGTGGCATAGGTGCCGACTTCTGACACACAGGGCAGGAGGAACAATACTTTTCTATTTCCTTCATGACCCCAGGCCAATAGAATCTCTGCAATACCCTCTCTCTGGTTTTCTCTGTCCCCAGATGACCTCCCAGAATGTGTCCATGAGCCAATTCTAACACCAACTTCCTGTAAGGTTTGGGCACTACAAGTTGCTCAATGGTTTCTTCTGCCCTTTGAGCCACTCGATATAGCAGGTCCTTTTCCATAGTAAAGTAAGGATAAGGGCAAGTCTTATCTGGGTTCACTAACTCGCCATCTATTTTCACCACATTTTCCCGTGCCTTTATTAGGGTGGGGTCTTTTAACTGTTCTGTGGCAAAATTTTCCCTGTGAACCTCAAGATCCGAAAACTCCACAGACGGCATGTTTTCATCTGAGGATGTTGGCTCCTCCCCAGTTTCTCGAGTTTCCCCCGCCAATACCGACAAGGGAAATTCAGGAGAGTCCTCACCACTCCCAGAGGAATTCTGGTCATCTTCCTGGTTTATAGGGGCACCAATGGGGGCCTCAGGACAATCCCAGAGTTCCCAGAATTTTGGAAAATCCCTTCCCACAATAGCATCATGTGGTAACTGAGACACTAACCCCACCTGATGAGAGAGGTTACCTTTGGGGGTCTCAAAAAACACTGAAGTTACAGGATACTCTCGGGTGTCCCCATGCACACAAATAACAGCCACCCTGTTCTTCCCAGAGACCTCTGTAGTAACTAATTCAGCTTTTATCAATGTTACCAGGCTACCTGAATCTAGCAACACATCAACATGTCTACCATTAATACACATTTTACATAAATGTTTCTCAGGTCCCCGAATGGCAGTGCATGCAACTGTCGCAAACAGCGACTGACGTCTCTCCCTTATAAAGTCACATTGCATAGGCTCATCCACAACTGGGCAATTGGCTGCAATATGTCCCTCTTGCCGGCAGCGGTAGCAAATAATCTTTTTCGCTGCCTCTTGCAGCATGGGCTTCCTGGGCTGCTCCCGCCAGACCTTAGGTAGAACTCCCACCCTCTCACTCTCTCCACCCTCACCCCTTGGAGTCATCTTACCCGCCACTGGGGATGATCTGGTCTTAGGGGGGAAAGTCCGTGAGTCCCTGGAAGAGGTGGTCAAGTTCTCTGTAGCCAAGTACCTCTCAACCAGATCCACAAGTTTATCTGCATTTTCTGGGTCTCCATGGCTTACCCATTTTTGGATGGCAGTAGGAAGAGCTCTCAGGAAACGATCCATAACAACACGTTCCACAATGTTTGGTGCGGTCAAAGTCTCTGGCTGCAGCCACTTCCTGCTCAGGTGAATGAGGTCATACATTTGAGACCTGGGAGGTTTTCCAACCTGAAAAGTCCAGTTATGCACACGCTGAGCCCGGACTGCCAGGGTGACACCCAGCCGTGCCAATATTTCTGCTTTTAGCACCACATAGTCTTTTGCTTGTTCAGGCTCTAGGTCATAATAAGCTTTCTGCGATTCCCCAGTTAACAGAGGGGCCACCAGTCCAGCCCATTGCTCCTTAGGCCACTTTTCCCTTTCAGCAGTCCTTTCAAATGTGGTCAAAAACACCTCCGGATCATCCTCTCCAGTCATTTTTGTCAGTAAACGGCTCACACCAAAGGATGCGGTAATATTGTACCCACTTGCTTCATTGGTCTGCGGACGTTGCTGTATCAATGTCTCTATTTGCTGTTGAAAATTCTGCTCTTGCTTCTGCAACAGGTCTATGAAGCGGGCTTCAGATCGCTGCTGGGCTTGTTGCTGAGCTTCCAAACTCTGCTGCAAAGTTGCATTTGTCTGCTGCTGATTTGCATTTGCCTGCTGCTGGGCGGCAAGGCTCTGTTGTTGAGCTGCAAGGCTCTTTTGTAAACCTGCATTTGTTTGCTGCTGGTTTGCATTTGCTAGAGCCAGCTGTCTCAGTATCTCCTCCATGCTGGCCTTAACAACAAAAAAAAAAAAACTGCCAAAATTCTCCACCAACTGTGAGGGGGTTAGCTCGGTAGCGGGTGTGTGTGACCCCCTGGATGGGTTCACAACACAAAGTCAGGCACAGCAGACAGCGGTGTAGGTGCAAAAAAACAAAAGATCCGGTTTATTTAGGCTACATGCAGTGATACATATAACAGCCAAACAAAATAAAACAAGAAAATAAATCCTGGTCAGCTTGACCTCTAACTACACACGTAGACTCCCTGTCTAACAACTGGGTGCAGCCTTGTGCTGTACCAGTCCCTGCCTTTGTTGTAAAGGTTTTGCCACACAGGCGTTAACTCACCGCACAGTACAGGTGACACACTCCCCAGTCTATACAACACAAAACTGGTTCCAGGATGGAGCATCTCCCTATGCATGCTGGGGTTTTTTGTAGAGGCCTTAATGAGCCCACTTACTTCAGCTGGGCTCATTAACTCTTCCCCTCTAATTGTAAAAGTCTGCATAAAGCCTGAATCTAGGACACACATATTTACCATCCTGGATACAACCAGGTGATTTTACCTGCCTGCTGCCACAATATATATATATATATATATATATATATATATATATATATATATATATATTGTACAGGACGCTGTGGCTGGGTCCTGGAAGGACGCTATATTTCCCCTCTGTTTGGGTTGTGGTCTGTTTAAGGGAATAAAATTGATTAACCTACCTGTTAAGGAAGTGTCTTTAAAAAACAAGACAGGAAGTGGTAGATGAGTGTGGAGGAGTGGAGAAGACATGATGGATGGTGGATGGTGTTTATTTTGGACTGCAGCAACTAAAGTGGACAGCAGTGTCCTGTTTGGAAGGCTCCTGGCAGGGGAAGCTACCTGCCATCAAGATCAAGCTCTGTTTTGATAAAGACAGCTATTCTGGACTTTGCAAGTTGGTGAGACTACAAACCCTTTTTCCTTTTGTTTTTGGCTGCTGTAAAGCTATTTAAGTTAATAAACCCTTTGTTGTATGAAAAGCCTGTGTCCTGCGATCTTCCTGGTCCCCCGAACATTACAAGTGGTGCTCGAATGCGGGCAGGACAAAGTAACAGGCGTTTTTTTGCTATTTTTTATTTTTTTTTGCATTGGGTTTAAACTGACATTTAAAGGGACAGTACAGTGAATTTATGTCCTGGGTTAAAGCTGCACAACTGTTGAAAGCTGAAACAATGGAGGAGCTAATTAAACAGCTGTCCTTGGCTAATATGCAATTGCAGACTCGCCATGAGGAAGCTAATCAGCGCTTAGCAGCCCAGCAAGCGACCCTACAAGAGGTTATGCAGGCTCAGATGGCTGTCTTAAAAGAAGCAATGCAACAGCTTTCTCAGAGCCGTGAACAAGTGGCCGTTGCCCCTGGCAACCAGGTGACCATAAGGGCAAGCCATTTTTTGCAGAAACTGTCCCTGAGTGATGACGTAGAGGCGTTTCTGGCTACATTTGAGAGGACAGCAGAGAGAGAAGGGTGGCCCCAGGGCCAGTGGGCTGGCTTAATTGCTCCTTTCCTCACCGGAGATTCTCAAAAAGCCTATTTCGACCTACCACCAGAAGACGCTAAAGATTATCAAAAATTAAAGGTGGAAATACTGGCTCGGTTGGGGGTGACTACGGCTGTACGGGCCCAACGAGTGCACCAATGGAAGTATCGTCCAGATCGGGCACCGCGGTCTCAAATGCATGACCTGGTGCAACTAGTAAAAAAATGGCTGCAGCCCGAAGTGTTGTCTGGTCCCCAAATTGTGGAGCGGGTCGTGCTGGACCGATACTTAAGGTCACTGCCAGACGACCTTCAACGGTGGGTCAGCCATGGAGACCCCAAAACGGTGAACCTCCTTGTCGAGATGGTGGAACGATATACAGTGGTGGAGGATCTGCTTGGCCCTACCAAGCGTCAAGGGCCCAGTCTGCCACGGCCTTTCCGACCAACTGCCACCCTTCGAAAGGATGTCCCCAGGAGCCCTGGAACCAACCCCCCCGGAAGGCCAAGAGTCACACCCGTTACCCCCTCAGCGACCTGTTCCTGTTCAGAGAGGAGGGGAGGTACAATGTTGGCGATGTCATGCCTGGGGCCATACCCGGGCCCACTGTCCATTGCAGGAAGAGCCCATGGAATGCGGGGTTCTTCGAAGGGGGTCGTTTTATGCCCATGAAGCCTGTACAACACATCTTGACCTTGGAGAGGGGAAGTTTGAGTGTGAAGTCCAAGTGAACCACCACCCTGCACAGGCTTTGCTGGACTCTGGAAGCATGGTAACTCTGGTTCACCCTAGAGTAATTGGGAAGATCGGTCCGGTAAGCAAAATTTTGCGGGTTGTGTGCATTCATGGGGACACTAGAGAGTACCCTCTCATCTCGGTGTCCATCTCCACAGCATGTGGCACTGGTACTCAAGAGGTGGGGGTGGTAAAGAACTTGGTACATGACGTTATCATAGGACGTGACTGTCCGTTATTTGCAAAACTTTGGAGACAAGGAGATCTGAAAGGTCCAGAGACTGGGAAGAAACGAGTCCCTCTGTTCCTGTTGTTGAGGGTAATAACCCTGAGATGCCACATGTTCGTAATATGGACCCAGTTGATAAAAACGCCAAGACTTTGGTTAATAATGATGAAAATAGTGCTGATACTGTTAAGGATGTCAATATGTGGGGTTCTCAGACCTACCTGAACACTGAGGGGGGGGAACCTTCCCCGCTTCAGGTAATGCTGGGGGAAGAGGATGAGGAAATGGCCTCTACCCCTGACTTGCCAGATTTGGGTGTTCCCCAGGGGGCATTTGGTACTGCCCAGATGCAGGACCCCACTTTGGCCAGGGCACGGGAACAGGTTGTAGTAATAAATGGGGAGCCCCAAGAGCCAGGTGCTAATGAGCGGTGGCCACATTTTTCAATATGTAATGAATTGCTTTATCGGGTTACTAAAGTGAGAGAAAATGTGGTAGAACAATTATTGGTACCCCAACAGTATAGACGCAAGGCCCTGGACCTGGCCCATGATGATGTTTTAGGGGGACACCTGGGAGTTGAAAAGACAGAGGCATGGATCGCCGACCGGTTTTACTGGCCAGGCTTGAAAGCAGAGGTAAGGAGATACTGTACCTCTTGTCCCACCTGTCAGTTGACCACTCCGGCGACCCATTTCCGGAGCCCGTTGGTCCCTCTGCCCATAATTGAGGTCCCATTCGAGAGGATAGCCATGGATATAGTGGGTCCCTTGGTAAAGTCAGCTCGAGGTCATTCTTACATACTGGTGATCCTCGATTATGCCACTCGATATCCTGAGGCGCTACCCCTGCGGAATACCTCCTCTAAGGCTATTGCACGGGAGTTATTCCAGTTGTTTACACGGACAGGTTTTCCCAAGGAAATACTCACAGACCAGGGCACCCCGTTTATGTCGAAGGTTATAGCTGATGTATGCAAACTGTTCCGGATTAAACAGCTGCGCACATCGGTCTACCATCCCCAAACAGATGGATTGGTAGAACGTTTTAATAAGACCCTTAAGTCTATGCTCAAGAGAGTGGTACAAAGGGATGGGAAAGACTGGGACTGCCTGTTACCAGCTCTCCTGTTTGCTATCCGAGAAGTGCCCCAGGCCTCCACTGGGTTTTCGCCCTTTGAATTGGTATATGGGCGGAGACCTCTTGGATTACTGGACTTTGTTAAAGAAGAATGGGAAAGTGAACCAATTCAGCATAAAAGTGTTCATGAATATGTCTCCCAAATGCAGGAGAGGATCCGAACTGTGATGCCGCTAGTTAAGGAACATTTACAAAAAGCCCAGGAGGCTCAACGACGGGTCTATAATAGGGCAGCCAAAATTAGGAACTTCCAAGTGGGGGATCGAGTAGCAGTGTTGATTCCCACTGTGGAAAGTAAATTCTTGGCCAGATGGCAAGGCCCTTTCGAGGTTGTAGAAAAAGTGGGAGAGGTAAATTATAGAGTCCACCAGCCAGGCAAGAGGAAACCCTTCCAGATATATCATGTAAACTTGTTAAAGCCCTGGACAGACAGGGAACCAGTGACCTCCCTGGCTAGTACAAAACTTGAGCCTCGGGTTGGGGTGGAGAGTGTCCAAGTAGCAAATACCCTGTCTAAAACCCAAAGTCAGCAGGCAAAGGAGTTCTTGCAGAGAAATAAAGAAAAATTTTCAGACTTGCCAGGGCTCACTAGTGTCATAGAGCATGATATTGTCACAGAATCAGGAGTCAAAGTTTTTGTCCGGCCCTACCGCATCCCAGAGGCTCAAAGGAAGGCCGTTTCAGAGGAAGTAAAAAAGATGTTAGACCTAGGGATTATTGAGGAATCGCAGAGTGAGTGGTCAAGCCCGATTGTGTTGGTACCGAAGCCCAACGGGACTCTGCGATTCTGCAATGATTTCCGGAAACTTAATGAAGTTTCACGGTTTGATGCCTACCCCATGCCCCGGGTAGATGAGCTTATTGAGAGACTAGGTCCAGCCAGGTATATCACTACGTTAGACCTTACCAAGGGATATTGGCAAATACCGTTGACTAAGGCTGCTAGAAAGAAAACTGCTTTTTCTACCCCAGAGGGGAGTTTTCAGTACAAAAGGATGCCTTTTGGATTGCAAACTGCTCCAGCCACGTTCCAGAGAGCAATGGATAGGATTTTACGACCTCACCGGAAGTATGCCTCAGTATACTTGGACAATATAGTCATTTTTAGCAAAGACTGGGAATCACATTTGCCCAAAGTGCAGGCAGTGCTGGACTCTCTTTGGAAGGAGGGGTTTACAATAAACCCTGAAAAATGTGCTTTGGGAATGGAGGAGGTGAAATACCTGGGTTATATCATGGGTAGAGGGGTAGTGAAACCACAGGTCAACAAGATAGAGGCTATACAGAATTGGCCCCGCCCCCTCACAAAAAAGCAGGTACGTGCATTCCTGGGCATGGTGGGATACTACAGGAGGTTTGTACCCAACTTTGCCACGTTGGCGGCTCCGTTGACCGATCTGACTAAGGGTCGGAAATCGGTCATGGTGGAGTGGAATGCAGACGCTGAGAAGGCTTTTTTGGAGCTCAAGTCGGCGCTGTGCCAACACCCTGTCCTGGTAGCACCTAATTTTTCAAAAGAGTTTGTTGTCCAGACTGATGCTTCCGATGTAGGATTGCGAGCGGTGTTGTCACAGGTTATTCATGGCGAGGAACACCCGATAGTCTTCCTCAGCAGGAAGTTAACACCAGCAGAGAAAAACTATGCCATAATTGAACGAGAGTGTCTGGCCATTAAGTGGGCTCTGGAATCCCTCAGATATTACCTTTTGGGGAGGAAGTTTAGGTTGATTTCTGACCATGTCCCTTTAACATGGCTGAGACAGGGAAAAGGGACTAATGCCAGGGTTACCCGGTGGTTCCTGGCACTCCAGGAATTTAAATTTGTAGTGGAGCATAGGCCCGGGAGACTGCATCAAAATGCATATGCCCTCTCCCGAGTCCATTGTCTGAGCTCCACTGTTGCCTCCACCTCCTTGGCGTTGGGGCACGGGGGGGGGGGATATGTACAGGACGCCGTGGCTGGGTCCTGGAAGGACGCTATATTTCCCCTCTGTTTGGGTTGTGGTCTGTTTAAGGGAATAAAATTGATTAACCCACCTGTTAAGGAAGTGTCTTTAAAAAACAAGACAGGAAGTGGTAGATGAGTGTGGAGGAGTGGAGAAGACATGGTGGATGGTGGATGGTGTTTATTTTGGACTGCAGCAACTAAAGTGGACAGCAGTGTCCTGTTTGGAAGGCTCCTGGCAGGGGAAGCTACCTGCCATCAAGATCAAGCTCTGTTTTGATAAAGACAGCTATTCTGGACTTTGCAAGTCGGTGAGACTACAAACCCTTTTTCCTTTTGTTTTTGGCTGTAAAGCTATTTAAGTTAATAAACCCTTTGTTGTATGAAAAGCCTGTGTCCTGCGATCTACCTGGTCCCCCGAACATTACATATATATATATATATATATATATATATATATATATATATATATATATATATATACATATACATACACATACATACATACATACACAGTATATATATATATATATATATATATATATATATATATATATATATATAATTTTTTTTATTATTATTATACACGATTTATATAGCACCAACAGTTTACGCAGCTCTTTACAATGTATAGGGGGGACAACACAATTACAGTACAATACAAAAAGGTACAGGAGGGCTCTGTTCGTAGAGCTTACATTCTAAAGGGAGGGGGTGGTGGTACAAAAGGTAATAGCTGCAGAGAATGATTTAATGGGGGTGGCTCGGGGACAGTTAGGTGGGTGTGGGATAGGCTTTCCTGAATAAATTCATTTTCAGGGAACTCCTAAAGGTGGACAGGGTAGGGGCTGATCGGACAGACTGGGGCAGGGAGTTCCAGAGGATGGCAGAGGCTCTGGAGAAGTCTTGAAGGTGAGCATGGGAGGAGGTAACAAGGTAGCTAGAAAGCAGGAGGTCCTGGGAGGAGTGGATGGGACGATTTGGGCGATATCTGCAGATGAGGTTGGTGATGTAGATGGGGGTGATGTTGTGGATGGCTTTGTATGTTATGGTTAGCATTTTGAATTTTACAGGGTGGGGTAGGGGAAGCCAGTGAAGGGATTGGCAGAGAGGGGCAGCAGTCACAGGTCGATTAGTGAGGTGTATTAGTCTAGCAGCAGCATTCATAATAGACTGAAGGGGGGATAGCCTGCTTAAGGGTAGGCCATTAAGGAGAGAGTTGCAGTAGTCAAGGCAGGAAATAATCAAGGAGTGAACAAGTTGCTTTGTGGTGTCATTAATCGGGAAGGGTCGAGTTCTGGAGATGTTGCGGAGGTGAAGGTGGCAGGATTTAGCCAGTGATTGGATATGGGGGCTGAAGGAAAAGTCAGAGTCAAGGATTACACCCAGACCCTGGCTTGTGTGGAGGGACCAATGGTTGTGTTGTTGATGTTAATGGTGAAATCACGGGGGGGGGGGGGGGGGGGATCGTGAAGGAGGAAATATAACAAGCTCAGTTTTAGAAGGATTGAGTTTGAGGAAGTGGTGTGACATCCATACTGATATGTCATTCAGTAAGTTTGAGATCTGTGAGGAGATTGAGGGGGTGAGTTGAGGAGTGGAGAGACAGATCTGGGTGTCGTCGGCATAGAGGTGGTATTGGAAGCCATGGGAGGTTATCAACTGGCCCAGGGAAGAGGTATAGAGCGAGAATAGGAGGGGCCCAAGGACAGAACCTTGGGTACCCCAACAGAAAGAGGAAGGGGAGCGGAGGAGATGGAGTTGTGACACTGAAAGTGCGCTGAGATAGGTAGGAGGAAAACCAGGATAAAGCAGAATCACGGAGGCCAAGTGAGTGTAATTTGCTGAGGAGGAGCAGGCGGTCAACTGTGTCAAAGGTAGCAGAGAGGTCTAAAAGTATGAGTATGGAGTAGTGGCCGTTGGTTTTGGCAGTTAGTATGTCATTGGTGAGTTTTAGTAGGGCAGTTTCAGTAGAATGTTTTGGGCGGAAGCCAGACTGCAGGGGGTCGAGAAGGTTGTTGTCCATGAGGTAGCGACTCATTTGGTCATGGACAAGGCGTTTGATGAGCTTGGAGGCAAACGGGAGCAGGGAGATGGGTCTTAAGTTGTTCAAACAGGTGGGGTCTAGTGAGGGTTTTCTGAGTATGGGGGTAACCAGTGCATGTTTGAGCAGGGAAGGAAAGGGCCAGAGGAGAGGGAGAGGTTGAAGATGTGGGTTAGGGAGTTAAGGATAGAGCGGTGAAGGTGGTAGCAGATTATATATACTGTATATATATATATAAATCACCCTCATCCTTTAGGTAGGTCCTAGAATAGGACTTTTATCTCAGTGTAGGCAAATTTAGACAGGCTTGTGCTTTAGGTTGGGCCTGTTTGTTTTGAATGAATGAATGAATGAAATACTTATATAGCGCACAATGCGAACTGAATCGCCTCTAGCCTTTGATTTGAGGCTAGGCGTGTTTAGTGTAGTAGTGGGTGTGATCGCCTGTGCTCTGACTCAGAGGTGCCTCCCCTGCTTTCAAGACAATTGTTCTAGAACAGGGGCTGGACCTGAAGTTTGTGAGGAGCTCTGACCAATTCCCTTTCGGTATTGGCAGGGGGCAGGCCTCTCATATAAGCTGAGGTCACATGCTGCTAGGGGAATTCTGATGGTGCAGGAAAAAGGAGAATGGAGTTTTAGGCAGCTGCTGCAGGGCGGCCCCAAATGGGGGGCTCGCAAAAACACCAACCATTTGGGTATCACATGTTTGACAAGGAATTTAACCTCCCACCACTTAGCCCATTGACAAGAGCACCTAAAAGACACACAAAATGGGCACAAATCTGTCCCTCCTCCTTACTCAGATCAGTCTGTCCCTGCTATACCTCATGACTTCTCAGCAGACACCACTGACAGGGATGATGGTATAGCGCAAGGTGTCCCAAGTGCTTGCAGCACATCTGCCAGTAGCACACCACCAGCTGTAGACTATAGCTGGCAAATTTCTTTGCCCCATCTGCTGCAGCAGAAAAAAAAAATACAGTCCCTGCCACCCACATGCCCAGCGTCTAAATGCAAGCTTGTCAAAGCTGTTGGCTCTACAAGTTCTGCCTTTCTGCCTGGTGGATTCTGTCCCCTTCTGTGAATTTTCAGAATGTGTTGTACCACAATGGCAGGTTCCCAGTCGCTATTTCTTTTCAAGTAAGGCCATTCCATCTCTCTACCATCACGTGGAAGGCTATGCTGGGCATTGTTGAGCAAGGCAGTCAGCTGAAAAGTCCATGTTATTGCCGACACATGGTCCAGCAAGCATGGGCAGGGAAGATATATTTTGTTCACAGCACACTGGTTAATTCTTCTTACAACTCGGGAGGATGCAGGGCAGGGCTCAGTGCTGCAGCTTGTTGTGCCCCCACGTCTCCATACAGCTGGTGATGATGCCAGATTTGTCAGATCTACCCCCTCCTCCTCCTCCATGCCCTCCTCTGCTGAATTGTCCTCTGAACCTCAGGTACCCCCTAAGCATTCAAAGGGCTATTCAATGAGTTAGGCTAAAAGGTGCCATGCAGTGCTTCACCAGCTGGAACCAGGAATGGTGGTGTGCGATAATGGCAAAAACCTCCAGTCTGCCCTTAGACAGGGAAAGTTGACACATGTGCCATGCCTGGCACTTGTCCTCAATTTGGTGGTGCAGCGTTTCATAAATAGGTACCCAGGGTTGGAAGATCTACTAAAGCAAGCCAGAAGAGTGTGTAGCCATTTAAGGTGGTCATACAAAGTCAGTGCTCGGTTGGCTGAAAATCAGCGAGAATTCTACCTGTCCACAAACCAGGTGGAATTCGACTTTGGCATTGCTGCAGCGGATGCAGGAGAGGCTCTGTCAATGATTACCTGTGTTAGTATGGCACAATGACAGGCTCAGACCTGTTCGGCTTTTTTTCCCCCACGCCAATGACTGTTCATAAAGGATGCATGCACTATACTGTCATCATTTGAGGAGGCCACAAGGATGCTGAGCCATGACAATGCATGCATAAAGAGGAGGTCCGTTTAAAAAAAAAAAAAAAAAAAAAAGTCAGCAGCTGCAAACACTGCAGCTGCTGACTTAATAAACACACTCACCTGTCCAGGGCGCCCGCGATGTCGGCCGCCCGAGGCCGACCCGTCCCTCGGCTCTCGGGTCTCGGCGCCGCCATTCCCTCTAAGGGAAACAGGCAGTGGAGCTTTATGGCTTCACTGCCCGTTTCCTACTGCGCATGCGCGAGTCCCGCAGCTACTGCGCATGCGCGAGTCCCGCAGCGCTTTCTGAATGGGACGCGTTGTGTTCTGGAGCACACAGTTCCCAGAACACAGCGCGACCCATTACCCAGAAGACGCCGCGACGAAGAGAGAAGACAGAAGATTTCCGCGGAGGAGGAAGAGGAAGATTAGGAGAAAGTGCCTAGCAACAGGCATTTCTGGTAAGTAAAAAAAAAAATGTTTTTTCATTTTATTTTTTTTATATTTTTTTTATATTTTTAATATTTTTTTGTTTTCAGGGTGGCCCTCCACTAAGTTACACAATAGGTAACAACAATGTCTGGGGAATGCCCAAGAAAAAACCAAAGCCTACTTACCACCAGCTCACAGACAACCAAATTAACCTGTCTAACAGTATGCGTTAAAAACAGGGGTTTAGTCTGCACACATTTGCAAATGCATGCATGAGCGACAGAGCCACGTCAAGGCACCCTGGTATCTGTGGTCCTAACACTAACATATAAGTGTCCCCACAGTGGAGGCACATGCATTCTGATGGTTAGATGAGAGCAGGTGGACTGAAGGGGAGCCCACTCCTCCTTAAAGGTACAGGAGCACACCAAACAATCCCTGTTGTGTTCCTGCTGGAGTAGACTCTGCATGGCATTATGGACAGGGCACTCGAGGCAGAGCAACGGGACGAAGAGAAGGACTTCCTTTCCTGAGGACGAGGAGGAGGCATTAAAGCAGAAGAAGACATATGTCAAACAGTAAGATTTTTTTCCATCTGCGGAACCCTTGGGAGTAGTAAGAGGCTGGGAGGAGGCAGTTCCAGATATTATAATACTCAGTGACCCTGAGGAGTCTGCTTCTCATGCCTTTGCAAATTTGCAGTGCATGGGCTCCCTCATGCTTCAAAGTCTGCGAAAGGACCCAAGACTACGTGGCATAAAGGAAAAGGATTACTATTGGTTGGCAACCCTCCTTGACCACAGTTATAAGGGGAAATTCACAGAACTCATCCCATTCCCACAGAGGGTGTAGAAGATGAAATCTCTTGAGGACACCTTAAAGTGAAGTTTATTGAACACTTTTCCTGACTCTGGTAGGTTACAATGTTGTGGAAAACGTAGTTTTGAGGCTTCTGTCGGTCAAGAGAGGACCGGTGGAGAAGGAGGCCACCTAAGTGATATATTTATTTTATTTTTATTTGTCTTTGCCGCACAGGGCTGTCAGCTTCCATATCAAACGGCAGAAAAGAGAGGTAGAGCAGCGCCGCTCTGAGAGTAGTATGTCTATAAAAACATGGCTTTATTTATAATTTAAAATATGTGCTATCATCCAGTGTGTCTTGCTGGATTGTAGTAGGTAATCAGACCCCGGTCGCTTCCGGTGGCGTCTGTTGCTCCGGGGTGTTTGTGTCCTACAATGAGCATGTTAGCAGGTGGAGAATGTCAGCCGCTTGAGATCGAGGGGCGTGGCTACAGCGCTTGCATTCGGAGCATGCATTCACCTTCATCAGGCATTGGATGCAGCCTTTGCTGGCCGTGTTTATATATGAAGTGAAGGGGGAGGGGAAGGGGCGGTGTCAGGGGGAGGTAACTTTCGGCCGACCAGCGTTGAAGTCCAAATGCAGGGCACACACAGGACAAATTTAATGATCGTTATTGGGAACAAAAACCATTAGTCATCTTGTGAAACTAAACAAAACAATAATGGGGGGGAGAGGAAGAGTATGTAAGTTTGGCATGGGATGGAGAGAAAAAAAAAATGGGAAAAATAGTAAAAATTACATAATAAAAATAAAAGTGAAAATTGAAGTGAGTAAAAAAATGAAAAATAAAGTAAGGAAAAATAAAAATGAAAATAAAAATAAAAAAATAAAAATAAAAATATGATAAAGAAAAAAATATATATGGAAAAAAATGTATAGAAAAGAAAAATACAAAATGAAAAAAAAATAATAAATACAATTAAAATAGAAATAGGAATAAAAATAAAAAGAGAAAGTAAATATTAATAAAAATATTAATAAAAATATAAATAAAATTCCCTACTACAGCCCAGCAAGACTCACTGGATGATAGCTGAGGACGGCCATGGAGATCTATTATGCCTGTTTTTAGATACTCAAATGTGAGTGCACATCTTTTAAATTATAACTAAAGCCATGTTTTAATAGACATACTACTGCTCTACCTCTCTTTTCTCCTATGTTACAGAGTCTCTTCTGCTCTCTGGAGCCGGCTGCCACTCGCAACATTCACCAGAACTTATTAACATAAGTCTGAACTGTAAAAACGGTTCTGAATTGCCACACAAACCCCCCCCCCCCCCCCCCCCCCCCAGCCTTTTCTCATCCCCATTTTTTATCAACCATCTTATGACTGTTCAATAGCAGCTCCCACCAGCGCTCCATCCTCCTCCTTTTTACTGCATTTCTGTCTGAAGCCTAAGTTGAGCTGCTGAAAAAAAGAGCATAGTGACCTAAACCAAGTTTAACCTGCCCTGAAACCCCTCACCCCTTCCTCTTACCCATTAAACACTGGTTACATGAGACATATAGAGTCTATATAGCTATCATACTTTCTTTGCCCCTATATATGTTTATATATTTATTTATGCATATATATATATATTTTATTCATATATTCTTCACCTACTTGCCCTTCAGCGTTTGTTTGTTTTCTAAACGGTCTTCTACACAGCAGTAAAAAATCTTTATTTTAACAAATAGCAAAACAATAATTATTTACGCCTTAAAACAAAAAAAATCCCTTTTTTTTTTCTTTCAACCAGTTCTTTTTTCGGATTATTCTGTTCTTACATTTAGTATTTTTCTATCTCTTATCTCAACTATAAACGTTTTCATATAATGCTTCGTATAAGCATTTTCCACTCCAAATAATGGAACTAATCTTAGCCTTAGAGGAGGTAAGACATGACTACCTGGAAAACCTCTACTCGTTCTTTCCAATGGATTTCTTTAATAACCAAGCCACTATTAACCAGGCATCATACGGAAAGTTTTCTGCCATGTTTAGGAAAATATCCCTCAACCACCAATGGTGGGACAAGTTCCTTCTGCAAAGATATCGGATTTCCAAAATTACCCCTAGAGGCCTCAGAATCAAACACAGATGCTCTTTTTTGACACCAGAACTACAAAAAGAATGGGAATACGTGTCAGACTTTTTCTCCCCAATATGGATAGACATCATAATACAACAGATGACAAAATGGAAACGCTGACAGAGGTGAAATCATACATCCACACACTTAGATTCCAGATCAATCATCTTCTTAGAACTTGGCTCCATATTTTAAAAAGAGAAAACAAAAAAGATGAAGACCTCTTAATCCAAACAAAACTGAAAAATATGAGGCATGACGTTGATGACTATACGTCATCAAAAGTATTTGATTGGAAGCCAAAAACAAAATCTACAAAAATACCGCCCTTATTCCCCCCACGTACTCTGCTGGGCAACAAGCTCCCTCGACATACACATGACCACCTAGGTCCCTAAATCATCATGGACCTAGCTCCACTCACCCGCCGTACAGACCATCTAATCAACATCATATTCCTCCCATTCTGTCTATCTACCCACAGAGGAATACAGCAACTCTCCCAAAAAAGACAGACCCCTACCCTCCGACTGCCCAACCGAAGCCAAAAAGAAACAGAACCCGAAAACGGCAACTACCACTATAAGTGAAATATCCCTTACCGAAACCAACTCCAACACATGTACCCTAGCTATCTCTACCACTTCGCACAACACTCTTCCAGATCCTCCACCTCCAGAAACCACCAACACAACGTCTGGATCATTACTTTGTGGTATAGATCTACCTTCCACAACCATGCAGGCGAGCTCATCTAGTCTAGATACTACAGATCCCGCATTAAATCCAGACCCCTCTTTTTTAGTCAAAACCCCCCCAACCTGCACAAAAAAGAAAATTAGAAGAAGAGGCAGATGAGGGGGGAGAAGACGGAAAGAGAAAAGGCAAACTACTGAATCGATAAAAATTTACAACCTATCTACACTAACCCTCAGTCCTGAAGACATATCACTATTGAGCAAAGGCCTCAGCCAGCCCAAATCCCTTCACTTTGCTTGTAGATCTTAATAGACTCATGTGCAACTTAACAGTAAAGAGGTTCTTCAACATTAAAGCCGCAAAACTACTACAGATGACATACGAGAGGAACCACAGGATGACCCCACCCCTGATTATGAGCTAGACGCCTCTTGTCTGGCTCTTCTTGAAGAATTGTATACCAGAGAGGGAAAGACAGACCTCTCTTCCTCATATCTTACTCAACGTCTCCCCACTTCTCCACCAGTTCAACACACCTCTTTCCGTCCAAAATTAATTTTCAATCCTACCTATGCCAAAGGCCCTTACTTGCAGAGCTTCTATCAAGTTGTCTTTTCTGAAATCAAACGTTTGTGCAACCAGACCCCAACCTTCACACACAACCACAACCTTACATCTGAAAGGGCATGCCTCAAGGCCTTCACTCAAAATACAGACCTTGTGATAAAAACGGCCGACAAAGGAGGGGGTATTGTTCTACAAAATAGAGACGCATATGTCAAAGAGGCCCATAGACTCTTGTCAGACAGCAATACCTATACCACACTACCCTGTGACCCCCTACCCAAATTCATTCTTGAAGCCGATACACTGGTCAACAAAGCCATTATAGATGGAGTCATCACAAAAACTGAAGCTGCTTTTCTAAACGTGATAACTACAACACACCGTATTTTTACCATCTTCCCAAAATTCATAAAAGCCTAAGGGAGCCCCCAAAACGTCCCATAGTGGCCGCTATGGACAGCATCACTAATCCTTTCTTTATGTATATCGACCATTTCCTGCAACCACTGGCCCAGAACTTATCAGCATATATTCGTGACGGCACCCCTCTACTAAACACCTTACAGAACTATCGGTGGGAAACCACTTATTTATGGTTATCACTCGATGTCTGCTCATTGTACACATCAATCCCACATGATATTGGACTGGAAGCAGTAAAGTATTTTCTCTCACAAGATCCCTTAATCAACTCCAGACAGGCAGAATTTATTGTAGAAACCACAAAATTCTGCCTGACCCATAACTACTTCTTATTTGAACATCACTATCACCTGCAAACCCAGGGCACAGCTATGGGGGCAAATTTCGCCCCCAGCTATGCCAACCTGAAAATGGGCCTTTGGGAGCAATGCTCAATTTAGAACAATAACCCCCACTCTGAAAATATCATCTACTTCAGTAGATATATAGATGACATCGTCATCATCTGGGACGGCTCCCAGTCCCAAGCAGACACTTTTGTAGCTTATTGCAATGCCAACAATCTAGGCTTCTCTTTCACTTCAGTCTGCGATCCATATACTCTAGCTTTTTTTGGATCTAGAACTAAGCCAGTCAGACAATCTCATTCACGCAAAGAATTACACAAAACCAACTGCCGGTAACTCCTACCTCCACTTCCAAAGCTGTCACCACCCTAGATGGATTTCCAATATACCAAAAAGCCAATTCTGCCATGTGAAACACAACTATACCTGTTTAGAAGATTATACCAAACAAAGTAAGCTTTTTAAGAAGTTCTCGGAAAAGGGCTACCCGGCTCCCTAGTTGATGAGGCTTACAACCAATTTCTCAGTGAAGCACCAAGATCCAACAACAACCTACTTCATCTTCCAGAACACCCAGATTCATCACCCAATTTCATACACAACATAGAAAGATGGAAAAAATCCTCCAGAAACATTGGGGTATAATACAAGAAGATCCCCACCTCAAAAACAATGAAAAACCAAAAATCACATACAGAAACCTGCATGCGTTTTTACCCCAATACTTCCACTTCATTCGGACTGTCCTACCTCATTTCTGCCCCATAGAATTTAAGTACTATGAAAAACATCCCCTCCTTTTTCTAAAATATCAAACTTAATCTTTTTAAAAATGTATTTCTCTGCAGGAATCTTAACAGTCAATCTGATATCACCCATGGTATTCAGTGAGTACATAATAGTCAAAACTATCCCCCGCTCCATTCTATAGCGATACTGCATCCTGCTCTTTCTATATATGTGCATATACATTTGTGTCTGCATATCCGCATAACTGTATATCCTCCAGTTCCATTTTTAATTGTATTTTTACTCTTATTCCTATTTTCTATTTTTATTTGAATTCAATTTTTATTTACTTTCTCTTTTTATTTTTATTCCAATTTCTATTTTAATTTTAATTTTATTTATTATTGTTTTCATTTTGTATTTTTCTTTTCTATACATTTTGTCCATATATTTTTTTTTTTATTATCTTTTATTTTTATTTTCATTTTTCTTTTCCTTTATTTCATTTCTTTTTCCTTATTTTATTTTTCATTTTTTCACTCACTTCAATTTTCATTTTTATTATGTAATTTTTCCCCATTTTTACCTTTAACATTTTTTTCTCTCCATCCCATGCTGAACTTACATACTCTCCCTCTCCCCCCCCCCCTTATTGTTTTGTTTTGTTTCACAAGATGACTAATGTTTTTGTTCCCAATAACGACCATTCGATCTGTCCTGTGTATGGCCTGCATTTGGACTTCAGCGCTGGTTGGCCGAAAGTTACAAACCAGGAATTTGCTGAAAGGCAAAACTTTTCTTCCTCTCTCATGGAAGATTATCACAACAGATGCCAGCCTGACAGGCTGGGGAGCTGCATTGGAGGGAACGTGCTCGCAGGGGAAATGGTCTGCGACCGAAAGTCTACTGCCCATAAATATCTTGGAGATTCGGGCAGTTTACATGGCACTCACAGAGTGGTCTTACAGACTGCGAGGTTTCCCGGTTCGGGTTCAGTCCGACAATGCCACCGCAGTGGCTTATATCAATCACCAGGGCGGTACCAGAAGTCTGGTGGCCCAAAAGGAGGTGAATCGCATACTTGTCTGGGCAGAAAAGCATGTTCCGTGTCTTTCTGCAGTCTTCATCCCAGGGGTGGAGAATTGGCAGGCGGATTTTCTCAGCCGCCAGCAGTTGTGCCCAGGAGAATGGGCTCTGCACCCCGACGTGTTTCAGAACATATGTCACAAGTGGGGCACTCCAGACGTAGATCTGTTTGCATCCAGGTTCAACAGGAAACTGGACAAGTTTGTGTCAAGGACAAGAGATGCACTTGCTCAGGGGTCAGATGCTCTGACGGTTCCCTGGGATCAGCACAATCTGATCTATGCCTTCCCCCCGAGCCCGCTACTGTTGCGGTTCCTGGGAAGGGTCAAGAGGGAGACGAAGTCGGTCCTTTTGGTGGCCTCGGCTTGGCCCAGGCGACCATGGTATGCAGAAATCATGAAGTTGGCAGTAGGCAGGCCATGGACCCTCCCTCTCCGGCCAGATCTGCTCTCACAGGGTCCAATCTACCATCCTGCTTTACGCAGTCTGAATTTGACGGTCTGGCTGCTGAGACCCGCATTCTGAGAGACCGTGGCCTTTCGGGGCCAGTCCTTTCTACTCTGGTCAATGCCAGAAAGCCGGCCTCCAGGCGTATTTATTACAAAATCTGGAGGACATATGTTTCCTGGTGTGAACTCAGGAAGTGGCATCCTAGAAAGTATGTCATTAACAGAATCTTGGCCTTTCTCCAGTCAGGCCTAGAAATGAATTTGGCCATAAGCACTATCAAAGTACAGATTTCGGCCCGGTCTGTATTTTTTCAAAAACCGCTTGCATCACATTCCCTGGTACGGGCTTTTATCCAAGGGGCTATGCGGACAAAACCGCCAGTTAAACCTCCGGTATGCCCATGGGATCTGAATTTGGTTCTCTCGGCCTTACAGGGGCAACCATTTGAACCTTTGCATCTGGCTTCTTTAGCTCTCCTGACTAAAAAGCTGGTCTTCTTAGTAGCCATATCTACGGCTAGAAGAGTATCAGAGTTGGCAGCTCTTTCCAGTAAAGAGCCGTATTTAATTATCCATAAGGACCGGGTGGTTATGCGTCCCAACAGGTCCTTTCTACCTAAGGTGGTTTCGGGTTTCCATTTGAATCAGGATGTAATCCTACCATCCTTTTTTCCGGACCCTCAGTCCACAGAGGAAGAGTCTTTACACACTTTGGATGTGGTTAGAGCAATCAGTGTTTATCTTCAAGCAACTTCTCAGATAAGGAAAACTGATTGTTTATTTATTCTGCCAGAAGGCCCTAGAAAGGGTCAGGCAGCGTCAAAGTCCACTCTCTCAAGGTGGATCAGACAAGTTATTTCTCAGGCCTATGGCTTAAAGGGGAAGATTCCTCCTTTTCAGGTGAAAGCGCACTCTACTAGGGCTGTCAGTGCTTCTTGGGCAGTGCATCACCAGGCCTCCCTGGCTCAGATCTGTAAGGCTGCGACTTGGTCATCAGTCCACACATTCACCAGATTCTATCAGGTGGATGTCAGAGGGCAAGAGGATATCGCCTTCGGGCGCAGTGTACTGCAGGCTGCAGTTTAGGTCCTCAGGTCCCTGGCGGTCTATGTTTATGATCTGTGTCTCCCTCCCCTCAATCTGAGCATTGCTATGGGACATCCCACTATGTAATGAAGCTCCTGTGTCCCGTGATGTATGATCAAGAAAATGGGATTTTTATATACAGCTTACCTGTAAAATCCTTTTCTTGAGAGTACATCACGGGACACAGGGCTCCCGCCCCTCTTGGGTTTTACGTGGTTTCTTATTGCTTTGCTACAAAACTGAGGTGCCTCCCAAATGGGAGGGGTTATATAGGGGAGGAATTCTCCTTAATTAGGGTCAACCAGTGTCCAATCACCAGAGGTGCCTATATAACCCACTATGTAATGAAGCTCCTGTGTCCCGTGATGTACTCTCAAGAAAAGGATTTTACAGGTAAGCTGTATATAAAAATCCCATTTTTTCCACACCTGTTTGATAGGTGCATATCATTACAATTTTTGACAGCAAGGCCAATTCTTGCTTTCGTCAAGAGTACCTCTATAGGGTTAGGGTGTAAAGGCACCACCGACACCCAAAGAACAATCTTTCTGCACCAGTTTTGGCAGGTGCATATCATTGCAATTTTGACAACAACGCCAATTCTTGCTTTCATCTATAAGGTTACGGTGTGAAGGCGCCCCCGACACCCAAAGAACAATTTTTCTGCACCTGTTACAGAAGTAGAAATCCAAAGTCTGTGGTAGAGACAGCACAATTTATCCAAAAAATCTCTAATCTTGTTCCCTGTGCACTAAATTGTGGCCTAATCACACAGACTGGCTCCCCAAGCGGTTGCTTACAAAATAAAGAAAGTTTGCAGGGAAAATGTAATTTTTTGGGCTTTATAAATGCAATTGTTGCTGCAGCAGCTTCTATACAAATTACAGATGTGCCACTTTACAGTTGGACTAAGGGGACCTCCCAGGCACTATATTGAAAGGAATTTTTCATTTTTATACTTTCACTTTAAGCATCAATAAATCACTGCTCATTTAAAAACTGTTTTTCATTGATACATGTCCCCCAGGGCAGTACCCGGACCCCCTTAACCATTGTATGCCCAATTACTTGCATATAAGCCTTAAAAATGGCACTTTTGATTTTTCACGTTTGGGACCCAGGTGTTGAAAAGTTCTGGTCCGAACCGAACAAAGGGTTATTCGGCCCATTCCTATTGACAAGGTTGCTAACACATCCCTCTATGGCTAAAACCACCCCTGACCCTTTATTGGGAATGCAATGCAATGGTGATATGCACACATTAGTACAATGCAAGAGTGTGAACCCAGCAAAGACACATTAATGCAGTGTGATGCTTTTTTCTTTTAATCTTGCTATATTTTTGGGGAGTTTCCAACATCTTCTATAAGGATTATTGGTACCACAGATAAAACTGCAATAAAAAAAATGCAACACATCAAAAACAAAGATGTGTGAATGAGCCCCATCTTTTTCATGAAAATGGAGGCTGTTATTGAAGTTAACATAACATACAGTTATGGCTGAAACATTTATAAGGGCTTGCCATGGCTCAACACAAGAGCCCTATCTAATCCTGCATGGTTTGCTGCTTATGCGTCAAGACAATCAATGGTTTAGCTCTGCTTTGGAGAGCTGGAAAGGAATCTGTGCCAGTATATCCTTGTGGAAAGCCTGTGAAGCCTGCAGCACAAAGAGTCACTTCAGGGCATTTTGGACAATGTTTAAATGCTCTGTATAATAGGAGCAATGGCAGAGCTCGGAGTCCCGTAAAACAGTGGGGAATAATCTGCTATTTTATGTTTTCATCTTTAAAGGGAATGTATAGTGTTTTTCAATGTCAGGGCCATGAAAGACATACAGAAGTTGCCCCACAGAATTGCAACGCCCATATGCCCCTCTTTTTATGCCTATGTTAAAGTTACAGGTTTGTAGGCAGTCTAATTTCTCCACTGCAGGTGGTGCTGTCCACAGTGGCACTGCAGTTGGGATGGAAGTCAGGAGGTCACATGGTTCTTATAAGGTTTCCAAGGTTACTGGGGAAGCAATCTGATTGGATGCTGTTGCCCTATGTAACTCTGGCGACCATCTTGGGTCAGGCAGAGCCTTTTTAAAAGGCCCCAGCTACCGGGTTTGGCACTTTTTGCAAACTTGGTAGAGTAGGCACAGGTAACCCACTGTGATGGACAGCTCTAGTGCCAGGGAAAGGTTCCTGATGAGGAGGGAAACTGTAGGGTTGCACCTCTTCTGGTGCAAGATGGCCAGGCTGCATTCTGTTCCCTCTCTACCGAGGCTGTCAGTCCGACTGCAAACTGCTTATGTTTTTGGAAACTGTGAGTACACCCATTTAGGCAGCATTTCCACTGGGTTTGTTGGGAAATGTTGCTACTGTAGCACCCTCCTAGGTAGGTTGCTAGGATGTACAGTGCCTTGAAAAAGTATTCACACCCCTTGAAATTTTTCACATTTTGTCATGTTACAACCAAAAACATAAATGTATTTTATGTGATAGACCAACACAAAAGTGGCACATAATTGTGAAGTGTAAGGAAAATGATAAATGTTTTTTTTTTTTTTACAAATAAATATCTGAAAAGGGTGGTGTGCATTTGTATTATGCCCCCTTTACTCTGAAACCACTAACTAAAATCTAGTGTAACCACTTGCCTTCACAAGTCATCTAATTAGTAAATAGAGTCCACCTGTGGTAATTTAATCTCAGTAAAAATAAAGCTGTTCTGTGAAGCCCTCAGATGTTTGTTAGAGAAGGCCAAGGAACACACCTACCAGGCCAGGGATAAAGTTGTGGAGAATTTTAACCACTTCTCATCCACGCTATAGCTGAAGACAGCTGTAGTGCGGACTTAATTTGCCGGGAGGGTGTCCATGGACGTCCCCCCATGCTTGAGCAGCCTGCATGCCACCTGCAGCATGCTCTGTGATCAGTGAGTCTACGTGACTCGGCTGATCACAGATCAGAGTAAGGGGTCATTCTCAACCTCTTACCACGTGATCATGTGATGTAAACAGAGCCGGTAATCAGCTATTTCACAGCTATTTGACAGCAGAAGGAGGTAACCCCCCCCCAGTGGTGATTAAATACCAATGGGTGCAGGAGATGATCAGTGCCACAGTCAGGGCAGTGCAGTCCTGTTCCAGTGTCCCAGTGTGCCAACCTGTGCTTTAGCCCCTGACCCCTCCCTCTGCCCGGCCCTTACCCCCACCTATGCAGGGCTCCAGTGCGGTGGTCCGGAGGTGCCAGTTCAGTGCTGATCCTCAGCCATGGTGCTGGCACTGCCTGCTGATTGGCTTCTCCGCTGCTATCTCCCTCACTGTCTGAAATTAGCATCACGATAGAGACTGAGAACTGACACCAGCACCGTGATAGAGAGCACTGATACCAGCACCGAGATAGAGAGCACTGATACCAGCACCGAGATAGAGAGCACTGATACCAGCACCGAGATAGAGAGCACTGATACCAGCAGGGCTGGACTTAACATTGGCTTGACTGGGCTAAAGCCCATGGGCCCCGTCCAATAGTGGGCCCTGCCAAGATACATAGCTGAGTGTACTTGGCTCGGCTCCGCTCACAGTCATTCCCAGTTCCGCCCTGCAATGGACATAACAGGGACTGGGCATGACTGTGAGCTGAGCCGAGTACACTCGGCTACTCTCGGCTCTGCTCGGGACTGCGATAGGGCCCTAGAGCCGCCGAGATACACAGGACTCTGTATCTCGGTGGCGCCATTTGACACTGGGGCAAGGCTGCAAATAACAAGGCTGCAAATGACACTGACGAGGCTGCAGATGGACACTGATAAGGCTGCATTGATGGGCATTTAAATGTAAGTTTTTTTTTCCCCTTAAAATTCCCTCCTAAACTTGGGGTGCGTGTTATACACCGGCGCTTGTTATTCGCCAATAAATACGGTAATGTATAGAAGGTAGGGCCCGAAAAGTGACTCAAGCCCAGGGGCCCCCACCACCCTAAGTCCTGCCCTGGATACCAGCACCGAGATAGAGAGCCCTGACACCAGCACCGAGATAGAGCACTGACACCAGCACCGAGAGAGAGCACTGACACCAGCACTGATGTAGAGAGCACTGACACCAGCACTGAGATAGAGAGCACTGACACCAGTACTGGGATAGAGAGCACTGACACCAGCACTGAGATAGAGAGCACTGACACCAGCACCGAGAGAGAGAGAGAGCACTGACACCAGCACCGAGATAGAGATAACTGACACCAGCACCATGATAGAGAGCACTGACACCACACCAGCACCGAGATAGAGAGAGAGCACTGACACCAGCACCGAGATAGAGAGCGCTGACACCACACCAGCACCGTGATAGAGAGCACTGACACCACACCAGCACAGTGATAGAGAGTAGTGATGGACGAACTTCCGACGGGACGTTTCGCGAACGCGGCCGATAGTTCGCGAACCGGAACGTTCGCGGCGCTCCCCATTGACTTCAATGGGAGGTGAACTTCGCAAACCTACAGGTCAAATTTGCAGCCACAAAATAATTAATAGCTGTGCAAACATAGTCCCACCACATGGCCAATGACATAACACATGTATGAGGTGAATCTGGGATCGACAACTGCAAGCATTCTTTTTTTATATGGGAAATTGTTGTGACAATTCAGGACTGTGGAGCGCATGAAGGTCAGGGTAGGCAAAGAAGAGGGTGCAGGAGATGATCACCAGCAGCGTGACATACAGCAATGACACCTGCACCGTGATAGAGTCATCTGACAACAGCACCGTGATAGGGAGCACTGACATCAGCAGCGTGACATAAAGCACTAACACCAGCACCGTGATATACAGCACTGACAGCAGCACCGTGATAGAGAGCACTGACATCAGCAGCGTGACATACAGCAATGACACCTGCACAGTGATAGAGTGATCTGACAACAGCACCATGATAGAGAGCACTGACATCAGCAGCGTGACATAAAGCACTAACACCAGCACCGTGAAATGCAGCACTGACATCAGCACCATGATATACAGCAGTGACACCTGCACCGTAAGCAGCCCCAGGAGGGGCTCATCACTCCTCAGAGCGTCCACATCGGTCGTTAACCCGATGTAGTCAGACACCTGACGGTCTAGGCGTTCCCTGATGCTGGATCCGGATGACACCTGTCAATGGGTCGGCTGAAAGAATGACCTCATATCCGAAGTCACCAACACAGCTTCAAACCGGCCTCTTTTTGCAGGCGCTGTTGGATTGGTACCCGCAACTCCTTCTCTGGGAGTGGGAATTGCTCCTCTGCCAGCGCACGCAAAAGCAGAATGCAGCATTTCTCGAAGCAAGGCCTGGAAGTGCTCCATTCTGCCAGCCCTCTGTGACGGCGGTAACATATCCGCCATTTTGTGTTTGTACCGGGGGTCTAAGTACGTTGCCACCCAGTACTGGTCCTTGACCCTTATGCTTTTTATACGGGGGTCCCTATTAAAATACTGGAGCATGAAGGCCCCCATTTGCACTAAACTGGAAGCGGTGTGGTGGCCTGGCTCCTGCTCATCATCCAGGATAATGTCGTCCTCTTCATTCTCCTCTCCCCATCCACGCACAACAGGGATCCCAGAAAGGTTTAAAGCATGCTCTTCTTGCTCCTCCTCATCCGCCCCGGCACCATCCTCCTCTGACTCCTCTTCAGACTCCTGTTGTTGACTTGTCTCAGATAGAGTAGCCCCCCCTGGGAATTCATCCAGCATTGCGACTTCCTCATCTTCCCGCTCCTGCTCCTGCACAGCTTGATCAATGACACGATGCAATGCACGCTCCATAAAGAAGGCATAAGGTACCATGTCACTGATGGCGCCATGGCTGCGACTGACCAGTTTGGTGATCTCCTCAAATGGCCGCAGAAGTCTGCATGCGTCGCGCATGAGCAGCCACTGGCGCGGTGAAAAAAAAACCAGCTCCCCAGAACCTGTTCTGCCGCAGAGTTCATACAGGTAGACGTTAACTGCACGTTTCTGCTGGAGCAGCCTATCAAGCATATAGAAGGTTGAGTTCCACCGCGTCGAGCAATCGCAAATAAGACGCCTGACCGGCAGATTGTGTCGCCGCTGAATGTCAGCAAGGCGAGCCATGGCCGTGTAAGATCTTCTGAAATGGGCCGAGATTTTCCTTGCCTGCCGCAAGATGTCCTGGACCCCAGGGTATTTGACAAGGAATCACTGCACGACCAAGTTTAAGACGTGTGCCATGCATGGCACGTGCGTGATTTTGCCCTGTTTCAATGCGCTAAGCAGATTGGCACCGTTGTCACACACCACTTTACCAACTGTCAAATTGAGTGGTGTTAGCCACTGATCTGCCTGTGAACGCAAAGCTGAAAGGAGTGCCGGGCCAGTGTGGCTCTTGGCTTCCAGGCACAACAGGCGCAGCACGGCATGGCAACGTCTCACCTGGCATGTCGAATAGGTTCTGGGGAGCTTGGGCGGCGCAGCAGAAGAGACGCTAGCAGCGGAAAGGGAGGAGTCAGCCGAGGAGGAGAGGGAGGAGGATGGAGTAGGAGAAGGAGGCGAAGAAGAGTCAGGCCTGCATGCAATCCGTGGCGGTAAAACCAAATCTACACGGGTGCCACGGGTTACATGCTTGACGGCCGTCAGAAGGTTCACCCAGTGGGCAGTAAAAGTGATATACCTTCCCTGCCTGTGTTTGCTAGACCACGTGTCTGTGGTCAGATGTATCTTGGCACCAACACTGTGTGCCAGAGATACATTCACTTGCCGCTGAACATATAGCTCTGGAATGCCCTTCTGTGAGAAATACTTCCTTCCTGGGACCTTCCATTGTGGTGTTCCAATGGCCACAAATTTGCGAAAGGCCTCCGAGTCCACCAGTTTATATGGCAGTAGTTGGCGGGCTATGAGTTCTGACAAGCCAGCCGTCAACCGTTGGGCAAGAGGGTTATCCGGCGTCATCATTTTTTTACGCTCGAACATTAGGCCCACGGAAGCCTGCCTTTTTGCAGAAAAACGTGAGCTTGGCGTGATGGAAGGTGGAGTGGAAGACAATTGTGAGGAGAGAGGAGAAGGAGAAGTAGAAGACGAGGCTGGACGGGGAGAGCCTGGAGTGTGGCTTTGTGTGTTCCGTTGCTCCCACTGGGCTCGGTGATGGCTGCTCATGTGCCTTCTTAAGGCGGTCGTCCCTAGGTGAGTGTTGGGCTTACCGCGACTAATGCGTTGACTGCAAAGATTGCAGATGGCAACGCTATTGTCAGCAGCGGACACGTTAAAAAAAGCCCACACTGCGGAGCCATGTGCCGGTGTCCTGGGAGCACCAGATGTGACTGTACATGGTCGATGACTCGCTCCTGTTACATTTGCAGCCTGCTTTGTCCCTCCTGTGCAATGTAAGTTATTCCTGCTTCTCCTCCCTATCTGCTGGTCCATATCTCCCTCTGAACTCCCCTACTCTTCCTCTCTTGTGGGCACCCACGTGACATCACAAGACACGTCATCATCGACGTCACCTTCCCCACCGCTATAAGTAGAGATCTCGGAGTAGGCAGCAACACCAGGGACCAACCTCCTTGGGCTGATCTGGGTACTGTCATCAGACTGCTGAGTGGTGGTTGTTGCTACCTCCTCTTCCTGATCCAATGCCAAGAATGGCTGCTCATCGGAAATGTCTTGCGAGGATCGGAAAATAATTCCTGTGACTCAAGCGGAGGGTATATGGTGGTGTTGGTGGTGTTGGTGGTAGTGTCTTTGGGGGTGCACACAGCAGAGAGTGATGAAGAGAATGCAGATCAAGAGAATGAGGAGGGTGAGGATCAAGAGGATGAGGAGGGTGCAGAAGAGTAAGGCTGAGTGAGCCACTATACCAAGTCTGGTGCGTCCTTTGACGTAATCGAACACACCTTCTGCAATTTCCCACTTTGGCTCAAGCCTGTTGCTTCTGCCCTACCCCTACCACCCCTACCACCCCTGCAGAAGGACCTGCCTCTTCCTGTCATTTTTTAAATGACCCTGTGACAAAAGTCTCTAGAGAAGTGCAGTATATGTGTAAGATGGTATATAACACCCCGTTTCAATGTGCCTTTTTGGGGGGCCACTGGTCTATCACACCGGTTAATACTTTTTTCTAATTGCGTTTGTCACTCTTTGTAGTATCGCTGCAGAACTGCTCAGCAGTCACAATGCTGCACAGTGGAAATGCACTATACTCTGCTTTCTGTATTTGAAAGTATTTTATAGGTGTTTTACACCCCTATATACTGCACACCAAATAGTACACCTATACCAGTCCTTAAAAGGGCCTTTGTGGACCTAATAGTAGCTAGCTAGTAGCTAGTGAATTGCAGACTGTCCCTGCTCCAAACTGCCCCTCCCTACACTGAGAAAGGACAGCTGCAGAATCGGTCAGCAGCACTGCATGCAGTGCACTATAATATGCTTTTTATATTTGAAAGAAAGTATATTATACATGTATTACAACCCTATATACTGTACACTTATACCAGTCCTTAAAAGGACCTTTGTGGACCTAGTAGTAGCTAGCTAGTAGCTAGTGAATTGCAGACTGTCCCTGCTCCAAACACCAAACTGTCCCTCCCTACACTGAGAAAAGACAGCTGCAGAATTGGTCAGTACTCAGCTCAGCAGCACAGCAGTGCAGTATAATATGCTTTCTATATTTGAAAGAAAGTGTATTACAACCCTATATACTGTACACCTATACCAGTCCTTAAAAGGACCTTTGTGGACCTAGTAGCTAGTGAATTGCAGACTGTCCCTGCTCCAAAAACCAAACTGTCCCCCCCACACTGAGAAAAGACAGCTGCAGAATCGGTCAGCACTCAGCAGCACAGCAGTGCAGTATAATATACTTTCTATATTTGAAAGAAAGTATATTACAAGTGTATTACAACCCTATATACTGTACACCTATACCAGTCCTTAAAAGGACTTTTGTGGACCTAATAGTAATAGCTAGTGATTAGACTGACTGTCCCTGCTCCACACAGCGTCCTTTCCCTACACTGACAAAAGACAGAATGTAACATGGCCGCCAGATCAGGTCTATTTATAAGGTAGGCGGTATATCCATGTGCTGAAATGTCTCAATTGGCTGTCCTGTAACCCATGATGGATGTGTCAAAGTTCTTCACAATCTAAACGCATATGTCTGCTGCGAACCGACCGCCAGGCAAACCGCAAAGCCATCTCTATGTATGGGGCTTTAGAGTCTGCAAAAGACTTGAAACTGGGGTAGAGTTTTCAAGTAGGACAACGACTCTAAACATATAACCTGAGCTACAATGGAATGGTTTAGATCAAAGCACATGTGTTTGATTGGCCCAGTCAAAGTCCAGACCTAAATCAAATTGAGAATCTGTGTCAAGACTTGGCAATTGCTGTTCACAGACACTCTCCATCCAATCTGACAGACCTTGCGCTATTTTGCAAAGAATAATGGGAAAAAATGTCACTCTTTAGATGTGCAAAGCTGTTAGAGACATCCCCAAAAAGACTTGCAGTGAAAGGGGGTTCTACAAAGTATTGATTGAGGGGGGCCGAATATAAAATGCACACCACATGTTTCACATATTTGTAAAACACTTTGAAAACCATTTATCATGTTCCTTCCTCTTCACAATTATGTGATACTTTGTGTTGGTCTATCATATAATCCCAATAAAATAAAATTTAAGTTTTTGGTTGTAACATGACAAAATGTGGGAGAGGGAGAGAGTCCTCCTTGTAATTAGTTTAATCTGGAGTATGCCAGGATGTACCCTTCCCTAATCAAGTTCCAAAATAAAACATTGAAAACAACCAAAACCCCTAGAGTGAGTATTCAAGAAACGAGCGCCTGGCTGTGGTAAATACTGCGTGCCTGTCTGAAGAGCTAAAGCAAGAGAGAGTATTCAAGCGGCTCCTGGGGGGGGGGATTGGGGTAGCGCTACACTACATTACTTCATAACAAGTTTTACATTTCACCCAACTGTTTGAATTATAACTGCCGCATATTAGGGATGAGTCAAACACCCCCCCGGTTTGGTTCGTGGCAGAACATGCGAACAGGCAAAAAATGTGTGCAAACACTGTTAAAGCCTAAGGGACACAAAGGGTGAAAAATCAAAAGTGATCATTTTAAATGCTAGTATGCAAGTTATTGTCATAAAAGGTGTTTGGGAACCCGGGTCCTGCCCCAGGGGACATGTATCAATGCAAAAAAAAGTTTTAAAAATGGAAGTTTTTTCCAGGAGCAGTGATTTTAAAAATGCTTAGTGAAACAATAAAAGTGAAATATTCCTTTAAATATCGTGCCCGGGGGGGGGGTCCCATGTTTAGAACAGTCCCTGCACAAAATTTAATTTCTAAAGGAATTAAAGTCATTTAAAACTGCAATGTAATGTTGGGTCCTGGCAATATAGATGAAAATCATCCCCCCCAGCCCATTACCAGGCACTTTGGGTCTGATATGGATAGTAAGGGGAACCCAGCACCCAAACAAGATAGGGACTGTAGGTTTGTTCTTAAGTTGAATGTGTATGTAATTTGGAACAGGTACATTTTTTAAGTTTAGATCCAGCCAAAAAATCTATTTTTAACCACTTCAATACCATGCACTTAACCACTTCAATACCAGGTGGCTGTAATCCTGCAGGACGTCATAGGACACCCAGTCAGGATAACTGAACCACGGCCCGGCCTTAATTCTGCTATAGGCTGGGCGGGAAGTGGTTAAGCTTTTTGGATAACATAGGGAAGGGTTATCACCCCTGTAAAATTAGTTTTGCTGTCTGTGCCCCTGTTCAGAAGATTTCACCTCACTTTCTGTCCCAAGGATATTGGATTTTGAAAATTGTGGGTTATTACGAAAACAAGGATTGGTGATAAAACATCAGCAGAGACACCTTTTTCTCATATTCACTCTTATAGGAGAAAATTTCCCTTCCTAGGGGTACATTCCCTCTCATTTCCTGTTGTCTCCCTCCATTTGTAAGTAAAAGTCGTTTGTAAGTCGGATGTTTGAAAATAGGGGACCGCTTGTATATACTATACGGCCTGCCTTATACTCTCTGCGGAAAATTGGGCCTTAGGTGTTGGTGGTACCAGAACACTGTAAGCCCTCACAGTTACTCTTGGTGGGTGCTGGAACGGGCCCTGCTGTGAAATATTATATCAAGAATTGTAATTACATGCCCCTGTTACACAGGGGCAGAAAAATTGGGCCTGAGGCAGTGGTGGTAGTGCCACAACACTGTAACCCCTCACAGATACTCTTGTAGAGTGTAGGAACGAGCCCGGCTGTTAAATATTTGATCAAAAATGGTAATTACACGCTCCCGTTAAACAGGGGCAAAAAAAGTGGGCCTTAGGCAGTGGTGGTGGTGCCCTGAACCAAAAATATTCTTAGAAGCTATCATCATGAAGATTGAGGAGGAAAAGAATAGTCACTCAGCATATGCAGTCTTCAAGGGATCCCACATCCATAGAAAAATCTGTTACATCAGCATTAGGTGCTTGATAACTGGTGATCCAAGACCGATTCATTTTTATGAATGTGAGCCGATCAACAGTCTGTGGACAGGTCCACTCTGATCAGTGCGTTCAGAAATAACGCTGGATGCAGGACAGGCCAGTAGCTCAATTGCATATTGAGCAAGCTCTGGCCAGTGGTCCATCCTCAAGACCCAGTAACCCAGTGGATGTTCTGTTGGAAAGGTCTCCAAGTCTGATCTTGCCTCTAGATATTCCTGCACCATGTAGTTCAGACGCTGGTGATGGTTGCTGGAACCGATCAGACCTTGGCGCTGAGGAATGAAGAATTGTCTGAAGGCAGTGGTCAGCCGGCCACTTTCTCCACCACTCTTTCTGTGACTGAACGAAGCCTCAGCAACACTTTGTCCAGCACCAGGAAGTTGTAACCTCCCAGGCTCTGGAAACGCTTTGCACAAACCTTTCTGCAAGGCCTCCTGAAGATGTTTCAACCTCTGCTTCCTCTGCAAAGGCTGGATAAGTTCTGCAACCTTACCCTTGTAACGTGGATCAAGAAGGGTTGCCAGCCATTATTGATCCCTCTCCTTGATACCATGAATCCTAGGGTCCTTTCGCAGACTTTGCAGGATCAGGGAGGCCATGCAGTGTAAGTTTGCAGAGGTATTCAATCCTGAGTCCTCTGGGTCACTAAGGATCACACGATACTCAACCACCTCCTCCCAGCCACGTACAACTCCATGGGTTTCTGGAGACTGAAAACCATCCCTTGAAGACTGCTGCTGATGCTGTTATCCTCCACCTCCATGCTGTACAGTATCACTGATGCATGCACTGTCACTGCTCACCATCCTTGTGGCCTCCTCAAATGGTGATAGGACAGTGCATGCATCCTTGACCAGTAGCCACTGGCGTGGTGAAAATAGTCAAGCTCTCCTGACCCTGTCCTGGTGCCATACTCACATAGGTACTCATTGATGGCCCTCTGCTGTGTATACAGCCGCTACAGCATAGCCAACGTTGAGTTCCACCTGGTGGGCATGTCACAAATGAGGCAGTTCTTGGGCAGGTTACATTCTCTTTGAAGGTCAGTGTCAGGTCACCTGAGACCAGGTGACAGATGCACTCCGTAGGAGTCGGAAGTGCACTGCTAGGTAGTGGACCTTAGGACTGACTGCTGCGGATTGTACCCAGGGAGATTCAGGACACAGGTCTACAGGATCACTAACACAGATCCCAATGGGAGCTGGAGCATAGATTCCACAGGGCACTGAGTCTAAAGCCCCATACACACTATCAGTTTTTCTGCTGAGTTTTTCCATCAGATTTACCAAAACCATATAAGATGAGGTCAAACCTTAGGAGTTTCAATGTGTATGCAATCAGGCAGGCCCTTGCACTACATGGTTTTGGTAACTCTGAAGGAAAAACTCAGCAGAAAAACTGATAGTGTGTATGGGGCTTAAGAGCCAGCGGGTGTTCGCCAGAGCCTCCAGTGGTGAGGATGGACTTCGCTGCAGTCTGGCTCCAGGTCACGGCCCCTAGGGTCTCACAACTCATGCTCACAATAGACTACAGGAGAAGGAAGCAGCAGGCTGGAACGACAAGGATAGTAAGGGGATACGGTAGAGGTCAGGGCAACCAGCAGACAGGGACAAAAAAGTACACGCCAAAGGTTCAGGGTCACAGGCAGACAGGGAGGGTCAGGGACATGCAAAAGATCAAGGTCACAAGCAGACAGGAATTGTTGAGAACACGCCAAGGTCAGTAACAGAGTCAAACATAGAGCACACAGCAAGCAGGAACCAGGAAGCCAAACACACAATGAATACACAATGGTTGATCAGCACTGTTGGCTTGCAGTGCACAGGTTAATATAGGGTTCCCTGATAGGGCCTGGGGTGGAGCCATGCTTAGAGGAGAGGTTATAAAAACCACCAGGTGGAAGTGGCTGGCCTCTTAGTCAGAACACATGAGGGGAGGTAAGCAACCAGAGGAAGATCACTGCATAACCATGACAGTCAGCCAGCCAAGCACTGACATTATATGACCAGAGGAAATGACCACAGACTTTCCTGGCCTGCCTCAGGAGATCCTGTAAGCCCAGGTACCTGCTCAAAAACCGCTGCACCACCCAATTCAGGACATGGGCCAAACAGGGAACATGGGTCAAGTGTCCCTGTCGGAGGTTGGTGCCATTGTCACATACAACCATTCCTGGCTGAAGCTGGCATGGCATCAACCACCTCTGAGCCTGCCCCTGCAGAGCAGACAGAATCTCTGCCCCAGTGTGTCCCCTTAAGTAGACCAACTCAAGCACCACATGGCATCTTTTTGCTTGAGTAGCCCCTTGAACGTCTACGGACCGCTGGTTCAGAGACTACAAATATGCAGAGGAAAGAGGCCATAGAGGAAGAAGAAGAGGGGGGCGTGGAGGAGAGAGCTGTGGCAGAATCACCACTAGCATTTTGGAGGCACGGTGGTGGAATAAGCTTCAACAATACTGCACCCTGTCCTGCATCCTTTCCAGCTGCCAGTAAAGTTACCCAGTACGCCATGAAAGAAAGGTAACGTCCCTGTCCATGCCTGCTGGACCATGAGTCAGTGGTAATATATACCCTACTGCTGACTGCCCTGCCCAACAAGGCCAAGACATTATCTTCCACATGCTGGTAGAGAGCCGAAATGGCCTTCTGTAAAAATAAATGGCGTTTGGGAACCTGTCACTGAGGTAACGCACATTCCACAAATTCACTAAAGGTGGCAGAGTCTACCAGCTGAAAAGGCAGCAATTGCTAGCAATTTGGCCAAGCTAGCATTCAGACACTGAGCATGTGGATGGCTGGGACCGAATTTTGATGGTTTAGCAACTGGGGTAGGTAAATTTGCCTGCTAAAATCTGATGTTGGTGTACCACTAGCAGACTGGCCGCAAGTACTTGGGACACCTATTTCTATGCCTTCATTCCTCTCAGTGCAGGTTTCTGAGAGGACTGGAGGTATAGTGGCATTGGAGATCCCAGCTGATGAGGAGCAAGAAGAGGTCTGCCTTGTTCTTTGATGTGGGTCTTTTAAGTGCTGTTGCCAACTAACTGCATGGGAGGTTGTCATATGTCTGGTCAAGCATGTGGTGCCCAAGCGGCTGCTGTTTTGGCCACGCTTAATAGGCTTCAGACATATGTTGCAAACAACAACAATGAGATCTGCTGCACAAGTGTCAAAAAAGGCTCACACCAAAGAACTTTTCAAAATATGCGGGGAGTCAGCAGCGCCCTGCTCCTGCTTAGCTCGGTGGTGTGATGCAATGGGGTGGCTGCCCTCAAGCTTCCCCCTGGAGCGCATCCTGCCTCGTTGGAGATGTGCCTCCTCCTCCTCCTCTCTTCTATAAAGGCACCCAAGTAGAGTCAGTGACCTCATCATCCCCTCCCTTCTCGTCACTGGAGCAAACTTGGCACAATGCTGCAGATGGGGGAACATGACTTCCAGTTTCTTGTCCTTCTTGGGCATTCCCTCTCTCTAGGCTCACGTTGCTCCTTTCCTCAACCTGGGTACCATCATTGGAGCCTTCAGATCGCTGTGCATCCTCCTGCAGCATGTACCCGACACTGTGGTCAAATAGTTCGGAGGACTCCTCCATGCATGATGGTGGGGCTAGGAAAGGAGTGACTGTTGACATGGAGCCAATCAAATAGGCTGCTTTGGCAGAGGACGAGGAGGATGACGACGGCTTTGTTATCCATTCCACCAACTCTTCTGCATGTTGTGGCTCAATAACACGGCCAGCTGCAGAAAAAAAGGACAAATGTGCCCCACGGCCACGTGCTAAGGATGCATCGTGTAATAACAACTATGGGTGCACTGTATTGTGTACACCACCAGAAAAGTAGTAGCAACTGCACTATGGGTACACGGTATTGTGTACATCACCAGAAGTGTAATAGCAATTATGGGTGCACTGTATGTATTGTGTACACCACCAGAAAAGTAGTAGCAACTGCACTAGGGGTGCACTGTATTGTGTACACCACCAGAAAAGTAGTAGCAACTGCACTATGGGTACACGGTATTGTGTACATCACCAGAAGTGTAATAGCAACTATGGTTGCACTGTATGTATTGTGTACACCACCAGAAAAGTAGTTGCAACTGCATTATGGGTGCACGGTACTGTGTACACTACCTGAAGTATATTAGAAAAAGTAAACCAGGAATGGCCGGCAGTCAGATATGGGCTTGGCTACACTGGATGCAGTGTATATATTCACACATACACACGAGTCTGACTGTGAGATTATATATTTTTAAATACACTGCAGCTAACTGAATAACCTGCCTATCCAATATAAAGGACACTCTCTCTCCGTCCATGCCAACAACACAGTGCAAGGGGCCTACGTGCAAGCAGCCTTACATAGTGTGGGGTGTGGACTTAGTCCCCCTGAGCCATGATTGGCCAAAGGCACCCTGCCTTTGGCCAATTATGGCTCTCTTAGCTGAAGGCGCTGGGATTGGCCAAAGCATGCAGGTCATGGTGCATGCTTTGGCCAATCATCATACGGCAATGCACTGTGCTCTCGCAGTGCATTTTGGGGCATTACGCGGTGCTCGAATTGTCGCGAATGCCCCATTATGTTAGTTTTTGACAAACGTGCGAACACCCAATGTTCGAGTCAAACTCATGTTCGACCTGAACATAAAGCTCATCCCTACCGCACATGCTGCACCCCACCTACAGGTTGTTTGTGCTTGGTAGTTTCTGGTCTCCCTTTTGTCCATTTCAGAAGCCTCCTTCTAGATGTCACTAGACAAGATGACACACTGGTTAGAGCTGTCAGCTATCTGTCAGTGGAGAGTGGCTCTTGGAGGCAGGTGCATGTATTTTTCCTGCCTGTAGATGGCACTGTGTCGGTGCTACAGGGGAAGAGGAGTTTGAAATAGGGAATTGTCCACCTATGGACTCTTTGGTCCTCTCTAGAAAGGCAGGTATCCAATTGGATATCCAATTCTCAAGAGAGTTTGGGTAGCCATCTTATGAGGGAGCCTCTTAAATAGGGGATCCTATGTAAATCGGTCAAGCTCTGAGCAATTGACAGGTTAGGGAAAGGAATCTGTTAGTTAGGGACAGTGCTTTGCGCAGGGAAAGGTCCTGGTAAGTAGTGACAACTTAAGGCACACTGTCTGGTGCCATAGAACCTCCTGAGGATTCCTTTGAGTGGACCAGTGCAGCCTGGCTATACAACATGCTGCCACCCCTCAAGCAGAAACTGTCCTCCAGTAACATTACAGTGTAATATACCGTAGTACTGAGAGCTGTCAGTAGCTTCTATCACGTTAAGCTGTCCCTCCCTCCTCTTGTCGAGGCTATCCTTTATCAAGTATAAATGTTGACAGTGTGATCAACTTCTAGGCAGGTGTAGTTCAGCATAGGTTTGGCCGTTATAGCAGCTGCTATGCAGAGGATGGAGAAGAGCTCTTGTTTGTCTGAGGCCTTTGTATGCATTATCAGGGGAGCAGATATCCAGTTGGACGCTACTGCACTGGATGACCTCGGTGGCCATCTTTAGCGAGGGCAGCACTGTCCCACTGCAGTTGGCGCATATTTGCAAAGTGGCTAGGCCTGGAACTCTCTGGTGAGCGACAGTGTGTCTAACATAAAGGAAGGTTCTGGTAGGGGAAGAATAGTGTAGGGACCTTACACCTGAGCTACTACAGTACCTTGGACCTCCTTTCTTCTGCCCCTTGGCTGCCTTTGTCAACACACCACCTATCAATTGTCTCTTTTTATTTTAATAACCTTCTCTCTCTACAGGTTGTTTTTTTATGTGCTGTGGTGCATATATCAAACACGCGACCCTCCATGCCCTGCCATGTGACCCTCAAACCAGGTTTGGAGCCGCATTGTGCTGGAACTCCATTCTGCCACTTCTGGCACTCACTCTCTGCTCCAGCTCCCCCCTGTCACTTGTAGCCTTCTGTGTTTACAAGGGACAGCTTTGCTCTCAGGAAAAAACAGATCCCTGCAAGCACTCATGGCAGGACATGTTGGGGACAAAACCCCAGAATCTCAGAAAGAGAACGATCTCCCTGCAAGGCGAGGCAGAGTGGCCTACATAGTGAGGTACTAGAGCCGGGTCAGGAAAAAAGAAAGAGATTTGAGGAGACTTGGGGGGGGGGGGGGTTCCACACTGTGTACAGTGCACTCTCAAACCCTGCACTCTGTGCACGACGCACTCCCGAACCCTGCACTCTGTGCACAACGCACTCCCGAACCTTGCACTCTGTGCACAACGCACTCCAGATACAACTGGCCCTTTGAGGGAAACCATACTGCTGATGCAGCCCGTAATGAAATTGAGTTTAACACCCCTGTGCTGTGGGATCTGCAGTATCATGTGTCACTGGCAGGTGAGCAGTGACACAATATATCAATCTATGAAGACCTTACAGTTGTGGCCAGTAAAATGTGGGGATCCGAGGCAGAAAAGCCATGCATGGGCATGTAGGTGTTCAAAACAAGACTCAAGATTCCAATAAAAAATTTTGTTGCTATGGATAGTATAGGAAGCAGTTAAAACTCTGTCATTGCATGGTGTTTTAATTTTTATAATTTGACACCTTTAGAATTTGACGTTTTGCCGCAATCTGCCAACTTTTGCTGACATTTTGGACAAATGAAAATTTTTGCATTTCACTTCTCCTCCAGCTACTAAAATATAGGACTTTTAACTTAATTGTTTGTTTGTGCACATGGCCTTACAGCAAGTTCTCAGTACACAGTGTTCTTTACCAGCTGAATTCTGTATGTACAAGGCTTTATAGCTGCAACAGAAAAAAAACAACAAAAAAAACACACACACACACACACACTAATATATATATATATATATATATAGATAGATAGATAGATAGATAGATAGATAGATAGATAGAGAGAGAGAGACAGCCACAAACTTTTTTCATTATTTTTTTTACCAGAATAATAATAAAAAAATATATATATATTATATATATATATATATATATATAGCGCTGAAGTGTTAACTGGAATGTAGCCCCCGAAGTTGATGAATGGCCCTTCTATGTCATTTGCAAGTTACATTTATCAAAGGACAGTAATGATGTTTCTGGAGTTTGTAATTTGATTGGCTGGCTCTGTAAGTGGGCATCAGTTCATGTTCTGTTAAATTAAATTCTAACTGGAGTCTTCAAACATAAACTGCAACATCTTCAATGCTGAAAGCAAATATTGTCCTATAGTACCGAGATCATGAACATTGTGCTGACTTGTAGAAGTATACAAGAACCACTTTCAAAGTATTACAATTGAAAAAAAGCTTAACCG
This sequence comes from Lithobates pipiens, assembly GCF_037356315.1. Lineage (NCBI taxonomy): Eukaryota > Metazoa > Chordata > Amphibia > Anura > Ranidae > Lithobates > Lithobates pipiens. The sequence goes on from NW_027507791.1 coordinate 65,201,377, forward strand.
CTTCAGCCCCGGAAGAGTTTACCCCCTTCCATTTTCCCCATAAATAGAGCTTTCTTTTGGGGGTATTTGATCACCTCTGTGGTTTTTATTTTTTGTGCTATAAACAAAAAAAAAAAAAAAAAACAACAGCGACAGAGTTTTTTTTTTTTTTTTTTCAAAACACATTTTTTACTATAATAAATATACCCCAAAAATATATAAAAAAACATTTTTTTCCTCAATTTAGGCCGGTATGTATTCTTCTACATATTTTTGGTAAAAAAAAAAAAAATCCCAATAAGCGTGTATTGATTGTTCTTTTATTTTTTTTTTACTAGTAATGGCGGCAATCTGTGATTTTTATCAGGACTGCAACATTATGGCGGACACATCGGACATTTTTTACACTCTTTAAGGACCATTGTCATTTATACAGCGATCAGTGCAATAAAAATGCATTGATTACTGTGTAAATGACACTGGCAGTGAAGGGGTTAACCACTAGGGGGCGATGAAGGGGTTTGTGCCCTAGGGAGTGATTCTGACTGGGGGGGGGGGGTGGGCTTAAATGGGACATACAGGTACGCTCATTTGCCCACCGCTGTCATTGTGCCGGCATATATTGGCGTACGGCAGTCGGCAACTGGTTAAAGTTGTATTAAACCCCAAAACAAACACTCAACATATTGCAGCCTACAGATCCTTAACCACTACAATACTGGGCACTTTTGCCCCCTTCCTTCCCAGACCAATTTTCAGCTTTCAGCCCTCTCGCACTTTCAGTGACAATTACGCTGTATCCAAATGAAATTTTTATCATTTTGTTCACACAAATAGAGCTTTCTTTTGGTGGTATTTATTCATGACTCTGTTTTACATTTTTTGCGATATATATGCGAAAAAAAGAGGGGAAATTTGGAAAAAAAAAAAAACAATATTTTCTTTTTTCTATTTTAAAAGAAATCCAATAAAATCTAATTTTGTCATAAATTTAAGCCAAAATTTATTCTGCTACATGTTTTTGGTAAAAAAAATTCCGTTAAGGGTATAATAATTGGTTTGTGTGATCACGGACGTATTATTATTATTAATGATTTATATAGCGCCAACAGTTTACGCAGCGCTTTACAATGTATAGGGGGGACAACACAATTACAGTACAATACAAAAGGTACAGGAGGGCCCTGCTCATAGAGCTTACATTCTAAAGGGAGGGGGTGGTGGTACAAAAGGTAATAGCTGCAGAGAATGATTTGATGGGGGTGCATATGTATGCAGATAATCATTGGAACATGTGATTTAAGTGGGACATATGTGGGGGACAGGTGTTTTTATTATTTGGGGACATGTGTTTTGGGGACATGTGTGTTTACACTATGTGGCGACATGTGTGGTGACACTAGACTGGTGATCAGTGAGTAAAAAGCAGCTCATACTCACTGATCACCAGCCGGCTGTAGCGATCCCCTCTCCTCTCCTCATGACAACTACTCTGTGAGGAGAGGAGAGTCGATTGCCTAGCAACCGGCTCTATGTTTACATCACATGATGGCTGTGATTGGACACAGCCGTTATGTGATCAGGAGGGGCAATTACAGAGCCCTCCTGCCGATCAGAGATGTGCCATGTCCGGGTGAAACGAGTGCATCGGGATCACACAGCCGTGAGCGATCCCCCTCCTTCTGAGGGACGTTCTTGAACGTCCACTCAGAAGGAGAGAGTGCCGGGTGGGAAGTGGTTAAAGTGTTTCTAAAGCCTAAACATTTTTTACCTTCATGCATTCTTTGCATGAAGGTAAAAAATGTTTAGGCATCAAAATCCCCCTTCACCCCCCCTTTACTTACCCAAGTCCTCATTCTGCAGCTTTTCTCTCCCCTCACTTCCAGGTCTCACTGGCTTTGCTGGGGCACCGGGAGCCATTGTCTGCCAGGGCTGTCAATCAAAGCCAGTGACTAGGAAGCAGGAACAGAGTCGAGTTCTCAGGACTCGGGAGCAAGCACGCATGAGAGCCCCCATAGGAATCGCTTCCCACGGGGGCACTGGACAGAAAGGAGGGGCCAGGAGCACCAATGGGGGACCCGAAAAAAAGAGACTTGTGGCTTCTATTGCACAGAGCAGGCAAGTATAGACATGTTTTGTTATTTAATATTAATAATTAAAAAAAAAAAATCTTTACAATTGCTTTAACCTCTCTTTATGCTGGCCGCACACCTATATGCGGCCGCTTGGTGCATGGGCCTTCACAGTAAGCGGCCACATGTATGCGGCCCTGTAAACCATTTGCCGCCCTGAAAGTGCGCTCCCAGCTCGGTAGCCGGCGAGTACCGAAAAGCTTCCGATTCATACTAGCAATTGGGAGATTTCCAATTATGTGACAGCCAACCACAGCGGTTACATGTCCCGAATGCCCGTTTCTGCCTCCTGGCTTTTTGAACTTTTATAGGGCTGGGCGGCAAGAGGGGTTAAATGTAGTAGCTGCGTAATTTTTCTTTTTCAGGTTTTTCTCCCTTAATTTTTACCTGGTGACCGACCATTAACACCCTTCCTGTCTACGGGTGTCTCCCCTCTGGATGGAGGAGCAACAGAGACACCCTTGGACAGCAGTATGGTCAGTCTGGGGAGAGGGTAGTGTTAGATGCCATAGCAGATTTAGATGGACTTGACTAACACTTTTTAAGCAGTTATTGAAACAGTTTTTTTTTCTCTTTTGGAATATTTTACATACATGAATAAAAGCTGATCATTGTAAGCATCCCTTGAACATAGCACATCACAGATCAGATAATGGGCTCTCTGACTGGCCCTCCCAATCATGTGATAGCTCTGTTCAATCACAGCCATCACACAATGTAAATAGGAGGCAAATGCCTCTGTGTTGGCTCTCCTCATGAGCTCAGTGAGGGGTGAAGAGGGGGGATGGTTGCAGCCTGTCAGTGATCTATGTGTAGCTGAAGATTTTGCCTTTCAGCTAGACACAGACTGCAGCCATCTGTCAACAGTGCACATCAACATCTGTACCAGTGTTTCATCAACATCTGCAATAGTGTCCCACTGTTTTACCCCCCACTGTTTGCTTGCTTCAAAGACTAGTCCTCGGGTGGGGATCCAGGGCCCCCTCTTTATGTGCACCTCTGTTTTTTGGTTACCAACCCCTAGCCCTGATAGGCACTTAGGGAATTTGCGTCATGCCACACATCAGGGATAAATGTTCCAGGTGTGAACGTGTGATCCAATTCCCCGTCTTCTATAGAGTCCACTGCAATTTTTTGCGTAGAGTAGCAAGGCTACAATGTGATGGTTGTCTTTTTTGTGGTTTTCTTCTTTTTTTTTTCCCCCCACACTTTTCTTTTCCTATGTAACCATTTTCTCACCCCTTTCCTACTATGACTTAGACCATCAATGATAGGAGGTATTTTTGTCATACAATGACCACTTTAACTCTGACCTCTTATAATGTAAGAGGTCTGAATACTTCTGGTAAAAGATATCAGATTCTGAGAGAAATACAGCGCATTTCCAGTTCTATTATATTCCTACAAGAAACTAATTTAAACGCATTCTACATCTGTTCGTATAAAATCCTTATGGTACTATAGTTTATCAGATACTAACAAAGCGAAAAGAGTGCCCATTGGGTTTCATAGGAATATCTATTTTTTAGTGATGGATGACCATGGTAGATTTTCATTGCTAAGGGCCATGATCTGTGGTATACAATTGACTTTAGCTAATATATACTGCCCGAATATATTAAACAATCAACCTTTTTCATCCGTATATTGTCTAGATTGAAAGACTTTGCCAAGGGAGCCGTTATGTTAGGAGGTGATATTAATATGCTCTTAGATCCCTTGATGGATACATCTAGAAGTCGTTCAAATATTAAGGGCCGGTTCACACTGCAGGCGATGCGAGGCGACACCGACTTGCCTCGCCACGACCTGCCGCGACCTCAGCGGCAACTTGCAGATGACTTCTGTATAGAAGTCAATGCAAGTCGCCCCGAGGTCGCCCGAAAGTAGTACAGGAACCTTTTTTCTGAGTCGGAGCGACTCGAGTCGCTCCTCTCAGAACGGTTCCATTGTACAGAACGGGGGCGACTTGTCAGATCGAGGCGAGGCAAGTCGTGTCGCCTCGCATCGCCCGCAGTGTGAACCGGCTCTAAATGTAAATGCCTCTCTCAGGTGAAGAAAAATGTATATACTGTAAATACCAATTAGTTGATTGGAGACTATTCCTATTATTCTAAAACTCATAATTCTTAGTCTAGAATACATAATATTTTTATAGACCATTATCATCTCCCTTGGATAAAATCAGCTAATATGGGACTAGTACTATTTCGGATCATGCTGCTGTGTCAATTAGTTTGAAATTTCCTGGTCAGCCCAAACAAAAATCTAGCTGGAAAACAAATGATTTTCTTTTCTCTGAAACTACGGATAATACGGACCTCTCAAATGCTTTGATTTGCTATTCTGCAGAAAACAAGTCACCAGAAAAGCCTGAGTCTTCCTTGTGGGAGGCCCATAAGGTATATATGAGGGTATGTGGGGGAAGTTGATAGAATAAGGTGCAAGGAAGAAAAAAAAACAAATTATAATAATAATATATATTATATTATATTATATTATATGACAGAAATTTTACGACAGGTTTGCGATTTAGAGAGGAAACAAACTCTCACTTCAGTGCGCCACCCTGGTAGATATTACACGGAAACACGAAGAGTTAAAATTATTACTCAAAGCCGATTGTAAAATGCGTTCTCAGTGTTACAGCGGTGGTACGAATGGGGAGACAAACCAAGTAAAATGCTGGCACGATCACTGCAGGAAAAATAAACTGCCACTTTTATTTCTAAAATGAAATCTCACTGCGGGAAAATTGCTCACACCGCTACAGACATTGCACAGACCTTTCGTGATTTATACGCAGACTTGTACAATGTGAGAGGTAAATTAAAATAATTAACAGAGGAAAGAAATTTTAAACTACTTACAATAAGCAAAGTTACCTAAACTCTCTAAAGAATGCCTTCAAAAGTTAGAATCTGAATTTACGGTTGAGGAGTTCTATGCAGCTTTAAAGTCAACACCGATGGGTAAAGCACCAGGCCCAGATGGGTACACAATTTCTTATTATAAGAAATTTAAGGAGATTCTTGTTCCACATTTGACTACTTATGCAAATTCCATAGCGGGATTGGGGGGATTTCGACCGCAGTCACTTTCTGCATATATAAATGTAATCCCCAAACCGGGTAAAGATTCATCAAGTTTTGAAAACTATCACCCAATATCATTACTCAACGTAGACACAAAATTATATACGAAGGTGTTGGCTACTAGTTTACTCCCTCTGATCCCGCAGTGGATTGGGTTAGACCAGACAGGTTTTGTCCCAGGTCGCGAAGCCAGGGACAATTCTTTGCAATGTTTGTCTATAATTTCCTATGTCGGGAATAGTTCCCAGCCCACTCTATTACTTTTAACTGATGCCGAAAAAGGCGTTTCACAGGGTGGACTGGAAATATTTGATGCCGACATTGAAATCTTTGGGAATAGGCCCAAGAATGTTTCATCTGATTGTGCCTTTATATACAACCAACTGCACAAATAAGGGTTAGTGGCAGGGCTCAAGTCCTGCAGGAACGCATGGGAACGGAGTTCCTGTACTTTTTCCACAACAGGAACTCAGTTCCCATTAGCAGCCATGTCCTGCAAGACTTTGAAGTATGGGAGCTGTGTGGTAGGTGCTACACCAGCAGCTGCCAGCACAGCTCGCAATAGTAAGTGCCGCACACCTGACCATTCAGGCATTGCCAGTAGGGGGTCCCATAAGAGCTTCCGCTTCGATCTACCTGTCAATCACAGCTAGCTGATGGGTAGGTATTTAGTCAGACCTCTCGCGATGCTCCCCTCCCCGCCGCTCCCTCCTGATTTTCTGTCTCCTCATCACCCCCCCCCCCCCAGTCTCCTGCATACTTGCTCTGTGTGTCCCACTGAATCCCCCCCCCCCCCCTCCTCTATCTTCAGTGTCATATGATGAGAGAACCCAGAGGAGGAGCACAGCTATTCTGCTCACAGGACGTGCAGGGAGAGAGGTGAGCTGAGGGAGGAACATCAGTTTGGGGTGGTAAGCTGAGCACAATACCTGGCAAAGTTTAATGCCAAGAGGGAAGTTTATGTGGAAATATGTGAAGGGTTGGAATAGCAGGGAGTGTGTGTTGAAGCCCTGCAGAGTTTGCAGCCCCCCAAGCTAACATACATCTCCTAAGCAGGAACACATCACTATCTCCCCAAGCATTGTGTCCAAATAATGTGCAGTTAATTTATGACCTTTCCGTTTACCCCTGTGTTATCCAAACTCTGTTCAATGAAAAGTGTAAACTCAAAACATAAACACTCTATATACAAAATAAAATTCCTCAATAAAGATCAGAACATGATGTTCACATTTGTGTGGAAGCACAATTGAATGAATGCTGATTATTCAGAGAATTACCATATTTATGTTTATTGAGGATTTTTTTTAATGTACTAACAGTTAAGCTTCATATACACAATGCGAAAATTGGATGAAAAATACCACTTTTGAAGCGTTCGTGCATATGAGCGTATCAATTTCCTTTTTTGGTGGGGGAGTGGATCTTGGGTGAGAGTTCCCACACTTTTTTCCCCAGGACTTGACCCCTGGTTAGTGGAATACTAAGTGGTGCATTTACTCTTAAAAATGGTACACGTCAGGGCTGTCCATTATCACCCATTCTATTTTTAATTTATTTAGAACCCTTTCTTCAGTTGTGAGAATGAATTCTAATATACATGATGTGAAAAAAAAGTGATGTGAAAGGAGCATAAGTTATCTGCTTATGCAGATGATGTTTTTTATTTTATGTTAAGCAGCCAAAGATTACATTGCCAAATTTACTGGGGTTAATGTGAGAATTTCAAAATGTGTCCAATTTGAAAATGAATATGACTACCGTATATACTCGAGTATAGGCCGACCCGAATATAAGCCGAGGCCCCCAATTTACCCCCAAAAAAACTGGCAAACTTATTGACTCGTGAATAAGCCGAGGGTGAGACATGCCTGTCCATCCCTGTGTGTGTGTCCGTCCATCCCTGTGTGTCCGTCCATCCCTGTGTGTCCGTCCATCCCTGTGTGTCCGTCCATCCTTGTGTGTGTGTCCGTCCATCCCTGTGTGTCCGTCCATCCCTGTGTGTCCGTCCATCCATCCCTGTGTGTGTGTGTGTGTCCATCCATCCATCCATCCCTGTGTGTGTGTGTGTCCATCCATCCATCCATCCCTGTGTGTGTGTGTCTCCATCCATCCATCCATCCCTGTGTGTGTGTGTCTCCATCCATCCATCCCTGTGTGTGTGTGTCTCCATCCATCCATCCATCCCTGTGTGTGTGTGTATCCATCCATCCCTGTGTGTGTGTGTCCATGTGTGTGTGTGTATCCATCCATCCCTGTGTGTGTGTGTCCATGTGTGTGTGTGTGTGTGTGTGTGTGTGTGTGTGTGTGTGTGTGTCCAGCCTACCTGTGTCCCGAGCCTGTGTCCCGTGCCTTGCCTCCTTGCCTCCGTCCCGTGCCTTGCCTCCTTGCCTCTGTCCCGTGCCGTGCCTTGCCTCCGTCCCGTGTCGTGCCTTGCCTCCGTCCCGTCCCGTGCCGTGCCTTGCCTTGCCTCCGTCCCGTGCCTTGCCAGGATCGCCGCTCTTCGTCGGCGCCTCGGCGGACATTCTACCATTCAAACGCCGCGCCTCCGCCTCCGCCTTCGCCTGTGATAGGCGGAACACTGAATTTCCCAGCAGCCTGTGTTCCGCCTATCACGGACATAGTCTCATCCTCGTCCGTAGTACGAGGATGAGACGATGTCCGTGATAGGCGGAACACAGGCTGCTGGGAAATTCAGTGTTCCGCCTATCACAGGCGAAGGCGGAGGCGGAGGCGCGGCGTTTGAATGGTAGAATGTCCGCTGTCTGTCTGCTCAACACGCTGATCGAGCAGGCAGACAGCGATGACTCGAGTATAAGCCGAGGGGGGCACTTTCAGCCTCAAAAAAGAGGCTGAAAATCTCGGCTTATACTCGAGTATATACGGTAAATATGAAATACTAAATATATTAATACCTACCTACAAAGCTGAAATTTTAAAAACCTCATTCCCTTTTACTTGGCAACCAGCCACCTTAAAGTATTTAGGTATCCATCTTACACTTAGCCTTACCAACTTATTCCCATATAATTATCTTAATACAACTGGGTAAGATCAACATTGTTAAAATGAATGTTCTAGCCTGAGTCCTATATGTATTTCATGATACCCTTTGGTGTCCCTATAGGATTTTTTTCCAATGCTACAGTCATCTATAGCACATTATATTTGGAAGGGTCAGGGTATTAGAATATCTCAAAATGTCTTATACTGTTCTAAAAAGCTAGAGGGACTGTCTTTACCAAATGTTTAATTATATTATAAAGCAATTTCACTACCCCATATGGCAGACTGGAAATGTTCTAAAAAGGCTAGACTCTGGGTAGAACTTGAACTGACTTATCAGTAGTGCCAAGGATACCACGTCCTTTGAGAGGGCTGGCGGCCACAATATCTCCCCTGACTAAATCAACTCTGGCAATGTGGGACTCCCTACATAGAGGTGTCAAAACTTTTTTTTAAAGTGGGCCAGATTTGATGAAGTGAACATGTGTGAGGGCCGACCATTTGCCTGACATTCTTTGAACCATTAAAATTCGGTCGTCCGAGTACTAAAACACTGCCCAACAAGAATTCTCTTGCCTTTGTCGGGCTCGTTCCCAACACACAGACGAATGCTTTGCTCTTTAGGGGTACCGTTAATTCTTAATGGACATTGGAAATCTGGGGTGCTTTTGGGGCAGTGCAATTAAAAAAAAAAAAAAAAAAAAAGCTCTGGGACTTCTTTCCCTGCATTTTTGTGGGTAGGGAAGCCCATTGAAATGCATGGGCTGCCCTACATGCAGCACGCAGCCACGCAGATGTGAACCAAGGGCTTGTTGGAGGGGCAGTAAAACCACATGGTTAAGCTGTTTTTACCACTCGCAACTTCTCCCCCTTTAGCTGCAGAGGGAGCAGCTGGGGGTGTACAAATGCTATGGCTGCAGTTGGAGGTATACCCAGGGTGAATGGGCCTACACTGCAACTACCCCGCAACTGTGTGGATCGCACAGTTGTGGTATAGTGATGCTGCATTTACGAGCTTAAAACAGGTGGTGAGGAGGCAACATAATGCCTCTTTACCGCCTTTTAAATGCCTCTGAAAAACGATCTGTGTATGGATTGCTTTTCAGAGGAGCAGCAGTCCTAGCTGCTATCACACACACAGGCCCCACAAAAGCAGTTCTGATGGTACAGGAATGGAGGGGGAGGGGGGGGGTCTGGATTAAAAGTAACACACAGACACATACAAACAAATGCACACACACACACACACACACACACACACACACACACATACACACACACATACACATGCATACAGACATACACATGCATACATACAGACACATGCACGCACATACAGACACATGCACATATACACACGTACACGTACATACAGACACATGCATACAAGTACATACAGACACATGCACACACATACACACACACAAACATACATACATAGAGATACACATACAGACACATAAATAAAGCCTTTTTAAAACGAATCTAGCTTGTAGCACAGTACTGTACATTTACAGCTTCCTCATTCAGCTGGGTATTGCACTGTAAGGGGAAGCAGAGAGCACAGAACACTTTACTTTCCCTTTTGAGGCTGACGGAGCTTCTCACTGTGCTGGGGAACAGGCTCATGACAGCCCTGATCCCGCAGCACACCAGGCGGGCCATTCAAAACCTGACCGCAGGCTGCAATTGGCCCACGGGCCGGACTTTGAACATGCCTGCCCTATATACTCGGTATGGTTGGGAATATAATTCCCCACTAATGCCCTTGCTGAAATATATAAAACAAAATATATCATGAGTATTAAATTATGAATAGAGCAGCTAACACAAAATTCAATAATTGCAGTGTATCATAATATAATAAAGTCCAATTGCAGTGCTGAGGGTTAGAGACAGATGAGGAGACAGTGGATATAGGTGAACGTAGAAATTAAGAATCTCTCACCAACTTGAGCATATTATAAACACACACCACCATTCTGTCAAATATATCTTCTCCCAGAAACCAATGAATAACAAGCATATGGTATACAACTCATCCAAACACTATAGGCAAGTAATATCAATTCTATCATCATGTTCCAAACTGGGAGCTCACAGATATAAGGATCCTCTGCAGCTTCCAAAATCAGCAATAAGCAGCCTTAGCTCCAGTGGCCAGAGCTAAAAATACCATATAAAAGAAAATGAGGAGGCACATAGTGAAGCCTGCTAGAAAAAAAAAACTATTGATAAAAAAGGGGTGCTCACAAACAGTGGCGGCCCGCCCATAGGGGGCGCCGCCCCCCCCTCTCCCTAGGTGTAAAAAAAAAAAAAAGTAAAAAAAAAAAAAAACAATTTAACATAGTGTACTGTGGCGCCGGTCACAGTGCACTATGAGAAGCGCCACGTCCATGCAATCACAAGATTGCATTCATGGCGCTTTATTTGCGGGTTAAAAACCCGCCTTGCGGCGCACAGCAGAACGCCGACTAGCTTCCGTCCGTAAAATCACTGTGATTCTACGGGCGGGAGCATTGTCACTCTTAGACAGGCAGTCACTTCCGGCTTTCGGCTGCTTCACGAAACCCGGAAGTGACGTAGGCAGCTCCGTTCCTTAGCCCGAGCGGAGCTGCCAGACAGTGAGAGGTGAGTCACCGCATAAAGGCTTTCTAGCCTCTACTTTGTGGAGAATGTTCGTGCATTTAGCTGAATGAATGCAAAAAGCTTTCACAGCCAGAAAGGTTTCCCCAGGCCAGGCGACTTTTGCCGTGGCCAATCAGAGAATGAGCTCTGAAGGGGGAACTCCACGCCAAATTTCTGAAAAAAAATTTGACGTGGGTTCCCCCTCCGAGAGCATACCAGGCCCTTAGGTCTGGTATGGATTCCAAGGGAAACCCCCTACGCCGAAAAAACGGCGTGGGGGTCCCCCCCAGATCCACACCAGACCCTTATCCGAGCACGCTACCCGGCCGGCCAGGAAAGGGGGTGGGGACGAGCGGGCGGCCCCCCACCTCCTGAGCCGTACCAGGCCGCGTGCCCTCAACATGGGGGGGTGCCTTGGGGGAGGGGGGGCGTGCGGCCCCCCCACCCCAAAGCACCTTGTCCCCATGTTGATGAGGACAAGGGCCTCTTCCCGACAACCCTGGCCGTTGGTTGTCGGGGTCTGCGGGCGGGGGGCTTATCGGAATCCGGGAGCCCCCTTTAATAAGGGGGCCCCCGGATACCGGCCCCCCACCCTATGTGAATGAGTATGGGGTACAATGTACCCCTACCCATTCACCTGTGGAAAAAAAGTACAAAAAAAAAACACAACACAGGGTTAAAATATTTTATTGCACAGCTCCGGGGGTCTTCCGTCTTCGGGGGTCTTCTCGCCGGACTCCTCCGCTATCTTCTTGTAGCTCTTTTACTAGCGGAGGAGTCCGGCTTTCTTCCTCGCCGCTGGCCTCTTCTCCCGACTTCGGGGGTCTTGTCCCCCTCTTCGGTTCTTCTGCCGGGCCACCGCGCCTTCTTATAGCTCTTTTACAGGCGGTGGCCCGGTCTTCTGCTGCCGCCGCCGCCGCCCGTTCTTCTTCTTCTTCTTCTTCTTCTTCTTCTTCTTCTTCTCCTTCTTCTCCAGGAGATGTTGCCTCGACGATCTCCCTGGCCGGAATGCCAGGGACGCGCTGTGCTGCCACTTATATAGGGACAATGGGGCGGTGTCACATGGGTTGGTCACATGGGTTGATGTCACAGTCGCCATGTGACATCAACCCATGTGACCAACCCATGTGACATCAACCCATGTGACACCGCCCCATTGTCCCTATATAAGTGGCAGCACAGCGCGTCCCTGGCATTCCGGCCAGGGAGATCGTTGAGGCAACATCTCCTGGAGAAGAAGGAGAAGAAGAAGAAGAAGAAGAAGAAGAAGAAGAACGGGCGGCAGCGGCGGCGGCAGCAGAAGACCGGGCCACCGCCTGTAAAAGAGCTATAAGAAGGCGCGGTGGCCCGGCAGAAGAACCGAAGAGGGGGACAAGACCCCCGAAGTCGGGAGAAGAGGCCGGCGGCGAGGAAGAAAGCCGGGCTCCTCCGCTAGTAAAAGAGCTACAAGAAGATAGCGGAGGAGTCCGGCGAGAAGACCCCCGAAGACGGAAGACCCCCGGAGCTGTGCAATAAAATATTTTAACCCTGTGTTGTGTTTTTTTTTTTGTACTTTTTTTCACAGGTGAATGGGTAGGGGTACATTGTACCCCATACTCATTCACATAGGGTGGGGGGCCGGTATCCGGGGGCCCCCTTATTAAAGGGGGCTCCCGGATTCCGATAAGCCCCCCGCCCGCAGACCCCGACAACCAACGGCCAGGGTTGTCGGGAAGAGGCCCTTGTCCTCATCAACATGGGGACAAGGTGCTTTGGGGTGGGGGGGGCCGCACGCCCCCCTCCCCCAAGGCACCCCCCCCCATGTTGAGGGCACGCGGCCTGGTACGGCTCAGGAGGGGGGGGGGCGCCCGCTCGTCCCCACCCCCTTTCCTGGCCGGCCGGGTAGCGTGCTCGGATAAGGGTCTGGTGTGGATCTGGGGGGGAACCCCACGCCGTTTTTTCGGTGTAGGGGGTTCCCCTTGGAATCCATACCAGACCTAAGGGCCTGGTATGCTCTCGGAGGGGGAACCCACGGCAAAAAAATTTTCCGATTACATAAGGGGCGTGTTTTATGAGAAGTGGGAGGGGCCAAAATGGTGGGCGGGGTCATGATGGGCGGGGTCTGGCGCCCCCCCATCCAAAAACTTCACCAGCCGCCACTGCTCACAAACATCAAGTGTAATAAAGCATGTAAAAATCAAAGAACCGCAGTATATGGCATGTTGGAGTCTTGTCTAAATATTTAATGCCGGGAGTACTTGATAAGGGCTTTGAAACATGATTCTCAGAGGTAACACTGCTATTATACAAAGAATTAAAAGACTCAAAAATAAAGTCCTTATGTGGAGTAGATCAGCCAACATTTATGGACCAATGGAGATCTCCCGCAGCCCATTTGTTCGTTAAAATAAATGAATCCTATTGAAGCAATTATGCAATATAGAACCACAACAACATTTTATTTCTTATTTTCTCAAAGCTTTGATGAATCTGCAATACCCTGGGTACCCAGATTATATAGGTCAGTGGGAAAAAGATTTGCAAATTACACTTACAGTAAACAAAAAGATAAGATTATACAATTTTCTTATATGCCCGCCACCTCGAGTAGAATGGAGGTACATTTTAAACTTTTATCTCAATGGTAATATACACCAGTAACATTACATGCAATGTCCGACTTCACCTCACCCCTGTGTTGGAAGGAGTGTGGAGAGTGAGCTACACTTGGGCGCATATGGTGGTTCTCCCCTAAAATCTGCCCATTTTGGGAAGAAGTGTCGAAGGTGATCTCTCTGATACTTGGCTGAGTAATTAAACTTTAACCATTAGACCCCTTTCACACCAGGGCGTTTTGCAGGCGCTATAGCGTTAGAAATAGCACCTGCAATCCGCCCTAAAGAAGCTGCACCATTGTATGTAGTGTGAAATCCTGAGGGCTTTCACACTACAGCGGTGCGCTGGCAGGATGTCAGGGAAAAGTCCTGCCAGCAGCTTCTTTGGAGCGGTGAAGGAGCGGTGTGTTTACCGCTCCTCCACCGCTGCTCCCCATTGAAATCAGTGGGGCAGCGCTGTAATACCACCGGCAAAACGCCGATATTGTGGCGTATTTCCGGTGGTTTTAACCCCCTCTCAGCCACTAGCGGGGGTAAAAGCGCTCCGCTAGCGGCCGAAATGTGCCGCATATCCGGCGGTAAAGCGCCACTAAAAATAGCGGCGTTTTAACTCCCACGCTATCGGCGGTGTGGTGTGAAAGGGGTCTAAACATCTTTACTTCATTGTACAAAACGAAACAGAGCAATACAAAATGTCTATGACCCCATATTTGTTAAACGCTTGTAAATCTTTGACTCCACTATACTGAGGAAAAAGTTTAATACCTACTACTATCTCACAGTGGCTACGAAGGGTTGATGAGCTCCGTCTAATGGAAGAAATAATCGCTAGAAATAAAAGGGCTGACAAGAAAATATATTAAGACATGGGCAAAGTGGTTTGAATTTAAGGAAACTAAACTATATTATGAAATAATATCAGACCCTGATGGTAAATCAGAGTATGACTTATATACTGGGCACTTTTACCCACTTCCTGCCCAGGCCATTTTTCAGCTTTCAACGCTGTCACACTTCGAATGACAATTGTGCGGTCATGCTACACTGTAACCATGTGAAATTTTTATCATTTCACACAAATAGAGCTTTCTTTTGGTGGTATTTAATCACTGATGGGATTTTTTTTTTTTTCCTAAAAAAATAAAATAAAATAAAACGCAAAATGTTGAAAAAAAAAAAAGGTTTTCTTAGTTTCTGTCAGTAAATTTTGTAAATAAGTAATGTTTTTCCTTCACTGATGTGCACTGATGAGGCGGCACTGATAGGTGGCACTGGTGGGCATTTACAGGTGGCACTGGTGGGCACAGATAGGCAGCATGTATAAGCGGCACTGATGGGCATTAATGGGTGGCACTGATGGGCATTACTGATAGGTGGCACCGAAAGCCAGCACTGACTGGCATCACTAATGTGCTCTGATTTCTGGCTGTGGTGGGCACAGATTGTTGGCACTGGTGGGCACTAGTGAGCATTGATTGCTGGCACTGGTTGGCACTGGTTAGCATGGGTTTCTGGCACTGGTGGTGCTCTAATGCAATCAGGGTACCGATCATCAGTGCCCTGATTACATCTCTCACTGTCCCCTGAGAGGAAATGCTGCTGATCCGCTCTTGCTTGTTTACACATGACCAGCTGTGATTGGGCACAGCCGATCACGTGATTAAAGAGCTGCGTCAGCAGCTCTTTACAGAGATCGGGCTCACACTATGTCCTAGCAACACGGCACGATTGCCACGCTGCGTGCCCACGCTGGCACACAGGGGTGGCTGTTCTGGTGCGCCTTCATATAAAGTCCACCCAGAAAGAGTCTCACCGTCCCGCCATCATTTGATGGTGGGTGGGCAGCAAGTGGTTAATTAATATTAATTAACCTTATCGTTTCTGTACCTCCCTGATAGTTCTATATATTCGTAGGTGGACAATCAACATCCATCACAGTGTACAAGTGCACAAAAACATCTGTCAGTGTAGCAGTGTCTCATCAACATCTGGTGTGATCAGATGCTTTTGGGGAAGATGTAATATACCCCAGATCTCTCCATAAAGAGTACCTTTCACTGCCTATCGCTGTCACAATTGATGTTTACATTCCGTGTGACAGCAATAAATGCTATAGCATTATTTTTTTTTTTAAAGAAACAGTGTAAAAAAATTTTACAAAATAAAGTTCCCGCATCCCCATGTGCAAAGATGAACGCTCATGTTAGTCCCGTACGCATATGTAAGCCGTGATCACAGGAGAGCGGTGGGCAATAATTCTAGCACCAGACCTCTGTAGCTCTAAACCAGCAACCTGTAAAGCAGGGGCCTCAAACTGGCAGCCCTCCAGCTGTTGCAAAACTACAAGTCCCATCATGCCTCTGCCTGTGGGAGTCATGCTTTTAATTGTCAGCCTTGCAATGCCTCATAGGACTTGTAGTTTTGCAACAGCTGGATGGTCTTAAAGGATAAGTTCACTGATCGTTGGTGCAATATTTTACAGGCTCCTACAACAAAAATTGCACTTTTTTTTACCTGCAAAAAAAAAAAATATGCATTTTTTTTTTGTAAAAAGGTTAACATATTCACCTGGGGAAAAGTGTACATAAAAAAAACACAACGCAGGTTTTTAAAGTACTTTATTAGACAGCTCCAAGGGTTTTCTTCCATCTTCATCGCTATCTTCTTCTTCTCGATGTTGACACATCGCTCTCTCCAGCCTTAATGGCAGGGATGTGTTGTGTGTTTTTATGTACACTTTTTTCCCCCAGGTGATTGGGTAGGCGTCCGGAAAAGTCCAGTCGTGTGTGTGCAGGTCTGCTCATTCGGAAAGTCCGGCGGACCTCCTCAGACTAAGTCCGCCAGATAATCTGATCATGTGTACGTGGCATTAGGCTGTCGGAGTTTTAGTTTTACGTTCACATTAAAATTTTGACAGCTAGTAGAGGGGAAAGGGGAGAAGATCCCCTGTCAGAGCGGAAGATTGGGGAGGAGCTGGAGCTGGTCCCTACATACCACATTACACCCCGAATATGGATGTAACATGTTATGAAAGGTGAACTTTTCCTTTAAAATGGACAACACCTGAAGGTATTCCTTGGATGTTGGGCCTTTCCATGTGGCTAGGCTGTGAAAAAGTCTCACACATATGGTGTCACTATACTCAGGAGGAGTAGCAAAATGTATTTTAGATTGTAGTTGCAAGTATGCCTGTGCCGTGTGTGAGAAATAAATTGTTAATATGACATTTTTGTCAAATTTTGCTCTCTCCCCCCACCTCAACTCTGAAAAGACTCCCCCCTCTTTCTTTTTTGTTTGGTTGTGGTCTACATTTATTTTCTGTTTTGCCTGGCTCTACCCCCTGCTGCCATCCTAGACAAGAAAGGCGTCATCCTGCTTTCGCAGCCTCTTTGAATATCTACATCACCTCTCTCAGGAGTATGCAGTAGTAGGACAAACAGATGTGGGTATTATATTGGGCCAGCTAGCCTGAATCCAGAAGAGGCAGCTGGTGGCACATTCCCTGTACTATGACCCCTGAGCAGTGGATTGCAGCAAAACACTGGATCTAGGCAGGTGAGTATGTGAATCGAGGACAACTTTGAAAAAAAAAAAAAAAAAAGGGAAGAGGGAGGTTCATCCTGGTTTTGTACAATGAATGGCAGTTTACACAGCTGGATATTTATGTCAGGCTTCAAGAACAAAAAGAAAAGGTGCACATTTCCTGGCTAATACTAATTGTCATGATGAAAACAAAATACAGGTTTATTTTAAGACCCATTCACACCACAAAAAACTCCTCCAGATCTGTTTCTACATCCATTTCAGATGCTTTTTTTTTTAATCACTGTACTGGGGTCTGGAGCATTTTTGATGCTTTTTACCATTTTCCAGTACAGTTCTGTGCAGGGAACAAAAAGCAGCATGTTGTAAAAATGTTTTTTTCCTGGAACTGGAATGCACTGCACTCGTGTGAACTATGCCATTGGAACCGATATAACCTACTTCCCATGTATTTTTGATGCTGGAAAAAAAAAATAAAGCACTGCATGTGGTATGAACAGGCATTAATGTACACTAAAAAAAAAATAGAGGGAATCCCAAAATGTTGGGTTTTCACCAGAACAGGAATAGAGTTCTGAACTATCCAAAGGGGCCACTAGTTCTAGTGACAGCTCGGTTTACACCTATGTGTTTTTTGGTGCTTTTTGCAGAAATAAACTACAGTTCATTTAAAATGGCTTCCTATAAGACACGTTCACATCTATGTTTTTTTCATCCACTGCGTTTTTGGAAAGCGTCAGGGACTTTTTTAAATACAAAACGGTGCTTTTTTTGGTTCAATAGACTTCATTGGAGAAAAGCATATAGACTTAGAGGGATTCTGCAGCGATTTCAATTTTTTGAATCTGCCCAACAACGAATTGGCATAAAAAAAAAGAAAAAAAAAAAAAAGAAGAAGAAAAGCAAAAACACAAATCTTGCCAAAATTACAAGAGCAAAACCGCAAAATGCACAGCAAAAAGCACTGCAGAGACTATCAAAAGCAAACTGCATAGGTGTGAACCGAACTTAGACCCCTTCACACTGGAGCGTTTTGCAGGCGCTATAACGTTAAAAATAGCGCCTGCAAAATGCCCTAAAACAGCTGCTCCATTCACTCCAATGTGAAAGCCCGAGAGCTTTCACACTGCAGCAGTGCACTGGCAGGGCATCAGAAAAAGTCCTGCCAGCAGCTTCTTTGGAGTAGAGAAGGAGCGGTGAACTCACCACTCCTCCACCGCTGCTCCCCAGTGTAGCAGTAGTGCGATACCGCCGTTAAACGCTGCTCCAGCGGCATTTTGTGGGTGGATATAACCCCTTATCAGCCGCTAGCGGGGGGTTAAAACCAAATAGCGCTGGTAAAGCGGAGCTAAAAATAGCAACAGTAGCGGCTCAGTGTGAAAGTTGTCTTAAGAGGATATTTTCTTCACTTTGGAGCTACTACCTGTTGTGGCTATGGGACAGAAAGGTAGGGGAAGTCACTCAATTCGGACAAAACAAAAATTGACAGGTCTCTTTTCCAAAAGATATGCAACAAGCTGTAATCAGGACAATTTCTAAACCCAGTAAAGATCCATCCTATCTAAATAACTATAAACTTAAATCGCTACATAATACTGATGCCAAAATGTACGCTGAAGCTATAGCTCATAGGCTATTGCACATTATGCCACATTTGAAAAGTAGGGTTCCTAAAGGGATGACAAACCCTATATAGTACAAATAAAACTGAAAAAAAACACTACCTATTCTATCCAAAATAAAAAAAGTGCTGGTTCGCATCTGTGTGTTGCATTTAAGATGTGTTTTACAATTTACATGCATTTTAGGTGCATTAGCATTGAACTCTATAGAACATGCCTTTTGATGAAAACGCATCAAAGATGCAGCAAGACAGACTTGATAGATTTAGAGGTAAAAAAAAAGGCAATAAATATGTATTTTGCTGTTTTGGTTATGGTTTCTAAATGGTAGACAATATTTACCTAATGACACTACATAGTACTACTATTGTTTTACACACTGGATAGAATTCTTCATTTTGTTATATACATAACACAGTACTATTGCATGCTGTGCGTATATTTCAGAATATGTTCTCATTCTGTATGTATGGACACTGTATAGTACAGAGCAGTTGTTTGGACATCTGCACTACTTTCTGTGACCTCTCTTAAAGTGGTTATAAAAATGTATTTAAAAAAAAAAAAAAAAAAAACAAACATCATACTTACCTCCACTGTACAGCTTGTTTTGCACAGAGTGGCCCACAAAGACCTTCTTCTGGGGGCTCCCGTGGCTCCTCCCCACATCAGATACCCCCCTATCAGAAGCGCTCTCCCGGTGGGGGTTACATTGCGAGAGCGCTCCCGAGTCCATCATTTAGCGTCCATAGCCACTGAATGTATGACTCGGCCCTGCCCCTGACACCCACGTCATTGGATTTGATTAACAGCAGCGAGAGCCATTGGCTGTGCTGCTATCAATCTATCCAATCAAGAGCTGAGAACCCTGGGCAGAGGAAGAATGCATCCCCATTCACAACCCCTTTAAAGCCTGGTTTACACCTATGTAGTTGGAGTTTGCATATTGCAGGTGCATTTTTCAATATGTGTTTTTAATTCATTGAAGTCTATAGAACCCAAAAAACTGAAAAAAAGTCTCTGGCCCATTCCATAAAATGCACAGATGTGAACTACATCCATAGGAAATCACGTTAAATGGACTGTAGTGTGTTTCTGCAAAACTGAAAACGCACAAAAAAATGCATAGATGTGAACCAGGTCTTACAGTGCACGTTAAAGCTGAACTCTGGGTATTAAACAAACTTTAACCTTACATTGTGGCCCCCCACCCTCACCCCCCTGTACACAAGTGCATCATCCAGCCCTGCTGCCGGTAGCCTGTAAAACTCTATGAGACTGCATTCACACTTCTGCATTTTGAATCGCAGGCAGATTAGCAGCAATTTCAAAAGTGCTGAGATGTGAATGACAAATCGCCGGTCGAACATTTGAGATGCCAGTCAAATGAATGACACCTAAAATCACGGTGCGGTTCTGGCACAATAAATCATGCTGCAATTGCGGCAACCCAGATCGCATGAAGCATGTCGCCGTGATTGCAGTGCAATTTATCGCATGGCAGAACCGCTCTGCGATTTTAGGTGCCATTCAAATGAATAGCATCTCAAATGTGCATTCTGCGTTTTGTCATTCACACATTGGCAGTTTGAAATCGCATGCAGAATCACAGCAAATCTGCCCAAGATTCAAAACGCGGAGGTGTGAACGCAGCCTGAGATTCTGAGCGCTGCTGCGGCTGGATGGTGCACTGAATGGAACTTCCATTTAGGAGATCATTGCCCAGGGACAAATGCCTAAAATGCAGACTGCTTGTGTTCCAGGCATTCCTCTCTAGACGCATACCTGTGTGCTGTCACTGCAGTTGTCAGTCTCTCACAGAGTTTGACAGTCTGCTGGGATATTGTGCCTGTGCCCTTCAGCAACAGCTAAGTGCAAGAGCCCAATGTATCAGGTCTAAAACCAAGTGTGCATGAGACCTTAAACTATTTAATCACACTTACACATTGTGCACGTCTCATCCTTGTTATCCTATAAACCGTTCTCCCAAGCTAACATCTCATTGTACACTGCTCCATAAAATCCAGTCCAGTATCCAGAGACTTGTACATCCATCAAAAATGCTCTGCAAGCAAACTACATACAGCCATGGACGCTGACCCTTTCTTTTGTTTTGGCCGGGCACATTCTATAGCTTTAATAAATTCACATACAAATGTTGGTATACCGATAATACACTCAATGTCTTACCTTGTCTTGCTGTTATGAGAGATGAAGTGTGATCTGGCAGGTCTGTGCTGAGCAGGGAGACACAGGTGTGTGATATAATGACAGTCAGGTGTGCATAGGATCTCTTGTGTTTCATTATTTAGAAACAGTTTAATGTATTGTACATATATTGTGCATGCACATTCGTAAATCATTTTCAGGGAATGTTCAGGGTAAGTGCTTCTTTAAGATCACTACCCACATTCCACAACCCCACAGTAAATCTATTTGCAGGGATTACTGTTTCCTGCAGTAAACATAGTAGAAGTAGAAATGCCATGAGATTGTAGGCCACACACCCTCCTACTTTAACCACCACCCAGATACTGCTAAATAACCACACCACACATTTTGGCAAAATATTTGGCCCCTGCAACTTTTATTGGTTTAACATCCAATTGCACTTACTTTATTCTCATAATAATATTACCAAATTATTAAACTGCCCAGTTTTCAGAACTCCGGGCAGCCAGCCAACATCCTTCTTCATATAACAAACAGCCCCCCCCCCCCCCCCAAATCTAGGGTGACCCCACCACATAATATGTGCACGTGACTAGGGAGTGAGTACTTCTGTTGCTAGTCCAGGGGGAGGGGAAGAAATAAGCCAAACCGCAGCTGCCCTTTATAGGTAATCCAGGTTTCCAGCACCTTCCCAGCAGTCCTATTGGATCCTTGGAACCTGCAACATAAAACCTCTAAAGCCCCATACACACTATCAGATTTTCTGCTGAGTTTTTCCTTCAGATTTACCAAAACCATATAACATGAGGACAGACCTTAGGAGTTTCAATGTGTATGCAATCAGGCAGACCCTTCTACTACATGGTTTTGGTAAACCTGAAGGAAAAAACTCATAATCTGATGTGTATGGGGCTTTAAAGAGACAGTACCCTGCCTAACCATATCTCTTATCCTACCTAACTATATGCGTATTGTAGATGTGCTGGCCACAATCTCACGCAGGTGGGCCCCAATTAGTACCGTCATGAGATTGTAGGCCACACACCTTCCCACCTTAAGGCTGCTTTCACACTGCAGCGGGAGCGGCGTCGGCGGTAAAGTGCCGCTATTTTTAGCGGCGCTTTACCGTCGTTTTAGCGGCGGAGTGCGGGCGCTAGCAGGGTGGTTTTAACCCCCGCTAGCGGCCGAAAAGGGGTTAAACCCGCCTGCAAAGCGCCGCTGTAGCGGCGCTTTGCCGGCAGTATTGCCGCGGTGTCCCATTGATTTCAATGGGTAGGAGCGGTTTAGGAGCGGTGAATACACCGCTCCTTCACCGCTGCAAAGATGCGGCTAGCAGGACTTTTTTCACCGTCCTGCCAGCGCATCGCTCCAGTGTGAAAGCCCTCCGGCTTTCACACTGGAGTTAAAGGGGCCGTTTTTTTGAATACCGCCCTAGTGTGAAAGCAGCCTAACCACCACCCGGATACTGCTAAATTATATAGACATAAGACAAGTATTTGGCGCAAATCAAAGATATTAGGTTCCCACTTGAAAAAAAGGGGAGTCTATAAGGTTACATATGGTGAGTGCAGGGAATGCACTACTTTGTCCAGACCAAAAAAAGGAGGGAATAAATGTTCTTTAGTTCATGGAGAGGGGGAGGGGAAAAAGGATGGGGAGGGGGGGATGGATCCGCATGCAGGGCTGCCACCTTAAAAGAGCTGAAACTTGAGCTCCTGGATTGCTGTAGATAAAGGAGAAAAAGGAGAGAAAGGGGCGCCTCTGGGTGCAGATTTTTTTAAAAGGTTTTATTTTCAGTGTAAAAAACATAAAATTTTGCACTCACATTTAGTAGGCAAAAAGTAAGCATTAAACACCAGGGGTCATCTGGTATATCTGATTTTTGGGACGTCAGCCAGTGGTCCGGTCCACATCTGTCATCTCATCGCGTTGTTCCTGTTCCTCTCACATGCTGTCCACTGCAGGTGTTTTGTATGAAACCGGCTGCTTCATACAAAACACCTGCAGTGGACAGCATGTGAGAGGAACAGGAACAACGCGATGAGATGACAGATGTGGACCGGACCACTGGCTGACGTCCCAAAAATCAGATATACCAGATGACCCCTGGTGTTTAATGCTTACTTTTTGCCTACTAAATGTGAGTGCAAAATTTTATGTTTTTTACACTGAAAATAAAACCTTTTAAAAAAATCTGCACCCAGAGGCGCCCCTTTCTCTCCTTTTTCTCCTTTATCTACGGATACTGCTAAATAACCACAACACACATTTTGGCACCTTTTAGTGGTTTAACATCTAAACATCCAAATGCACTTACTTTATTCACATAATATTAATTAGTAATAATATTACCAAATTATTAATCTCGGGCAGCCAGTCAGCAACCTTCTTCTTATAACAAACAGTCCCCACCACCCGGACATCAAGACTGGCCCACCCCCACCACCGAGGTCATTTCTATCCCTGACTGTAATCCCAAATTAAATAAATCCACACCTACATCCAAGAGGTGAACCCCATCAGCCCTGTAAAACCTAGGGATCCCACCCTCCAAATCCACATACCAATATGACAAACCACCAATGCTGGACATGTATTTCTCCATGGCCCTGTTCACCCTTTTCCTCACCCTTTCCATCACTTTCCTCTGAGGCGAGGACAGCCAAGAAACACACGGAAGTATTTCTGAAAATTCGATAGTCATATCTGGGGAAGTAATCTTGAAGCAGTGAAGATTTCTATTTATCATGAACAACAAGTCTAAAGTTCCTTAAATCATTACCCCCTACATGAACCACCAAAATGGAAGGCGGAGGCCACACCTGAAATAACCTTGTCAAATGAAAGTATAATTGATACCACTGAAGGCCTCACACACCCTTCCAAAGCAACTTAAAAGAATTCTGGCTGTAATGATAAGTTCAAAGAATAAGGATGTTAAGCCGCTCTTTTACGTGCCCAGTGCACAAAGGAATGCCCCAGAATCCATACCGTTCAGTGTAAGTCTGGAAAATTAAACAAACAAATTAGGCGTTATATACACTCTAAAACATTTAGACCTCCACCTCCCCATTTCTTTAATGGCCGCATTTTCCAGGCCCCTTCTGGCTGCTTCCAAAGCTGCCCCTATCCAAAATGAATGGGAAGAGAAATTTAAGCCCTGTAAACCCAATAACCCAAGGCATTTTTGCAAGATAAAATTTAACTGGTATTTCAACAGAGATACTAAGTTTAAATGTATGAGGAAATGCCCACCTCCATGGGGCCTAACCCCCAAGAACAGCCTTACTACTGACACTGGGCACACCACAAGCATCGCCCTACGTCCATAAGGTAATCCAAGATTCCCTACCACACTGATCCATTTTTGAGCGCTGCACTGCTGATTGCTCCACCAACACCTGATCATAACAGGTGCTCGAGCAGCTATATTTTGAGCCCTGCACGAGCTCCAAAATGCGGAATGCACCAAAAAAATCCCAGTACAAAAGCTGCTTTGGGCAAAGCGACTTCATACTCGGAATAACAAACTAACGAAGTCGCTGCACAAGGATCACCAAGCATTTCCAAGGAAATTGGCCTCCTGCTATCTGACACAAAGGTCCTCCTTTTGTACCCTTTAATTGCCTGCTTTACCGAGAAATAAGACATACATGAAGGCACACCTTTCAAGCGACAGAAAAAGGAGATACCTGCCAATGACTTCACTACATGACTGCTGGAAAGACCATTCTGTATGAGGGATGATACAAAGGCCAAAAACCCACCCTCCAATGGCATGCTGCCATTGTAACCGGTACTGCTGGCAAATGATAACCAATTCCTCCAAGCTGCCGAATAACCCGCCCAAGTGTTAGGCACCATCGATCCCATGATAGCCTAAGCCGCCAACCTCCTACTAGCATCCACATGTGATCTGGACACCTGGTGCCCTCTTTGTCTGCTTCTGGCATCAACTGGCGAAAACGGTCCATCTGAAACTGTGATAATCAGACTCAGCAACAGTGTTCAATTTCCCGGCGTTTACTTAGCATTCAGCCAAATATTGTATTTAACTATTTTCTACTCAGCCATGTATATATACGGCTGGGTGGAAGCTCTCCACTCCTGACTGGACATTCCTGAACGTCTTTCAGAAGTAGGGGGATCGCGTGCATGCGTGCCCACGCAGCAGCGCAATCCGGATGCGCTCGTGTCACCCGGATACGGCGCATTTCGGACCGGTAGGAGGGCTCTGTGATTGGCCCTCCTGATCACATGACAGCCAGCCGTGTCCAATCACAGCATGCGATGTAAACAAACAGCCGGTTGCTAGGCATTCGGCTCTCCTCTCCTCACTCAGAACTCGTCACTGAGGAGAACGGATCGCTGCAGCCGGCTGCTGATCAGTGAGTATGAGCTATTTTTGACAGCTTTTTAATCACTGATCACCAACCTAGTCTAAAACAGTGTAAACACACATGTCACCACACGTCCCACTAAAATCCCATGTCCTAATGATTATCTGCACACATATGTCGGTGATCACCTGCACACATCTGTAGATGATAATTTGCGTACATATGTCCGTGATCACACAAACCAATTATTATACCCTTAACGGAATTTTTTTACCAAAGACATGTAGCAGAATACATTTTGGCTTAAATTTATGACAAAATTTGATTTTATTGGATTTCTTTTAAAATAGAAAGAAGAAAATATTGTTTTTTTTTTCCAAATTTATGCAATTTTTTCGCTTATATCGCAAAAAATAAAAAACGGAGTCGTGAATAAATACCACCAAAATAAAGCTATATTTGTGCAAGCAAAATGATAAAAATTTCATTTGGGTACAGCGTAGCATGACCGCACAATTGTCATTGAAAGTGCGAGAGCGCTGAAAGCTGAAAATTGGGCTGGGAGGGAAGGGGGCGAAAGTGCCCTGTATTGTAGTGGTTAAGACACAAAAATACTATTTGTTGCAACAATTTAAAGTGGTTGTAAACCCTCACAAACCACTTTGACCTACAGGTAAGCCTAGATTAAGGCTTACCTGTAGGTCCAAGAAATACGGAATTTTTTTACCAAAGACATGTAGCAGAATACATTTTGGCTTAAATTTATGACAAAATTTGATTTTATTGGATTTCTTTTAAAATAGAAAGAAGAAAATATTGTTTTTTTTTTCCAAATTTATGCAATTTTTTCGCTTATATCGCAAAAAATAAAAAACGGAGTCGTGAATAAATACCACCAAAATAAAGCTATATTTGTGCAAGCAAAATGATAAAAATTTCATTTGGGTACAGCGTAGCATGACCGCACAATTGTCATTGAAAGTGCGAGAGCGCTGAAAGCTGAAAATTGGGCTGGGAGGGAAGGGGGCGAAAGTGCCCTGTATTGTAGTGGTTAAGACACAAAAATACTATTTGTTGCAACAATTTAAAGTGGTTGTAAACCCTCACAAACCACTTTGACCTACAGGTAAGCCTAGATTAAGGCTTACCTGTAGGTCCAAGAAATATCTCCTAAACCTACACGGTTTAGGAGATATTTGCCGAAAGACAAGCACCGCTGTCTACAGCGCATGCGCCGTAGACAGCGTCGCTCAGGCGCACTGAGCGTGCTGCTGTCAATGGCGATATGCCGTGAGTGGCGGCTCCCATGCGCATGAGCGGGAGTGACGTCATCGCGGCTTCGCCGAATGACAGCGGCGGAACAGCGAGACCCACCGAGAAGATGGATGCTCTGGACTACAGGGGGCAGTGGTGACTTCGCTGGCTCCTGTGTCAGGTAAGTGACACATAATGGACTACTATGTGATGCATAGTAGTCCATTATGCTTTACCTTTGCAGGGAATCAAAGAGGAAGTAAACTCATCAGGGTTTACTTCCTCTTTAATAAGCCACAATGAGCTGGAAGAAAGTCCGTTCACTGCAAAAAGAACACCCTTATTTTCCGTCTCCACCAAAAGCTGCCTGTTTGCTAAAAACTTACCCCACAGCTCAATTGCAACCAAAATTGGGAAAAACTTCAAAAGCCCCACATTCTTGGTGGCATTCTGGCTTTTCCAGGAAACTGGCTAAGCTGTACAACACCAATGTGATCTCCAGATTGCCGTAAAACCCTTGGAACCCGCCACATCAGTAAATAATCTAAAGTCCGGGGGCAAATACAAAATCCAGCTGAAACAAGGACCGCTCATTGTAATGCCGCGTACACACGATCAAGCAATCCACCCGTGTGTGGGCTCCGGCGGATTTAATTTACCCAAAAGTCTGGCGGAATTAGAAAGTAGTGTATGGCCGTGTGTGTGCTAGTCCGCCAAACTTTTGAAATGAACGGACTTTCCCGCACAGAGAAAAGTCCGTTAATTTTGAACGCGGCTCCAGGTAGAGTAGACTAGCGCAGGAGGTCAATGTCGCCGCCTTCGGAGGCGAGATTGACACGTCGCTGGCCCCGTCACCTGGTATGGACTTAAAGGGGAAGCCCTACGCCGAAAAAAACATGTGGGGGCCCCCCCAGGTCCATATCAGACCCTTATCCGAGCACACTACCCGGCCGGTCAGGAAAGGGGATGGGGACAAGTGAGCACCCCCCCTCCTGAGCCGTACCAGGCTGCGTGCCCTCAACATGGGGGGTGCTTTGGGGAAGGGGGGCCGCGCGGCCCCCCACCACAAAGCACCTTGTCCCCATGTTGATGAGGAGATGGGCCTCTTCCGGACAACCCTGGCCATTGGTTGTCGGGGTTTGTGAGAGGGGGGCTTATCGGAATCCGGGAGCCCCCTTTAATAAGCCCCCAGATCCCGGCCCCCCACCCTATGTGAATGAGTATGGGGTACAATGTACCCCTACCCATTCACCTGTGAAAAAAATGTAAATAAAACACAACACACAAGGGTTAAATATAATTTATTACACAGCTCCGGGGGGTCTTCTTCCGTCTTGGGGGGTCTTCTCGCCAGACTCCTCCGCTATCTTCTGCTCTTTTACTAGCTCTTTTACTAGCGGAGGAGCCTGGCTTTCTTCTTCATCGCTGCCGCCTGGGGGTCTTCTTCCGACTTTGGGGGTCTTGTCGCCCTCTTCGGGGGTCTTGTCCCCCTCTTCGGTTCTTCTTGCCGGGCCTCCGTGCCTTCTTCCAGCTCTTTTACAAATGGTGGCCCGGTCTTCTATCGCCGCCGCCTTCTCTTCTTGTTCTTCTTCCTTGAGCTGTTGATTCGACACGCTCTCTGGCCACAATACCCTGCCATACTCTGCCATACTCTGCCATACCCAGCCATACTCTGCCATACTGAGCCATACTCTGCAATACTCAATGATACCCAGCCATACTCCGCCATACCCAGTCATACTCTGCAATACTCAGTGATACCCAGCCATACTCTGCAATACCCAGCCATTCTCTGCAATACTCAGTAATACCCAGCCATACTTGGCGATACCCAGCCATACTCAGCCATACCCTGCCATGCTCAGCCATGCTTGGCCATGCTCGGCTGTACTCCGCCTCTGTATATGACCAGGCTGTGGAAGTCTCACATGTGGTATCGCCGTACTCAAGAGGAGAATCTATTTTGGGGTGTCATTTTTGGTATGTACATGCTATGTGTTAGAAATATTGTATAAATGGACAACTTTGTGCCAGGATTGTTTTTTTTTATTTCAGGCTTCCCAGCCTAGAGGTGAGTTGTGGGGTCTTATTGACCCCATATCTCACTGTAAAGAGGACCTGTTATGCCATATTCCATTATAAGGAATGTTTACATTCCTTGTAATAGGAATAAAAGTGATCAAAAAAATTATTTTTGGGGGGGAAAGTGTCAAACTAAAATAAATAAAGTAAAACGAACAATATATATATATTTTTTTTAAAGCACCCCTATCCCTGTGTGCTTGCATGCAGAAGCGAACGCATACGTTAGTCAAACCCACATATGAAAATGGTGTTGAAACCACACATCTGTGGTATAGCTGTGAACGTTAGAGTGAGAGCAATAATTTTGGCCCTAGACCTCCTCTGTAACTGAAAAGAGAATTATGCAGAAAACATGTCAACAAAAATCTCAGATACCCTACCTTCACCTCAAGCAGACTGAATTCCATCCTAACAGTATCTACGTGAATCCCCAGGAACTCCAAGGAGGATGAAGGTGTGCATGCCTTCTCCTCCACCAACGGCACACCAAATGACTGTGACATTAACTGAAAGCGCACAGCCATCCTGCACACCGTGTATCATCTGCCGGTCCAACAAATAAAAAGTCATTCAGGTAATGAACCACACTGTTCACTCCCGACTGAAAACAAAAAACCACCCAATGAACAAACGTAGAAAAATCCTCGAAGTATGAACACGATAAAGGTCAACCCATGGAAAGACACTTTAAAAAAAAACAATTGTCAAAATGAAAACCAAGGGAGTTAAAAGCAACTGGGGAAAAGGCAAAAGGCTTTGGCCATTAAAACCCCCGGACCATACGACCTCATTTTAACAATTGTGTCTTCAAAAGTCACATACTGAACATAATGATATTTCTATGTCATGGTTTAACAAGTGACCCTTTGGAAAAGACAGGCGACGAATAAGACGGAAAGAATTCTGCTCCTTTTTAGAAACCACTGCCAACGGGGATAAGTGAAAATTCCTGAAGGGTGGGTCCCTAAAAGGGCCCTCCACACACCCCTCAGCAATCTACTGCCACACCTTATCCCTAACTATGTGGGGAAAGCTGTCAACCGACTTAAGGTTATTCACCACTGTACACCCGACACCTGCAAAGGGGTGCAAGGGAAAGCCCTGTGAAAAACCCTCAATGAGAGAAGGAGCCTTCTCTCTGTTTGTATATATGTCCAGCCATGGGCGCTTTTTTTCCAGCCTCACTGGATTGCAGGCCCTTGCAAATAAATATCCCTCTGCTCTGGCGTAGACCCTGTGTCATGGTTATGCAGTGATCTTCCTGTTTGCTTACCTCCCCTCATGTGTTCAGACTAAGAGGCCAGCCACTTCCACCTGGTGGTTTTTATAACCTCTCCTCTAAGCATGGCTCCACCCCAGGCCCTATCAGGGAACCCCATATTAACCTGTGCACTGCAAGCCAACAGTGCTGATCAACCATTGTGTATTCCTTTGTGTGTTAGCTTCCTGTTACCTGCCGTGTGCTCTGCTGTTGTTCCCTTACCGACTTTGGCGTGACCTTGACTATCCCTGTTTGCCTGTGATCCTGACCTATTGGCGTGTCCCTGACTATTCCTGTCTGCTTGTGGCCCCGACCTTGGCTTTATTCCTCACTATCCCTATCCTCCTATTGCCTACTGTGGGTGCGAGCTGGGGGACCCTGGGGGTCGCGACCTGAAGCCAGTTGCAGCCAAGTCCATCCTCACCACTAGAGGCTCTGGTGAACACCTGCTGGCTCTTAGACTCCGCGCCCCAGGGAATCTTACGCTCTAACCTCGGTGGGATCTGTCTCCCATCCACAGAAGTCAGCCTTAGGGTCCACAACCTTGCGGTGGACTCCTGATCCCTACAGTGTGCATCTGTCACCTCGCCTCAAGGTGACCTGACAGTAGCATTCTTCCTAAAGCATTTGGATACCGGGTGCGCTCCTGTGCAAAAAGCCCTTTCGTACCTATACTTACATGAAGCGTTCCACCGGCATTGCTGATCGTTAAATGCAAAACAGCCCTGTGTGGGCACAGCAGCTACTGGCTTTTTAGCTGAGCTTCATCGCCACTGCATCCTGGTGATGAAGACCTGGTCCGCCTCCTCATTCCGGAGCGGCTGCGACCCAACTGGGCATTGCCAAATTCCACCTCCTGTCAGGAAGATCCTCCTCACGGACGTCCGAGCGGCGAAAGTCGCAGAAGATCTCTTGCCCAGTTCCAGGAGTGTTACCGCGATCGGCGGTGCGCGCGCGGCCGTTTGACGCAAATTGGCGCCAATAGTGCTATTTAAACTGGATCCATGCCTCACTGCCTTGCTGCCTGATCAACAGCGTTCCTGTGCGTCCTGGTGATCCGTATCTGAATCTGAACCTGAACCTGTACCTGTACCTGTACCTGTACCCTGATCCGTATCGAACCCGGCTTGTTTCCGATTCTGCTGTTTGCTGCCTGCCCCCCGACTTTGGCTTGTACCCGACTACTCTTCTGGATTCCGTTTCTGTACCTGATCTGCCCGTCTGTGCCTGACCTGGACTGTTACACCATCCGTCAACTGTAAGTTGCTTGCTGTTGTACTACAGGACACCTCCCAGTCCTCCGCAATATTTGGCTGTACTCCTTCTGCGTTTGTAGCCTTCTACCTTTGGCCACAGACTACTGGACTCTTCCGCTTCCGCTTATCCATTGCACCTGCATCCGTTGTTGGACTACAATACCCCTCCGTTGTTTGTCACCTCCTGCAATCATTTGTATGCCGTTGCTGGACTACAGGAACCCTTCTGCTGTCTGCTGGACCTTATCTCACCTTTGCCTGCATTCAGACACCGGACTACAATACACCTCCTCCTTCAACGGTCTTCTGCCTTTACCATCTGCTATCCAGTCAGGCACTTGTGCCCCTCTGTGCTCCTGAGCCCCTGTCACCACTACCAGGGTCTCTCGAGTCAGAGGTCTACGAGAGGCCACTCCCTGCACTTCGGGCTCTGCTTAAAGGTACGTGACAGTATCAGGCAGCCATGTCTGAGCCCACGCAGGGAGATTCGGCCATGGATGATTTATGCCGTCATCTTGCTGGACTTACCCAGGCTGTTAAATCTCTACAAGAAGGCTATTCTCGATTGGAAGAGCGTGTCCAGGTCTTATCTACCACAGGCCCTACCGTGTCGGGAACTTCTTCTGCGCCATCAGTGGTTATGTTACCCCCTGAACCCAAGGTCCCAACTCCGGAGAGGTTTTCGGGAAATCGCAGCAAGTATAGAGCTTTTCGCAATGCCTGTGAATTGTTTTTTGCACTTCAACCCAGAACTTTCTCTCTAGAATCCACTAAGGTGGGTTTTGTTATCTCCCTCCTACTGGGTGAGCCCCAGGCTTGGGCCCACCGCCTTTTGGAGCAAAAGGAAGCCTGCCTTAATAACCTGAATACCTTTTTTCAAGCCATGGGTTTGCTCTATGAGGATCCTCAACAGGCGGCCACAGCGGAAGCAGCTTTATATTCTCTTCAGCAAGGCCGCAGAGCGGCAGAGGACTATGTGTCTGAATTTCGGCGCTGGAGTTCCGATACTACCTGGAACGATGCTGCTCTGCGATACCAGTTTCGCATGGGACTCTCTGAACCTCTAAAGGATGAATTGGCCCGGGTGGGTGTTCCAGCAACTCTTGAAGCCCTTATCAACCTCTCCATCCAGATAGACAGACGCTTGAGAGAACGGAGAACAGAACGCACTGCCGGGCCGTCCCGACCAGTCTGGATGTTACCCCGTGTACCTAATCCCCCTGCACATCCTGCTGCTGACACGCCTGAACCCATGCAACTGGGCTTACTTAGACCAACGCTCACCACCGAGGAACGACAACGCCGGCAGCTCAACAATCTGTGTCTTTACTGTGGAGAACCCGGACATTACGTGAGATCCTGTCCTGCCAAATTCCGTAAGCATTCTTCTGTATCTTCTCCTGTTTTACCTGCTGTGCCTAGTACTGCTACTCACCTGGCTGTTCCCGTCTCTCTTCAGCTACCCGGAGGGAACATTCAAGTCCCCGCAATAGTTGATTCTGGAGCGTGCAGTGGATTTATGGACTTATCGTTTGCCCAAAAGTTCCAAGTGCCCTTACGGCCCAGGGCGAAAGGGTTGTCTGTACACCTTGCCGATGGGTCAGCTATCAAATCAGGACCAGTGACACAAGAGACATGTCCTTTGACTGCTACTATTTCCGGTAACCATCAGGAACAACTCTGCCTGGACATTATTGAATCTCCCCTTTTCCCTATCATACTGGGTATGCCCTGGCTTCGGGCACACAACCCGCAAATAGACTGGTCCACCGGAAACATTTTCTTTTTCTCCCCCTATTGTCGTCAACACTGCTTTCAAGAATCAACTAAGGTTTCACCCCATTTAATGTGTATGGAGACCAATGTTGAGACTCGCCAGCACGTTCCTGAGACCTACCATGACTTCCTGGACGTGTTCAGCAAGAAGGGGGCAGAAACACTTCCCCCTCATAGACCCTACGATTGCCCAATTGAGATCCTTCCCGGAGCCGAAATCCCTTTCGGGAGAATATTTCCCTTAACAGAAGTGGAATTGGAGACTCTCAGGACTTACATTGACGACAATCTGAAAAAGGGGTTCATACGTCCTTCTACGTCCCCAGCTGGGGCAGGAATCTTTTTTGTAGAAAAGAAGGACCATTCTCTCCGCCCTTGTGTTGACTACCGGGACTTAAATAAAGTTACAGTCAAGAACCGGTACCCACTGCCTTTGGTACCCGAATTATTCCAGCGCCTTGGATCAGCTAGTATCTTCACAAAATTGGATCTTCGCGGAGCCTATAATTTGGTCCGTATCCGAAGCGAGGACGAATGGAAGACTGCCTTCCGCACCCGCTTCGGACATTTTGAATATCTCGTAATGCCCTTTGGGCTATGCAACGCTCCTGCGACTTTCCAGCATTTTGTGAATGATATCTTTAGAGATTTTCTCGACCTGTTTGTTATAGTATATCTGGACGACATCTTAATTTTCTCCCCCTCTCTGCCAGCTCACAGGGAACACGTTAAGAAGGTTCTCACTCGGCTTCGCCAACACGGCTTGTACGCAAAACCTGAGAAGTGCGAGTTTGAACGTCGCAGCATTCAGTTTTTGGGGCTGATTATTTCGGTGGATGGAATCAAGATGGATCCGCAAAAAGTTTCGGCCATCCTGGACTGGCCAGCCCCTACTGATAAAAGAGGAATTCAACGCTTTGTGGGGTTTGCGAATTTTTATCGAAAATTCATCAAGGGATTTTCTACAATCATCGCTCCAATCACCAGATTAACGAGACAAGGTATCAAGTTCCAGTGGACTCCGGAGGCACAGGCCGCATTTTCTTCCCTTAAAGAACAATTTGTATCAGCATCTGTCCTGAAGCATCCTAATTCTGCGCTACCCTACATCCTTGAGGTGGATGCATCCGAAGTTGCAGTGGGAGCAGTCCTTTCTCAGAGACAGGGCCCAAAGGCTTTATTGCATCCAGTGGCGTTCTTCTCACGTAAATTGTCTGAAGCGGAAAAGAATTATGATGTCGGGGACAGGGAGTTACTCGCTATCAAAGCCGCACTTGAGGAATGGCGCTATCTCCTGGAGGGAGCAGCCCATCCCATTCTGGTATACACTGACCACAAGAACTTAGAGTATTTAAAGACTGCTAAGAGGCTGAAGCCGCGTCAGGCCAGATGGGCACTGTTCTTTACAAGATTTTCCTTCCACATAACCTATAGGCCCGGATCAAAGAACACCAAACCCGACGCGCTATCCCGGATGTTCAGCGAACCCGAAGTTCTTCAACCCACAGACACCATCCTTGCGCCCGGAAATTTCCTTATGCTCCAGGAAGATCTTCTATCCCAACTTAAGCAGGCTTCATCTTCAGCTCCACATCCCTCAAACACCACCTTACTCTCTAGCAATAACTTGTTATGGCATGAAAACAAGATCTACGTGCCCCAACAACTACGGGTTGCTGTTCTCAAGTCTTGCCACGACCACAAATTGGCCGGTCATTTTGGGGTACACAAGACCGCCGAACTTCTCCAACGCACCTTCTGGTGGCCTCAGCTGCTAAGAGACTGTAAACTTTATGTTGAATCTTGCATTACCTGTACCCAGAACAAGAGTAGCAAGACCAAAGCCTGGGGGTTGCTGAAACCACTCCCCATCCCGGAAAGGCCTTGGAAAATGATTTCCATAGACTTTATTGTAGAATTACCTCCGTCAGAAGGCTTCACCACTATCCTTGTGGTGGTCGACAGATTGTCCAAAATGGCTCACTTTCTGCCCATGAAGGGTACACCTTCTGCCCCTGAGACCACAAGGATCTTCATTAAGGAGATTGTAAGACTCCACGGTATACCTGCGAACATTGTTTCCGACCGAGGGGTACAATTTACATCAAAATTTTGGAGAGCTTTATGTAAGTCCTTGAAAATTGATCTTTCGTTCTCGTCTGCCTATCATCCCCAGACCAACGGCCAGACCGAACGAACGAACCAGACCCTTGAGCAGTATTTGCGGTGTTATTCTTCTTTTTCGCAAGACGATTGGGTATCCCTTTTACCACTTGCCGAGTTTTCCTACAATAACTCTGTTCATTCTGCAACTAATCAATCTCCCTTCTTTGCGAACTATGGTTTTCACCCTCAGTTCTTATCAGCCAATATCCCAGAATGCACGGTTCCAGCAGTTCAAGAAACTTTGGACTTTTTCTGCACCAATAACAAGTTGCTTCAAGAAACGATGGCAAGAACTCAAGAACGCAACAAAGCAGTTTTTGACAGAAAGAGGAGAGGGGAGCTCGACCTAAAACCCGGAGATTTGGTTTGGTTATCTACTCTGAATCTAAAATTAACATGCCCATCTAGAAAACTGGGCCCAAAATTTGTGGGTCCTTTCCCAATTTCCAGGAAAATTAACAATGTGGCTTATGAGCTTAAATTACCAGAATCGCTGCGTATTCACCCAGTGTTTCATGTGTCCCTCTTAAGACCTTCAATCCAGGATCCCTTCACCGATCGGAACGTGGGCCCTCCTGAACCTGTGCTTATTAATGGTGAAGAGGAGTTTGAAGTAGAAGCAATTTTGGATTGCAGAAAGAGACGCAACCAGGTACAGTATCTGGTGAAGTGGAAGGGGTATGGTCCAGAAGAGAACTCCTGGGAACCAGAGACTGGCATCCACGCCAAGAGGTTGATTCTGGCATTTAAAAGATCTCACCCAGGTAAGATGTCCCAGTTGGGCATCCGGAGGCTGCCCATTGGGGGGGGGCAATGTCAGGAAGATCCTCCTCACGGACGTCCGAGCGGCGAAAGTCGCAGAAGATCTCTTGCCCAGTTCCAGGGTGCGCGCGCGGCCGTTTGACGCAAATTGGCGCCAATAGCGCTATTTAAACTGGATCCATGCCTCACTGCCTTGCTGCCTGATCAACAGCGTTCCTGTGCGTCCTGGTGATCCGTATCTGAATCTGAACCTGAACCTGTACCTGTACCTGTACCTGTACCCTGATCCGTATCGAACCCGGCTTGTTTCCGATTCTGCTGTTTGCTGCCTGCCCCCCGACTTTGGCTTGTACCCGACTACTCTTCTGGATTCCGTTTCTGTACCTGATCTGCCCGTCTGTGCCTGACCTGGACTGTTACACCATCCGTCAACTGTAAGTTGCTTGCTGTTGTACTACAGGACACCTCCCAGTCCTCCGCAATATTTGGCTGTACTCCTTCTGCGTTTGTAGCCTTCTACCTTTGGCCACAGACTACTGGACTCTTCCGCTTCCGCTTATCCATTGCACCTGCATCCGTTGTTGGACTACAATACCCCTCCGTTGTTTGTCACCTCCTGCAATCATTTGTATGCCGTTGCTGGACTACAGGAACCCTTCTGCTGTCTGCTGGACCTTATCTCACCTTTGCCTGCATTCAGACACCGGACTACAATACACCTCCTCCTTCAACGGTCTTCTGCCTTTACCATCTGCTATCCAGTCAGGCACTTGTGCCCCTCTGTGCTCCTGAGCCCCTGTCACCACTACCAGGGTCTCTCGAGTCAGAGGTCTACGAGAGGCCACTCCCTGCACTTCGGGCTCTGCTTAAAGGTACGTGACACCTCCTCTCTCCTGCGGGCCATTTTGTCCTTGGCTCCTCCTGCTGCTGGGCTGTATCGGCGCTCCTCTGCTGTGTGCTCGCACCTTCCACTGCTTCTCCATCCTCCTCACTCCCTGTAGCTGTCTCCAAACAGCGGCGTAGCCAAGGTTCTCCCCCTTCCTCACCAGCTCTGTCGAGGAACTGCCTGACCAATGACTTCATCCCCCAGGTAAGCCGCTGTTAGGGGCTAAAGGAAATAAGCCCCAATGCAGCTGTCCTTTATAGGCAATACAGGCTTCCGGCACCTTCCCAGCAATCCTATTGGATCTTCGGAAACCTCCAACACAGAACCTCTTAAAGAGACAGTAAACAGCCTAACCATAACTCTATATATATCTTTAGGGGATTGCGCCTCCCACTCACTATTTTAACTACCCCCTTCTCAATAGATTGCACTTAATAACACATATATTCACTAAATAATCACTGTGCCCCCCTATTATCCAAAATATATACACAAGACATTAATTTATATTTGCAAAAAATATAGCGTCCTTATTGTGCGATATTTTAATTTGATTGCTCCAACTGTGCCGTCTTAATCACTGTTCATCTTCTTATCAAAAATCAGTCAAAGATAAGAAAGCTAACCATAACTCTAATGCCGTGTACACATGACCGGACTTTCCGGCGGAATAGGTCCGACGGAACGATCCCGTCAGACATTCCGATTGTGCGTGGGCTTCATCTGACTTTTTTATTTTTTTTTATTCGAGGGACCTAGAAATAGAACATGTTTTAAATCTTCCTGCCGGAACTCCACCGGACCCAGTTCCTATCAGGAAACCCGTTCGTCTGTATGCTGGTCCGACGGACCAAATACGACACAAGGGCAGCTACAGCACCTGCCCGCGAGAATGTTTCCGGCGCGATCCTATCATGCTGGTTCTTGGCTGCAGGGTACTGTACATCTCGCGCTCGCTTCAATAGGAAAAACATATTTTCCTATTGCAGCAAGCACGAGAGAGAAGCGACAATGTCCCTTAGGTCTGGTATGGATTTTAAGGGGAAGCTCCTACACCGAAAAAACGGTGAGGACAAGGGCCTCTTCCTGACAACCCAGGCCGTTGGTTGTCGGGGTCTGCGGGTGGGGGGTATAAGGTAATGAGGGAACCATCTTGTTAGAGACATCCATTTTGGGTAATGAAAAATTACTGTTAGCATGACATAGAAACCTATTGCTTAAGGTCATATGTGTTTTTGCTTGTACAAGGTATTTAGAATTATCACAAGGTTAGTTATCTGTTCAGAACAGATGGATGCGGTTAAGCTACTTCCCTTTCTAAGAGCAGAAGTAACTTCATGGCGTTAGACCACAGGCCTATCTTGCATCACACCTAAGAAACATTCTAAACTATATATATATATATTTAGCTTTTGCTGCTAGGCAGAAATATTGCTTGTGCAAAGAACCATGATGACATAGTAAAATATACTATCTTGCATATTTTATGTGGCAGTCCCTGATTGGCTCAACCACAGGGCTGTGCTCTAGCTCAAACTGCATAAAACTACTGTGTGTGCTCCAATAAACCCACAGTCATTATTCACGTACAATCGTGTATGTGTGGTGTCTGTCCACCGGTGATCAGGACCTCCGCTCTTCCATCCTAGCCTAGGCTACCAGGGGTATTATTAAGAAGACGAGCACCTAACAGTTTTGGTACCAGGAGTGGGGTGTGGCATCTTGTAACAGGTAAGTCATTTTACTCCTTTTTACCTAAATGGTGAATGGTGTGAATGCTTACTCTGTCCAGATGGCCGCCACGAACTTAGTTTAATTTAAAAGAGGTAACTGTGCCTTCGCGGCGGACTAGGCTGGTCCCTCGGAAAGTTAAAAGGGCTCGCAAGGAATTTATAGGTTTAGGAAAAAGTCAGACTAGGTTGGTCTGACTATAAACTATTGGTGATAGTTTTATTAACACGGGAAGTAAAAGAATACGCCCGTGACAAAGGGATTGGTCGAGCGGACGCCCACTTGAGAACTTTTAAAGTGCACTATAAATAATGAAATGCATCATGATGTGATTACTTGATAATGTACATGAAAAATTTTAAAGCTGAAATCTTAAACCATAAAAATATGTCTGTTTCTCTTTAGGTGCAAGCGTAAGTATATAGAGTATTAACGTTGTATAAGATATAATTATATAGAGTGGATATCTGTTTGAATAAACCCAAATGTTGTTAAATGAATACAGAGTATTAAGAACCAGATTGTAGTGAGGTAGCACCCGCCTGTTCACACTGCACGCTAGGTTTATTTATTTTTTTCCTTAGCATTTATGAAAGGTAGATTCTTTTGACCACTAGACCTACAGGCTTCTCTTGCAGACTTGGTGTAAGAGGGGTATATCCCGCCACCAGGAAAGATTTACCCTTTATCGTATATTAAGGGTAAATCTTCATAGTTTTATATAAGTCCATCTGCCCCAAAAAAGATCAGGGATCCTACTCCCAGACCAGAGACCGGATTGTTGGACAAACCGGGTGTTATCACCTGTGTCCTGCCACTAGACACACACTGCCCAGACTACTAGATGGGGAATTCTGCAGCAACCCAAGCCATGGCCACCCCATCACCCTATGAATTTGTCAGTAATATGATCCCTGGCCCCCAGGTAGAACCATTTTGGACAGTCCGAGAAAGGTGTCAGCAATTGGGGATACATGACCCAGGGCCATATGGTCCTTGTACTGAGGAAGACTGGCAGGAAGTAAGTAAAATATGCCAAATCCACAAAAATTCGTACCCTCCAGGGAAGTGGGAAAATATTCAATATATAAAAGATTGTTACCATGCATGGGATAAATGTCTACACAAATATAAAAAGAAGCATATTAATAAAACTACAAAGCTTACTCCAAATATAGGACCCAGTGCTATGGCTGAAGCCCCTGCACCCCCTTCACCTCCCCCTCCCCCGCCTCAATGTCCACCCCCACCTTATGTTATGGTAAAAAACGAGGATGGGACGCCAGGACCATACCTTCAATTATATCCTTCACTGGATCCTGTAGTCCTAGCCGCCATAGCACACACCACAGCAACACCACAACAAGTGGCCCAATGGGAACAAATAAGTAGGGGCAGAGAGGAAGAGGGGAGACAGGAAGAAGTTACAGGACAAGAAGAAGTGGGTAGTCCCGAAATGCAGGAATTAGAGGCAAAAAAAAAAGAGTTTGAAGAGAGGAAAACGGAGGAAGAAGAGAGAATAGGGAAGAGGAGAACTGAGTTAGAAACACTTATGGAAGACCTAAAACAAAAAGAAATAGTCCTCAATGAGGCAGAAAAGGTACAAGTGGATAGGAAAATAGAGTTAGAAATGTATCAGAAAAACTTGGAAGAAAGGGAGAAGGAATTTCAGGAGGGAAAAGAGAGAGAGGAACATAGGATGGAGGACTTACAAAAGGAACTAGAAAAGTTAAGAAGGCAATTAGGGAAGAAGGAGGAAATGTTGAAAGAAACGCAGGATAGGATTATAGCGCTGCCCCCCACCACTACAAGAAGCCATACAAAAGAGACACCTATTCCCAAAACTGAGGAGTCAGGTCCAATTAGTAAAACAGGGACATTATCCATAGAAGAGGAAACTGAGAGAGAAGCAGTAGGGGCTTCACTCAAAGCACCTTTGATGACCATGGGGAACACCGAGGTGCATATACCATTACCTTTGGGTACACTCTCCAAAATAAAAGAACTATGTCCCAATCCCAAGAAGTATCCACGAGATGCAGGTACCTTTCTGGCAAAATATAGTGCAGGCACAGGGCTTGACAAAGATGACATAAAAAGTATTCTTAGCATTGTAGACCCAGACAGCCCAGAAGTAGCCCCTGTAGACAACCTATGGACAACCCATATCCAGACCGATAAGGATTGGATATCCTTTTGGAAAGGCATGGGAGGTCATTGGTCCAAATTATACAAAGGATCATCTGCACTCCAAGAACTGATCCTAGCCAAGCAGGGACCTAAAGAGAAATTCTATGATTACTGTACCAGAGTATACTCCCTATGGAAAGCTGTAGATGGGGCCACACCACAATTATTTAGTACTACCATCATGTCGGGAGGCGATCCCAAAGTGACGCACTTGCTCAAATTCACAAACCCCAAATGGGCAGAGCAAGCACCAGATGAATTCATGAAGGACGCTAGGTCCAGAGAGACTTCAGGAGTCTTTGAACAAAAAGGGGGAATTTTCCCCTCCTTGACACAAACACAAACCCTAGTCACACCTGAAACCTCATCCTCACCACCGCACCTCATGACCATGCAGCCCTACCCACCTGACCAAGGATGTTTTAATTGTGGGGAACAGGGACATTGGAAATCACAGTGCCCATATAGACAGAGGGCGAGCTATCCAAGGGGCAGGGGAAGGGGGTACAATGCTGCTAATCGCCCCCCCCTCACACTACAAGGTACCCCCAATATCCGCCACCTCCCCAAACACCATCTCAAAACCATGCGCTTGCACAGCCACCCTACACCCCAACCTCTAACAGACCTCCCCCTCGAATCCCCATGCAGTGGCCGTCTACCCGACAAACACACCCCCAATAGGGATGCCTAGAGTATGTTCCTTCCCTCAGTCTGGTGTGCCACAACCTATCATGGAAGAGTCTACCACAAGTTATATTACGCATAGACAACCACATAGTGTGTTTCCTGCTTGATTCAGGTGCCACTTTTAGCTCATTAAATGATGAGAGGTATGACACACCACTGTGTACTGAGGGACACTCTATTGGAATAAATGGGACATCGGTCACTCATTCCGTCACCCCGCCTTTACCAGTCTCTACCCCGGATGGACTAGAGCTATGTATGCAGAGTTTCGCTGTCCTGACTTCCTGTCCAGTGTCCCTAATGGGCAGAGATTTACTATCCCAGTTGAACATTACCATTAAGTTTGACAAAGACGGCTCCCTCACTGCGAGTTCCCCTCTTTGTGACTTACACAGCCCAAAAAGACATGCACACAGGAGTTTCTTTCTAATGATACCTTCCTCCCTTGACCATCACACAATTTGGGCAGAAAACAAAGGTAGTGTGGGCTTTATTAATTGCACACCATATGCACCCCAAATGCGATCAGATGCAGGGATACAATATCAAAAACAGTATCCCCTACCCCCAGAGAAAGTCAAAGGCATCTCCCCTCAAATTAATGATTACATATCAAAAGGTATCCTGAAACCAATCATCAGTCCCTGGAACACGCCCATTTACCCCGTAAAAAAGGCCAGTGGGGAGTGGAGACTTGTACAAGACCTAAGGGCAGTTAACAAACAAGTGATTCCACTTCCACCCCTAGTCTCAGACATCACTTTTATCTTCTCATGTATACCGGCACATTCTCTATGCTACACAGTGATTGATTTAGCAAATGCCTTCTTTAGCATTCCCATTGCGGAAGAGGCCCAGCCTATGTTTGTCTTCTCCTGGACGGAGGGTCAGTTGACGGGTCAGTTGACGGGTCAGTTGACGGGTCAGTTAACCTGGACACGCCTACCTCAGGGGTATGTTGATAGTCCTGCTGCCTTCTCTATGGTACTCAATGAGACTGTCAAATCTTGGACGCCTGAGCGAGGGTCAGTGCTAATACAGTATGTGGACGACTTGCTCTTGTGCAGTCGCACTGCTGAAGATTGTGCGGTCGATTCCACATCTCTGTTGAACCATCTAGCCCACATCGGGCATTTAGCATCCAGAAAGAAGATACAGTGGTGTATGCCACAAGTGGAATACTTGGGGTGCATACTAAAAAGGAGGACAAGGATGGTCTCCCCCAAACACGCTGCAGCCCTACAAGCTCTGAGCCCCCCAAAAGACAAGGCAGCCCTGCTCTCATTCTTGGGCGCTGTGGTATATTGCCGCCAGTGGATCCCCGACTGTTCTCATTATGATGGCATACTAAGAGAGGCCACCGCCTCAACAGCCCCTAGGCAGGTTGATTGGACAGAGGAACGGCTTAAGGCCTACCAGGCCCTATTGAACAGTTTGTCATGTGCA
Source organism: Lithobates pipiens (assembly GCF_037356315.1). NCBI lineage: Eukaryota > Metazoa > Chordata > Amphibia > Anura > Ranidae > Lithobates > Lithobates pipiens. The sequence continues at coordinate 65,243,991 of NW_027507791.1, forward strand.
CCCGCCCTGGGGTTGGTAGACTATGGTAAAGCTTTTCAACTATACTGTGTAGTCTCGGGGACCTCTTTTGCCGCGGTTTTGACACAACAGCATGGAACAGGCTACCGCCCTGTCTCCTACCTATCTAAAAAACTCCCCCTTCAGGTTCAAGGCATGCCATCATGCCTTCAGAATTTAGCCGCCTGTGCTATGGCCGTACAAGATGCCAACAAGATGGTCTTGGGACACCCGATGACGCTTTACACCACACATTCTGTCACCCACCTCATACAGAACATGAACACCCAACACATGACCTCACAAAGACTCAGTGGATATGAGATTTCCCTCATGAACACAGACAATCTGTCTCTCAAATATGTTCCCGCCAACAACCCTGCCGTCCATCTCTTGCACTCCATGTTACGCCTACCACAAGACCCAGACCAGTTTCATGACTGTATAACACGAGTGGAGTCTATCACATCACCAAGACCAGACCTCACCGACGTACCGATTACCAATGCAGACGATGTTTTTGTGGACGGTAGTTGCTCCCGTCCCTCTGATTCCACCTTCCAAACAGGATATGCAATAGTCCAGTTGCCAAACAAGGTATTAGAAGCCAAACCACTGCCCCCCTCTTCGGCTCAGGTGGCTGAACTAGAAGCCCTCACCAGGGCCTGCATTTTATTTACAGATAAGAAGGTGAACATTTACACAGACAGTAGATATGCATTTGGGGTGGTGCATGACTTCGGAGTAATATGGGCTAAAAGAGGTTTTAAAACAGCGGATAATAAACCTATTTCCAATGCTACCCAGATTGAGGCACTTCTTCGGGCTATTTTGCTCCCAAAAGAGGTGGCAATAATTAAAGTAAAAGCACATTCTTCAGATAATAGCAAACTTTCCAAGGGAAATGCTTTAGCTGACCGAGAAGCGAAAAAGGCAGCCCAGTCCTCCACCCAGGAGCCCACCCCCACGTCCACGTACTTTAAGGATCATTTCACCTGTCCTAACTTTAAATCTGTAGTGGCACAAATGCAATCATTAGCCACTGAGGAAGATGTCTTGTATTGGGTGAAGGCTGGCTTGACCAAAGACCCAGAGGGTCTGTGGTCAAAAGAGGGGAAGATATTGGGAATACCTGAGGCAAGCAGTATTCTAATTCTCTCCTACCTTCATGGTCCAGGACACATAGGTGCCGTCCCTTTAGCCACTATGTACACCAAATCTTTCTGCACAAACGCCTTGAACAAACAAGTTAAACTCCTGACCACAAGTTGCCTTACCTGTGCTCAAAACAATGTGCAGGGCAAACGGCATGGCCTACATGGTCATCTACCCCCACCAATAGGTCCCCTTACAGATTTACAAGTAGACTTCACACACATGCCAAAACAAAAGGGGAGCCTAAAATTCCCGTGCGTTGTCGTAGATAAATTTTCAGGCTGGGTTGAAGCCACTCCCTGTGCAGGTGAGACAGCCAATATAGCAGCAAAATGGTTGCTGAATAACTGGATTTGTAGGTTTGGCATACCAACATCTATTTGGTCAGATAGGGGACCTGCATTCAGCTCCTCAGTTACCCAGGCTGTGGCTAAATTGTTAGGGCTGCAATGGAAACTACACATCCCCTATCACCCTCAAAGCGCAGGGGTAGTGGAAAGAATGAATAGAAATATAAAGGATAAATTGAAAAAGGCCACAGGGGGCACAATGAAGGGATGGCTTGATCACCTCCCTTCTGTGCTATTCCAGATTAGAACGGCACCCCACGCCAGAACGAAACTTTCACCTTTTGAAATTTTGATGGGAGTCCCCGCAAACATAGAATTACCCCCATTAGACCAAGACACTGATATTGACATTTATTCCCAACAGGAAATGTACGTGAAAAACCTGGTAAGTATGCTTCATGAAATGAACGAACAAGTTTCTGTCACCTTCTCTCCTGTCTCCACAGAGCCAACACACCCCTTTATCCCAGGAGATCAAGTGCTAGTCAAGCAACTGGCCCACAAAAAGAGGATCGGACCAATCTACTCTGGACCTTGGAAGGTTGAAAAGGTGTCCAGAACTGCGGTCCTGACTGACCAAGGAAACACCTGGATCCACGCCAGCAGGCTGAAAAAGTGCCCACCGCTTCCCACAACCCCCGACCCCCCACCTATTGAAGGAGAACCCGACCCACCCGAACAGCTACCGGAACTGCAAGAGATTCAGGAAGGCATTGGACAATTAACCCTTGAAACCCTACATGATAGCGAAGAAGAAGGACAAGCATAAGAACTTGTAGAAATGTTTTTACCTTCAGTGTCAGGGAAGGCTGTATGCCTTTGGGGTAGTCTGGTACTACTTGTATTCCTGCCCACATGGTTTATAGCCAACTGTATATATCATCCAGAAGACTTAGGTCTATTAAAAGGGATATGTGGACCACCTAAGATGAATAATACCCCCGGCCAAAGACATAGTAGAAGTATTGTACCCGTTAATGAGTCACCTAAGGGACTGACTGGCAAGATGTTACTACTAAAATTCAAATATAGCTATGCTCAAAAATCCGGTTTTGAGAAATGCTGGATTTGCAGCAAGCTACATCCCAGTACAGCTAGAATCCCTCTCATGGCAGTCCCCTTGAATTTTACCCCCCTCCTTAATGGAACACCCCCTATCGTCCTAACGAATGTTACTAGGACCCTTCCAAATAAAACCCTCACTTTCCAAATTATAGGTAGAAGCCACTTCCCAGACTGGTGTTTCCGATTGGGAAACACCACAGATGGAGCCGAGGTTTGCAAACAAGCAAAACTTAACATTTCAATGACATCGTTTAACAGTCCTTCTTTCTTCCATACTTCAGATCCCACCCTAAATGCCACCTTTTTAGACTTTCTTAGCTCCAGTACCAAGACTACAATACACCAATTAATGTCAATTCTGGTGCTCTCTGGCCTTTCTGATACTCTTAGGAACGTGTTCCATAAACGGCCCCTAGCTCTAGGAAATACCATATATATATGCTGCGGCAAACTCTGTCACCCCTGGATCCCAACCAAACCCCAGGGGTGGTGTTACCTTGCAGCCCTGGTTCCTATCATGGGGGTATTAGGGGATAACAAGGGAAGTCACCTCCTTGAAGCTAGCATGCATCCTAGATATCCCCTTAGACACCGTAATAAACGAGAATTGTTTTTAGAAAAAGATATGGCCTGGGCATGGTTCCCTTCCTGGACAGGGTGGGGAATTGACCTAATGAAAAGATTAAATAATTACACTGGCATAATTGATGAGATTCTGGAGGAAAATTCTGATGACATAACCAAACTAAATCTAGAAACTAGGGCAATTAGGAAGCAACTAGAACTACATGAGTTGGCTATAGAAAGTATGAGTGCAGCCCTTACTGGCCTCTGTGAGACTACTGAGGATTATGAGTGCTGTACCTGGATTCATAATACCAGCATCGAAGTCCCAGACTACTATGACGTTATTGCCCAACACAGGGAAGAGGTAAATAAACTACAGAAAGAGGCAAGGAACATAGGAAAAAACTGGGATCCCTTCTCGAGCAGTTTTAGTTTTGGGGGATTAATATCTTGGCTCCGAAATGCTGCCATGACAATTGTCACTGTGATTCTCTTCATTCTATTTTTATATGCCTGTTATAAGATAATCAAATGTTTATGTAAAAAGGGAAACACGGCCGCTCCGAAGGATCTGAAACTCACTTCCATTGTTAAGGATCCAACGGTATGGTATAAAAACCAAGAGCACAAGGGTTCGGAGTATGAAGCCTGTGCTATTAAATTAGAAAAGGAATGATCATTATGTAAATCACAGAATGATCAAAGGGAGGATTATAAGGTAATGAGGGAACCATCTTGTTAGAGACATCCATTTTGGGTAATGAAAAATTACTGTTAGCATGACATAGAAACCTATTGCTTAAGGTCATATGTGTTTTTGCTTGTACAAGGTATTTAGAATTATCACAAGGTTAGTTATCTGTTCAGAACAGATGGATGCGGTTAAGCTACTTCCCTTTCTAAGAGCAGAAGTAACTTCATGGCGTTAGACCACAGGCCTATCTTGCATCACACCTAAGAAACATTCTAAACTATATATATATATATTTAGCTTTTGCTGCTAGGCAGAAATATTGCTTGTGCAAAGAACCATGATGACGTAGTAAAATATACTATCTTGCATATTTTATGTGGCAGTCCCTGATTGGCTCAACCACAGGGCTGTGCTCTAGCTCAAACTGCATAAAACTACTGTGTGTGCTCCAATAAACCCACAGTCATTATTCACGTACAATCGTGTATGTGTGGTGTCTGTCCACCGGTGATCAGGACCTCCGCTCTTCCATCCTAGCCTAGGCTACCAGGGGTATTATTAAGAAGACGAGCACCTAACAGGGGGCTTATTGGAATCCCCCCCACCCTATGTGAATGAGTATGGGGTACATCGTACTCCTACCCATTCACCTGGGGGAAAAAAGTGTCAATAAAAAAACACACACTAGACAGGTTTTATAAAATAATTTTTTAGGAAGCTCCGGGAGGGTCTCTTCTGTCTTCAGGGGTCTCTTCTGACTCCATGGAGACAAGGCGATTTGAGGTGGGGGGCCACGGAGCGCCCCTTCCCCAAAGCACCCACCCCCATGTTGAGGGCATGCGGCCTAGTACGGTTCAGGGACGGGGGTGCTCGCTCATCCCCACCCCCTTTCCTGACTGGCCAGGCTGCGTGCTCGGATAAGAGTCTGGTATGGATTTTGAGAGCACCCCCACGCCATTTTTTGGCGTAGGGGCTTCCCATTAAAATCCATACCAGGCGACGGGGCTCGGAAAGTGTCAATCTCACCGATAAAAGCGGCGAAATTGACTTCCTTTTCTAATCGCGTCGTACCTCATCACGCTCAAAATGAATGGACTTTAGTCCGTGTGTGTGCAAGTCCCTTCATTCGGAAGTCCATCATAACGCCGCCAAAAGTCCGTCGGGAAGACCATCCGACCTAGTCTGCCGGGAAGTCCATTCGTGTGTGGGTAAGTCTGATTGTTCAGAAAGTCCATCAGAACTCCGCCGAAAGTCTGTTGGTAAGACCGTTGGACCTAGTCTGCCAGAAAGTCTGGTCAGGTGTACATGGCATTATGCTACCTAACTATATGCCTATTGTATGTGTGCTAGCCACAATCTGACGCAGGTGGGCCCCAATTAGTGCCCCCCTTTGCCATTCTTTCCTGTGTGGCTGGTATATATCGCTGCAATGCAGTTTAGTGTGATTTTAGCAGGAAACTTGAAGGACCCATTTACTTCAATGTGTGCATTACCACCCTCACTGTAACAAGGGCATCTTTTTCTGCCATCACTCTTCTCCTCTTCTATATATTTATTAACCACTTGAGGACAGCCCACTGTGGATACAGGCATGTACTGGCCATAGGGACTATAGGGAGTTTCCCGGTGGGCCGATGGCTCAGTGGGCCGGTTTCAGTGACAGCCAGTGGCATTGCTGGGGGGGACTTTTGGGGCTATAGCCCTGAGTCAGTCCAGGAGTCCCCAACCACAGGGTCCCAGCCCACTACCTGCCCTCTTTCTGGTGACCCTGATGTAAGGAGGGGCTCTCTGGGGACCCTGATGTAAGCCGGAGGCTCTCTGGGGAACCTGATGTAAGAGAGAGGCTCTCTGTGGACCCGGATGTAAGGGGGGCTCTGCGGGGACCCGGATGTAAGGGGTTGGCACTCTAGGGACACTGATGTAAGGCGGATGATCTCTGGGGACTCTGATGTAAGAGGGGCTCTCTGGGGACCCTGATCTAAGGGGAAGGCTATATGGGGACCCTGATGTAAGGGGAGGCTCTCTGGGGACCCTGATGTAAGTGGGGGGCTCTCTGGGGACCCAGATGTAAGGAGGGGCTCTCTGGGGACCCTGATGTAAGGGGGGCTCTCTAGGGGCTTTTTTGCCCAATTGCATACAGTTTATATACTGTTTTTTGCGTGTTTGCAAAATTAAAGTGGACCGGTCTGGATGAAGTCCAGGGCCAAATTTTTGTCCCAGTCCAGCCCTGTGTGGATATAATGTAGGTCAGCCGCTCTGTGCCAGATCATGTACCTAGTGATCCACGCACCAGGTAAGAGCACGCACCCATGTGCCCCTGCCACCCTATTTGGTTGCAGAACCAACCAAACAGCGGGTACCAACTGCTGATTGGTCACCGGGACCTGACTATCGGCTCTGGACACTACGAAATAGAGCCCTGTGTAGGTAATCAAACACAGCGCACTCTTCTGACAGCAGCAATGTGCTGTTCAGTTTCAGGGAGTGTAAGAAGACACGGGGGCCACACAGTGAGGCTGGAAGAGAAGTGGTTTAACTTTAAGCTGTGTAGGGGGTTTTCACTGGCAGGGCAACAAGGATGTGGAATCCTCTTCCACAATTGGTGCTGTCAGTGTCAATACACAGGGATATGGAAAATGATTATCGACACGAACACACATATCCACACAGTACATAACAGTGAACTTTTATTCAACCTTACCAACTATGAAACTATCTAGTGGCCAAATGTGGTATCTTCTATTTTAAATCAATAAAAAAGATTCACCCAGCATCCGTGGTTGCAGGAAAGAAAATCGCACCATCTTTGGCCAGCTTTAGAAGGCTGTTGCAGAGAGGCAGCAATGCTTATGTGGTGGATTGCTTTTCGGATAGCAGTGACTGCTAGGCATTCAGAAGGCACTACTGCTGCCTGCTTTTTTCCATTTCTCTCTTTTTTTAAAACACTGAATTGTAATTTTACATTGCAGATCCAAGCATTTGGCTTACAGTTGAGCTGGGACTCCAGTGACAGAAGGTGCCACCTGTCAGATTCTTCAGCATGAGTTTAAATTGCCTTGACATGGCATGTGTGCAGCCCAAATCTATGTTAGGAATTTGGGATTTATGGACTTTAGAGTCACATAAAAATAATTCCAATCTTTATTGTTACTAACATTAAAAAACTTATACAAAAGTATCACTTTGAGTATAAAATATATTCTAAAATGGTCCTATATACTAGATATGAGGCAAGGTGTGGTCCCCTTTAAACAATGTATACAGCACACATGGAGGTTTTGTGCATAAGCAGGTCTTTTTGTGCATGCAAACGGTTCCACCAACCTACCAACAGCAGGCCTTTGGCTTTGTTGATGTTCACTGAGGCTTATTGGCCTTCTTAGATGGGAGGTATTAATATCTATTATATAACCGGGCCTCAAAGATTCCTAAATTTTATTATATGAATTTACCATCGCAACCACATTGGGATTGATTCTGCATCCGTTGACTGAACCTTCTGTCAGGGCTGGGCTCGGCCCTTCCTTCTCTGAGCTGGCCACTCAGCTTACGGCTAATTTCTAGCTACTATCTCTCCACAGCTACTCACCTGTTGATTATATCCTGCTCGTCAGTCCTGCCTACTTAAGCCACCCAGCCCAGAGGATCTCTGCCTTCACCTTAGTAAACATCACAGAGACTATCTCCTGTGTTTCCTATTATAAGGCTTAGCTGACATCCCTTCTGGCTCCAGATCCTGCTTGCTGTTCCACTACACTGATCCTTGACCTTCTGGCTTGTCTGACTATCCTTTCCGGTTACTGAACCTTGGCTGTGTTTTGACTATGTTTGTTCTATTTTACTTTTATTATTAAATAAGTGTGATTTAACTGTACTTCTGTCTCGGTCTGATTTCATGGTTTCTGACACCTCCCCTCTGACCCCGATAAGCTTGTTTCATACTACAGGCTCCTGAAGAAGCGACTAGGTAGAAAAACATGTAGAGCTTTCAAAAATTTATGTGGGACCCCGGCACCAGGAGAGACTTAAATGCTTACCTGCTTATGCGCATAACCCTTATGTTTTACTTTTGTATAGGGTTTTTATGTTGGTATTGTAGCACGACCCCCTTGGGGACTGCTTGGATTTACCTGCTCATCTGCACTGCCATGACCTTGTGAACATTCCAACCAACCTGACAGTCTGGGTTCAGACATCTTTGCACCACCTTAAAGTAAGTCCCACAACTCAGTACATTTATATTCTATTAACGTTTATTGAAATAACTCAAAGAGAATATTGTTACACAGAGGATGATCCACTGAGCTTTGGGTAACAGTCCTAGCTCAGCAGAGGAATTCCTCTATAATAACACAAGTTAAAGAGGAAGTAAACCCTGATGGGTTTACTTCCTCTTTTTTTCCCTGCAAAGGTAAAGCATAATGGACTACTATGCATCGCATAGTAGCTCATTATGTGTCACTTACCTGACACAGGAGCCAGCGAAGTCGCCGCTGTCCCCTGTAGTCCGCCGCATCCATGTTGCTGGTGGCGTCTTGCAGCTCCGACGAATCACAGCGGCGCAGCCGCGATGACGTCACTCCCGCGCATGCGCACGGGAGTCGCGTCTCGCAGCTCCGCCGCTGCCATACGGCGAAGCCGCGATGACGTCACTCCCGCGCATGCGCACGGGAGTCGACAAATTAGGCAAATCCATTCTTGGATTTGCCGCATTTAGTGCGCCTGCGCGCCGCTGTCTACGGCGCATGCGCCGTAGACAGCGGTGCCCATTTTCGGGCAAATATCTCCTAAACCATATAGGTTTAGGAGATATTGCTTGGACCTACAGGTAAGCCTTAATCTAGGCTTACCTATAGGTCCAAGTTGTTTGGAAGGGTTTACTTCCTCTTTAAGATAATTTGGTTGTGACAGTATATTATATAAATGTAGGTACAAAGGAATACCACTGGAACAGGACCTGAAAGGATAAGCAAGCATTAAGCATTAATTCTGGCAAAACCTCTAAAGGGGGAACCCAGACCAGCCTATTTAACCTTTAGACCTAAAGAGAGGTCAAGTTTAATAAGAATGATATGAGGACCCTCCCTTTAAGCAGTAATGACAGCAATGTCCACGTTGCAGGTCTGATATTATTTACCAGCAGACGGAGCTCATTAACTATATCCAGAAAGGTGCCGTAATAAATCTATTGTATTTCATGGAATGGCTGAAGCTAAAGATGTCTAAGTACAGCATTCAAGGGTAGGTGCAGTAAAGTATTCCCAAGGTAAAGCTCTCTGTATGCAGTGTCCCAATGAAGCAATAAGAACAGGTTTGCAAAGGTGGGCAATTGCCCTCTCACCATCGACCAAGCCAATTCAATGCCTTCTGGACAGGAGCTTCCAGAGCAACATCCTTGCAGCGGATCTGCTGTGATGATATCCCAGTGCAAAGCTCGAAGCATGGGTGTCGGATGACCAAGATGGTGCTGGATAGATGTCTGACAAACAGCAAGCAGTATTAGGCCCTTCTCGTCTGGGTTGGAATGTTGTACCCTGCGTGGTAGGCTGCGACCTCACCCTCCCTGCACAGAGAGGTCTGTCATGCACGAGACCCAAGAGGAAGAGAGCGTGATGCAGGTCTCTTGCTTCTTTTATAGCTCCTCCCGGCAATCTCTCTGATGGTAGCAAAGATCCCTGGGTATGTAGTCCAGGTGTATAGTCATGCGGAGCAATTGCCATTCTGAGGAACTACCAATCCCACAATCCCTTTTGATTTGGCTCACAAATATGATGTCAGTTAGTGATACTGGGCACTAGAGGAACAACAACATATACAGGAAACACAGAGGATCACCGCACTTTTCAATTGTAGTCCACATTCATACAGTAACAATAAAGATTGGAATTATTTTAAGTACTCTATGTGTATGTGCCTCTAAAGTCCATATATCCTAAATTCTAGGAAAGAAAAGAAAGAGTTCCTCTTTCTGTGATGTGGCACGGTATCAGGGCCGGTGCACCCACTAGGCGGATTAGGCAGCCGCCTAGGGCGCACTGCCGCCTAGGGGCGCAGCCGACCCTTGCCTCCCCCTTTCTTCCTCTTCTCCCACCCCCAAGCTCCCAGCAGAGCCACTGACAGGGGACCCGGAGAGCAAGGAGTTCAGTGCGGCGGGCGGGTGGTAGCCAAGCGCTGTGGTGTGCAGCTTCTCCCCTCTCCCTCCCAGGATTTCACAATGCTGGAGGGAGAGGGACGTCTGTGTAACAAGGCAGGGAGCCAATAGCGCTCCTCTTCTGAGTGGGAGGGCATGACTGCTAAGTTGCTCCACCTCCCACTAACTCCTTAGCCAATCATATTGTCCAGCCCGCCACATTTGACCAGAAGATGTTGGCCAGAGCAGGGCGGGATGGAGAGGACCCGACATACCTGAGCATGGTGAAGGTATGAGATAAAACTTGTCCCAATGCTGGCTGCAGACAGGTATCAGTGTTCTCCTTCTCTGGTGCTGTGTGTAGGATATGCAGAGATCACACTAATCGGGATGACTTCCCCTTGTCTTCTCAAGCTGCTTCTTATCTGTGGTTTTATTTACACTGAACACAGGACAGGAGAATGCTGATTAGACTTCTGCAAGACCTGCAATGACTGCTGTTTCTATAGCTATATGTGTCCATCCATGATTTGTTTGACCTTTTATTTATCTTTGAAGGAATTAGGTTGGTCAGGCCGGGAGCGTCTCAGACCTGTTAACCATTTACTGTCCTCCTTTGCTTGAGAAATTACTGTTAGTTTTTTTGTTTTTTTGGCACATTGTTATATTTTGTAAACTCCTGTTTACACATATTGCAGTGATCAATGTTTTTCTACACTGGTCACTGCTAGCCTAGGAAACGCTTGTACTATGTCCCCAGTCTCTGACCCTCTTCTGTACCCTGTCTGCAGTCTCTGACCCTCTCCTGTACCCTGTCGGCAGTCTCTGACCCTCTCCTGTACCCTGTCGGCAGTCTCTGACCCTCTCCTGTACCCTGTCGGCAGTCTCTGACCCTCTTCTGTACCCTTTCCGCAGTCTCTGACCGTCTTCTGTACCCTGTCCGCAGTCTCTGACCCTCTCCTGTACCCTGTCCGCAGTCTCTGACCCTCTCCTGTACCCTGTCCGCAGTCTCTGACCCTCTCATGTACCCTGTCCGCAGTCTCTGACCCTCTCCTGTACCCTGTCCGCAGTCTCTGACCCTCTCCTGTACCCTGTCGGCAGTCTCTGACCCTCTCCTGTAATATGTTTTGCAGTCTTTGACCCTCTCCTGTACCCTGTCGGCAGTCTCTGACCCTCTCCTGTAGTATTTCTGCAATAAAGGGGGGCTACAGGTATGTTGGGTGGTGAGGGAAGAGGGCTGTGGGTGCAGTGGGTGGTAAAGCAAGGGAGGCTGCAGGCACAGTAGATGATGAGGAAAGGGGTTCCAGATGCAGTGGGTGGGGATGAAAGGCATGCCTAGGCACAAGTGATGGTTAAGACGGGCCTGTAAAGAAAAATTTAATGTATAATTCAGGGCAAGGGGCTTCATAATCCAGAGCCCATCAAAATCTTCAGCACCAGGCCCATGATGCTCGTAATCCAGGCTGAACAGTCGCACTTGCAATTGGCCCTGGTGTTCACAGTGAAATAATTAAAACTGACAGATTGTCACACAATACACACTGGGATCTGTGATCAAAGAGTGTGTTGTGCTATTATTTAATGACACTTCACAAAGCCATGCAGGGTATGTTTTTTTTTTTTTTTTTGCAAGTAGCTGGTCTTGCCTAGGGTGCAAAATAGTCTAGCACCGGCCCTGCACGGTATATCCATTATTGTACCCATGGTACCAACCAATGGGTACTATAACTATGTGTACCGCTCAGTAAGGCTGTTAGGTTAGAATTCCGGGGAAGGTGGTTAAACTGCTGCTCGGTCGTCTGTTTTGCTGTGCCCAATTGCCAGTGTGAAAGAGCCATTACAGAAAATTCCCAGGCTACTATGAGTACACCAGTTACAGGTTCGCTTTATTCCAGTGTTTGTAGAGCAACCCAAATTCATATTAGAGCACGGTAATAATTGTCTTTTTACTTCATGGTTAAATAAAATGTACATTCCCTGCAAGTCGATATGGTTAAGGAGTGTTTAGACAAATACATTAGAGCGGACAGTGCTCGGAAGTCAGAAAACCTTGTTGCCGCATAAATTGCTTTTATATCCAAAGTTTAATTACAATTGGGAGAAGGTTTAGAAACAAGGCAGGCATGGTACAACTATAATGGGATTTCAATACAGAATTAGGTCTGCAGAACATGTAGTTACTGCAATTTATGGGCAGGATAATGGCCTTTTGACAAGATGTGATAAAATTTCATGTCTATATTAAAAACACCAAAAAATGCTAAACAGCAGGATCAGCAGCATGTTGCATAATTATGACATAATGGATTACTGAAAATGCATGCAACCTGGCAGGTTCTTTTTTTCCCCCAAAACAATCAATACAGAACTATTACATAAAGTGCTAGGGCAGGTAAAAATGTATTGCTAGTTTTAAGTGAACCTACACTTTGTCCATACATATCCAGTCCCTAAGGGCCACTTTACACCTTTCCGTTGTGGTGTGTTGCCGTAAAGCATGTTGCAATAAGGCAGCTCATTTGTTTGCATGGACTTTCAACTCTCCTAAGCAAAATATAAAATGTATTTTTTTCGCTGACGCAGTGCACTACAACGCAATGCATGGCACTGCAACGCACTAATGCAGTGCTGTGTTTCGGCCTAGGCTGACAAGGCCCAGGCCTAGGGCGGCACTTGGCGGGGGGCAGCAAATAAGCCACCCACCACACGAATAAAAAAAAGCACCCGCACCCTCCTCCCACATGCAATGACAGCACTGCTCCATTTGCCAGAGAACTCGGCAGCGACGCTGTGATAGGGGAGAGGAGGGCTGCGGGCTGTCTGTGTATTTCCCCCGCTCCCACTCCCCCTCCTTTTTCTCCGCCCACTCAGAGAAGAGTGCACGCTCTGACCTCCCTCCACTCTCCTGTTTCTGCTGCTTGTATGTGTGTCAGCGGAGACACCATGTCCTAGGAGAGGTGAGTGATCTGTGGACACAGCCAAGTCAACACCCTGTGCACAGACACCCGACATCATTGTCACACTCCTCCTCAGACTGGGCTCTTCTCTACCCCTCCCCTCACTTGAACAGTTAGCTGTCATCTCTGCTTGCCCCATGCAGAGTGTGTCACCTATCTGTCTGTGTGTTTAGTGCCCCCACGCCCCTCCACTCGCCTATATTACATTGCACCACAGCTGTGCCAAGGGGATTGAGTCAAGTTAGTGGGGTTTCTAGGTAGAGTGCAGGCCCAAACAACACCAGCAGCTCCTTAGGGGGTCAGTGCTACACTATAAATTGTCCCTCATTCCCATTTTAGAATTTTTCGAGGTATTCTTAATGTTAGATTTTTCACATGACCTCAGTCACCACCTGGTCCCGGGAACCCTCGTGTGCAGGCCGAGTAGGCTCCAATCAAAAGTCTCTCATAAAGTTTATAGGGCTGCCAGCAACAGGGCTGGATGGTGCACCTCTACTTTTCTCAGGGCTGGTGCAAGGATTTTTGACACCCTTGGCCAGTGATGGCGAACCTCGGCAAACCCAGATGTTTTAGAACTACATTTCCCATGATGCTCATTCACTCTGCAGTGTAGATGAGCATCATGGGAAATGTAGTTCCAAAACATCTGGGGTACCAAGGTTTGCCATCACTGCCCTAGGTAAAACCTCATTTTTGCCACCCCTCTTGGCTCCACCCCTGACTCCACCCCCTTTGCCCTACCCATGTATACCCACCCTTTTAATGAAAGGCCCATCAAATGCAGCTTCACCAGTGCCCATCAATGCAGCCTCACCAGCGCCCATCAAATGCAGCCTCACCAGCACCCATCAATGAATGTGTGCTTGCTTCCATTCATTCGGGAGTCAGGACACAGACACAGTCCTCTGCTGCTGCTGCTCCTCTGACACTATGTGTGAATGAAGCAGAGGCTGCCCGCTGATGCTAAGACTTAGCTGCTTGCTGCAGAGAGAAGAGAGTAGGAACACCAGTGGCTGGGCACCCTAGGCAGCAGTGCGCCCTAGGCGGCTGCCTAGTTTGCCTAGTGGTAGCACCAGTGATGACCTTCCTCCTGCACCTAAAGACTGTAGCCATGCATGAGTCCTAACTGGTGATGCTGTAAAACCCTTCTTTCCAGAACAGGAAAGAAAGAGAGCATTCTCTTCAATGGGATACAGATGGCAAATATATGATGTATTTTAACCATTCCCCATTCTAAAACTAAAATGAAAAGAAAAACTTTTTGTCTTTAGATGTAGTTTAGGGAAATATGCACCCACAGTGCTGTTTACTGGATATCATTAATAGCCCATTGAATGCTTTCACTTGTTGCTTGAAATTGCTCTTCAAATACAGGATCAGCTCAGTGTAGAATGTGTATCTTATTTTATTCTCATTCTGATTTTAATCGCTTTCCCAGTGTTTGTAGTGAAATCGTTAATAATAGCAGGACATGAAAATCTATCAGATAATGCTCTAATGTATTCTCCCTGTAGCTGTCTGCTTTTGTGGTAAAACAGCAGAGTATATAGATAACATGGTCAAATGAGTTGAATAAAAATCTGCTGAATGCAATCACATCCACCCATTAAACACAGAGGACAACAACTGGCATCCTGGAGATCTGTGCCAAGTGCAGGATGACATAGACACACTATCATCAGACAAGAAGATAAGAAAATGTTTATTTCCAAGAGTTTCAAAAGAATTTGGATTTTATATATATATATATATATATATATATATATATATATATATATATATATATATATAAAGAGAGAGAGAGAGAGAGAGTGAGAGAGAGAGAGAGAGAGAGTGAGAGAGAGAGAGAGAGAGAGAGAGAGAGAGAGAGAGAGAGAGAGAGAGACAGAGAGTATATATATATATATATATATATATATATATATATATATATATATATATATATATATATATATATATATATTGTAAGGGATCTTCCCGGGGTAGGGTGTGTTTGGACACAGTTCACAGCAGACTTGGACTTTATAAAGTAGACCTTGGCGTTTATTCGTGGTACAAACAGTCCAACAAACAAAGTATACAGCAACACCGTGCTTCTTGTGTATAACAGGAACAAAATAATAACAAAAACAAACAACCTAGCCCGGCTGGGCGCTTACTAACAGGTTCTTCTCACCTATCTGACACTTATAAACACAGCGTCTT
Organism: Lithobates pipiens; assembly: GCF_037356315.1. Classification (NCBI taxonomy): domain Eukaryota; kingdom Metazoa; phylum Chordata; class Amphibia; order Anura; family Ranidae; genus Lithobates; species Lithobates pipiens. The sequence goes on from NW_027507791.1 coordinate 65,259,111, forward strand.
TCGCCTGGATATCGCAGGGTGGATTTTAGCTCCAGCAGTGGCTGTGCTTGCAGCTTCCTCAAACACACAGACTGTTCGTTTCCCTGGCTGAGAGCAAACACCTGCAGGCCCGCAGAGCCTTTACCTTCCCAGGCTAATTAGGATCAAAGCTCACCTGATCCAAAACCCAGAACTGGAACGAGGGATGGGGGGTGTGGAATGACAGGTCCCTCTACCAAACCTACCTGCCATTCCATATAAACCCAGGCCCGGCAAGATTAAATAACAACTCAGCAGCATATTGCTGCTGAGAAACTGATCCATCCTGGACTTACCATCTCACACTGTGTAGCAACCTAGGTGAGATGTACACCCCCTCAACCACTTCTCCAGTGACATGTCTACATATCCCCCCCCTCTTTTTCAGACCGGAGGGCTGAGCCTTTTGTCCCCACAGACAACTCACCCTCGACAATGCGTCAGCATTTGCCTGTAATTTCCCTGGCCTGTGTTCCACAGTGAAATTAAAGTTTTGTAAGGACAGAAACCATCTAGTCACTCTTGCATTTCTCTCCTTGTTTAACTTCATCCATGTTAGGGGGGCATGGTCTGTCACCAACTTGAATTTCCTGCCTAGCAAGTAATACTTTAAAGATTCTAGGGCCCACTTCACTGCCAAACATTCTCGCTCCACAATGGCATAATTTTTCTCGGCCGGGGTTAGTTTTCTACTCAAGTACGTCACCGGATGCTCCTCACCATTCACTACTTGTGAGAGTACTGCACCTAAGCCTGTGTTAGAGGCATCTGTCTGGACCAGAAATTCTCGCCTGAAATTGGGGGTAACTAACACAGGTGGTTGGCACAAGGCAGACTTAAGGCTTTGGAAAGCCTTCTCGGCCTCTGGGGTCCACGTGACCATTGCTGTCTTTCCGCCCTTTGTCAAGTCAGTTAGTGGAGCAGCAACTGAGGCAAAGTTCGGCACAAATCTACGGTAATAACCGGTAATACCCAGGAAAGCTCTAACCTGTTTCCTTGTCAGGGGTCTAGGCCAATTCTGTATTGCCTCAATTTTATTTAGCTGTGGCTTAATCAATCCTCTCCCAACAATGTAGCCCAGATATTTGGCCTCTTCTAGGGCTAGAGCACACTTCTCGGCATTTATGGTCAACCCTGCATCACTTATGGTATCCAACACGGCCTGTACCTTACAGAGGTGACTTTCCCAATCAGGGCTAAAAATGACCACATCATCGAGGTAGGCGGCTGAGTAATCCCGATGTGGTCGCAGAATCAAGTCCATCAACCTCTGGAAAGTTGCAGGCGCTCCATGTAACCCGAATGGCATCACTACATACTGGAATAGCCCATCAGGGGTGGAGAATGCAGTTTTCTTTTTAGCCTCGTCAGAAAGTGGAATCTGCCAGTAGCCCTTTGTGAGATCGAGGGTGGTTATGTACCTGGCGTTACCTAACTTCTCAATCAACTCATCTACCCTGGGCATAGGATAAGCATCGAACTTGGAGATCTCATTCAACTTTCTGAAATCGTTACAGAACCTCCAAGTTCCATTGGGCTTTGGGATTAGCACAATCGGGCTGGACCATTCACTCTGTGACACCTCAATTACCCCCAGATCAAGCATACGTTTTACCTCGTCAGATACGGCTTTTCTACGTGCCTCCGGTATCCTATAGGGCTTTAGGTTTACTCTGCTTCTAGGCTCAGTTTCAATGTGATGATGGATGAGGTGGGTACGCCCTGGGAGGTCAGAGAACTTGTTTTTGTTTTTCTGTAAAAATTCCAGAGCCTCCTGTTTCTGTGACACTGATAGAGCATCACCTACTTTGACTGGAGGGATTGGTGGTGACAAATTATTAACAGTATTTGTCGCCACCAAGGATTCCCTGTCTTTCCAGGGCTTGATCAAGTTTATGTGATAAACTTGGAAAGGCTTCCTTCTACCTGGTTGGTGCACCTTGTAGTTCACCTCACTGATCTTTTCAACAATTTCATAAGGACCTTGCCACTTCGCTAAGAATTTACTCTCAACAGTGGGGACTAGTATAAGGACCCTATCGCCTGGGTTGAATGTCCTGATTCTTGCGGACCGGTTGTAAATTCTACTTTGGGCCTCTTGAGCTCTCTGGAGGTGTTCCCTTACCAGGGGCATTACAGTGGCTATACGGTCCTGCATTTGTGCTACATGCTCAATAACACTCTTGTATGGGGTGGACTCACTCTCCCATGTCTCTTTTGCAATGTCCAGTAGACCCCTAGGGTGACGACCATAGACCAACTCGAATGGTGAGAACCCTGTGGATGCTTGGGGCACCTCCCTAATAGCAAACATGAGGTAGGGTAATAAATGATCCCAGTCACGACCATCTTTTCCCACCACTTTCTTCAACATATGTTTCAAAGTTTTATTAAATCTCTCCACCAATCCGTCCGTCTGGGGGTGGTATACAGAGGTACGGATGTGTGAGACTTTAAATAGTTTGCATAATTCCTTCATCAGTTTTGACATAAATGGCGTACCTTGGTCAGTTAGGATTTCTTTGGGGATCCCAGTCCTAGAGAACATATAAAACAACTCACGTGCAATTGTTTTAGATGCAGTGTTTCTTAAGGGTACAGCCTCAGGATAGCGGGTCGCATAATCTATGACTACCAAAATATACTGGTGTCCTCTAGCTGACTTTACCACGGGACCCACTAAATCCATGGCAATACGCTCAAAAGGCACCTCTATAATAGGGAGCGAAACCAAAGGACTGCGAAAATGTGACACTGGGGCACTAACCTGACATGTGGGGCATGACTCGCAGTATTTTTTAATGTCATCATATATCGCCGGCCAAAAAAACCTCTGGAGAACCCTCTCTCGCGTTTTGTCAGTCCCCAAGTGTCCCCCAAGGACATGGTTATGTGCCATGTCAAGCACCTGACGCCGGTACGGCTTAGGTACCAGAAGCTGTTCCACAATCTCATCCTTAACCTTATTGACTCTATAGAAAAGATCATTAGTCACCAAAAAATGTGGAAATCTTTTTTCAGCATCTGGTTCCTGAGGTACCCCATTCATAACAGCAACCTGCTCTCTCGCATTTTTGAGAGTGGGGTCCTGTAATTGTGCAGCGCCAAAATTATCCCTAGACACCTCTAAGTCTAGTATATTTTGCTCAGTGGGAGGAGCCTCCTCCTCCCCAGCCAGGACCTGCAAAGGAGAACAATCATTTTCATCCTGCACACTTCTATCATTCACAGGGGACAAAGCAACCCCCTTAGAGGTATCCCCACTCCTTTTGGGGATTTTTCTTTTTTCCCAGAGAGCCCAGAATAATGGAAAATCGCGCCCCAATATTACATTATGCATGAGGTTTTTTACCACACCCACTTCATATTGTACGGTGCCTTGTTCAGTCCCGACTTTAGCCAGCACTATAGGGTACACTTTTGTATCACCATGTATGCACACAACACTCATATGCTTTTTAGACTCTAAGTCCCCAGCCACCAGGCTAGCATGCACCAAGGTTACGAGGCTTCCCGAGTCCATTAACGCCTCAACGGGAAGGTCATTGATGGTAATATTGCAGATTTGCGGTTCAGTCTCTAGTCCAGGAACTGCAGCACAAGATGGTTCCGCAAACAGCGACTGACGCCGGCTAGCGTCACACTCCATGGGTTCAGTGGTAAGAGGGCAATGGGCCGACACGTGTCCCGCCTCATGGCATCTCCAACACTGGATAGGGCCTGGTCTCTTTGGCAAGGAGTCCTTTTCAGAGCCCCTTAGCCACCCGGGACCATCACCAGTCTTTTGTCCCTGAGACACCACTTGAGCCCTTTTCCCGCCATCAGCACCCCTCCACACTCCCCCAATAGATGGAAGTCTCTTGCCAGCTGACGGCACAGATCTGGCGCTCCGGGGAGGTGAAGATGCTGCAGGAACATCACGGAGGTAGTCCTCAGTCGCCTGGAACCTCTCCACAAGGTTGACAAGTTCGTTTGCATTCTTAGGATCACCTTGTCCCACCCAGCGTTGCAGGTCAGTAGGAAGCGCTCGGAGGTAGCGATCCATCACGACCTTCTCTAGGATTTGTGCAGGAGTAGAAGTGTCTGGCTCCAACCACTTTCTTGCCAAATGGATTAGGTCATACATCTGGGACCTCGCTGATTTGTCCAGACTGTAGCTCCAGTTGCGTACCCTCCGGGCACGGACTGCAGTAGTAACTCCTAGTCGGGCAAGTATCTCCTCTTTTAGCCGAGTATAGTCCTTAACCTCTTGCTCACTGAGGTCATAGTAGGCCTTTTGAGGTTCACCTGTTAAATAGGGCGCAATTACCTCTGCCCACTCAGCGGCTGGTAACTTCTCTCGCTCAGCCACGCGCTCAAATACTGTTAGATAGGCTTCAACATCGTCCTCAGCAGTCATCTTTTGCAGCGCTTTCTGCACAGTCCTTCTCCCAAAAAAAATCTCTGGAGCGGCTCCCATCACTGTGGGTGGATTAGCAACCACAGGCGCCTCTCGATTTGCTATCAGGTGCTCGATAAGTTGTTGTTGTGCAGCCATGGACTGTTCATGTCGTCTATTGGCCTCTGTCTGAGCCTGCTGTTGTTGCAAACTCACTTGCATAAACTGCTTCAGCATCTCCTCCATGTTGCTGGACTGTTCTTGGAGTGTAGTTGCAGCTTTCACCCAGGACATCAGCAGCTGTAGCCAAGTCTGTCCACACCGTTGCCCCTAGCAACCGTGTTGCCCGCTACCTCCACCAATTGTAAGGGATCTTCCCGGGGTAGGGTGTGTTTGGACACAGTTCACAGCAGACTTGGACTTTATAAAGCAGACCTTGGCGTTTATTCGTGGTACAAACAGTCCAACAAACAAAGTATACAGCAACACCGTGCTTCTTGTGTATAACAGGAACAAAATAATAACAAAAACAAACAACCTAGCCCGGCTGGGCGCTTACTAACAGGTTCTTCTCACCTATCTGACACTTATAAGCACAGCGTCTTTCGCCTGGATATCGCAGGGTGGATTTTAGCTCCAGCAGTGGCTGTGCTTGCAGCTTCCTCAAACACACAGACTGTTCGTTTCCCTGGCTGAGAGCAAACACCTGCAGGCCCGCAGAGCCTTTACCTTCCCAGGCTAATTAGGATCAAAGCTCACCTGATCCAAAACCCAGAACTGGAACGAGGGATGGGGGGTGTGGAATGACAGGTCCCTCTACCAAACCTACCTGCCATTCCATATAAACCCAGGCCCGGCAAGATTAAATAACAACTCAGCAGCATATTGCTGCTGAGAAACTGATCCATCCTGGACTTACCATCTCACACTGTGTAGCAACCTAGGTGAGATGTACACCCCCTCAACCACTTCTCCAGTGACATGTCTACAATATATATATATATATATATATATATATATATATATATATATATATATATATATATATATAGTTCATAAAGCTCTGGTGAGAAAGCCTTCTTCCGGACCGTCTTTGGTACTTTTAAATAGTTCCAAACATTGTGCTCGTACCAGGCCTCATGGTTCTTTTCAATGACAGTAATAATGTCCTTTGGAACATAGGGGAATTCCAACCTGTACTCATTAGCTATTAGCTGTGACCTTGCAAGTCTCGGTAATGCACGGGCACTTCCTTCCCCGGGTGGTATGCAGGAGTTTGGGGACCGTTGTACTAACGTGGCAGAGTCCCTTTTAAGTGTTAGGGAAAGGGAAAGTCACATTTACTGTGATGGGATTTTCTGCACTCGGCGTTCCATCCCCTGAGATTAGAGATAGCCAGTCCGAAACATCTGTACAAGTGGCGGCTACATCATCCCCTCCAGCCCACAACAACTCTTCAGACAATGTCCCCAAAATGTCCTCATCTTCCGTATCCGACAGAAACTCTAACTACGAATCTCTATATTCCTCTGCCGGTAAATAATTCACTAAAGATGTACTCACAGTCAAACTTTTTCCCCAAGCAACCTTCTTCTCGATTGAATCCAGACAGACTCGTTGGCGAACCTCCATGTCGGTTCTGGGAAGACTTTACGTGCCCCACTTTCTCCAAAGGAGGCATGGTGACTTCAATAACAGTAGTAGAAGCAGTGTCCATCTGCTCCAAAGTAGTTTCCTCAGCAGTCTCAGTGGCAGACGTGGCAGCATCTCTCTCGGGAATGTCAGCAACGACAGGTGTCACCGCTGTGGAAGGCTTTACTGAAGGGGTGAAGATGGCCGACTCCTCGGTTGTCACACCTGTGGCCCAGTCCACACGGTAGGGCCTTGGCAATGCGACTGACTGCTCCACTTTAAAAGTATATTCTCCACACTTCTTACATCTAGAGAATGGCCGAGGGTTGGCGACCAGGCCGTCGCACCTTCCACAAAGCATACCCAGGCCCTCGATATCTCCAGTAGTGTACAGTATAAACCTCCCCTGCGGCAGCAGGCGAATGCCCGTGTCTGTGAGCACAGTACCAGGCAGCTGTATTCCTGCGCTACCCCTTCCAAGAGGCATCCTGAGTCCTGACACAGGTTGCACACCCGGAGCATGGTACAATCTCAAGAAATTTTTCTCCAACACACATAAAAACTATCGACTGGTCTTTCCTCCTTCCGCAACACACTCTCAAGCGGTGGCTCGTGCAGGAAAGAACAACTCAGACTCCTCCCACTGGGATGCTTGGGTTGCGCAACTTTGCGGGCTTTTCGGCAAGGGCTCCTCCCACGCTTACGCACCTCAGTGAAAGTCCGAGTAAAGATGGCGCCGATGGCGCAGTTCAAAAACACACAACCCTCTGTCCTTGCTTTACCATATGTACAATTCCTTTGCGAGGTAACGGTAAAATCCCGGACTACGAGCCCCCACATGTAGCACTAACCCCCGAAGGAGCTGCTGGTTATTTTTTGGCTTACCGTTACCTTCTTTTCTCCTTGTGGCACGTCTAGGGGATGTCCCGTGGTAAATAGCCCAGTAACTAGAGACTGACAACAGATCCACTGAATGGATTTTATTTGCAAAACTCAGTCAATTAAACAGCTGGCCCCTCGGACTATGGCCTGGGGTGGTGGACTCACACTAGCACCACTACCCACTCACAAAGCGGAGGAGGAGGGAGGGGATCACTCCAGCATTTCGGCACCCCCACCTCTTCGGTGTCGGAGTTCTTCCTTACATCTGAGTCCCCTCTTACATCGGGATCCCCATCAGAGTCCCCTTTACATCAGAGTCTCCCCTTACATCCAAAGGCCAGGATGATGACAGAGCAGTGCGTTAGAGGGGACCTGCACTGGAGACTGGAAAGGGGGGAAGTGGAGACCATTGATAGCCTCTGCTGACCACAATCAGCAGAGGCGAACAATACAGCACTGCGCTGTCATCATCCCAGACATTGGATGTTAGGATCCAGCATTCACAGGAGATCCGAGCTTTTTCTGCCTCACAGCTCCTGCCCTAACACTACAGCCATGATGTAAGCCTCTGATGGGTACCCTGATGTAAGGGGAGGGGGGGCTCTGCAGGGGATCCCAATGAAGGGGAGCCTGATCTTTGCAAGTAGGCATAGGAGAAGAAGCTGCCAGAGGGCCACCCACTCTTGTTGCCGGAGGCAGGTCTCAAAGGGATGGAATTTTGAAGAAGTACTAGAGCAGACTCTTCATCTGCCGGGGACTGTGAAGTGTTGTGAAAGCTTCAGGAGAGAACTCATCCAAAACGTACAGTGGGTAGCTCTGAGTAAAGCTTGAAGGAGTACAGTGAGTAGCTGTAAGTAAAGCTTGAAGAGAAGTACAGCGGTTAGCTATAAGTAAAGCTTGAGGGTTCCAGTGGGTAGCTGTGAGTCTGAGGAACCCAGTGGGTAGCTGTGGCTGAAGCTTAAGGAATACAGCAGGTAGCTGTGAGTTGAGCTTGAGGGATCAAGCAGGTAGCTGAGAGTCCAAGAAGTCCAGTGGGATACTGGGGGCTGAGCTTGAGGAGCTACAGTGGGATACTGTGAGCAAAGTTGGTGCTATAAGAGACGGCAGTTGCTACAAGATACAGATTGCTGCATTCAGCTTTAAAGTGGTTGTAAACCCTAGAAAAAAAAACTGTAAGACAAAGGCATAATGAGCTAGTATGCATAGCATACTAGCTCATTATGAATTACTTACCTGAGATCGAAGCCCCCGCAGCTGTCCTCGTACCCTGCTCCGGTGGCCAACATCACTCCTAGAGTTATTTCTGGGTATTGCAGGCTCTGGTGCTGCGATTGGCCGAAGCCGCGATTACTTCACTCCCGTGCATGTGTGTGGGAGCCGCCGGTAACGGCACAATCTAACTGAAGCAACGGCACGTACGTGCCTCTGCTTCAGTTTGCTTCAGTGCGCATGTGCCGATGACATAAGCACATGCAAATACAGGGGATATCTCCTAAACCGTGCAGGTTTAGGAGATATCCAGCATAGCTACCTGTAGCAAAAAGTGGTTGTAAAGGGTTTACAACCACTTTAAGGCACTTTGTTTGTATTGCTGTCTGCCTAGTTCTATTTTTGTCCAAGGAGTCTGCCAATTTGCTATTGCATTTGCCTAAGGGTGTCCTGTGCCCTACCCCTCTCTCCCCCTGTTCCTGTTAAGATAAATAAAACTCTTTGTTCATTTTTAAAAGGGACTGGCACCTATCTTTCCACCTTGCACAACACCCACCATGCCTAGTAACCTGCACCCTGAGAAGGAAAGTCAACTCTCCCTGACTCTAGGAGTCACCACCAGGCCTCTGGAGGTCAGAGACACCACTACACATGTATAAAACTTTTATAATTTTATAAACTTATAATTTTATAAACATTTAAACATGTTTACTTCCTGTGTGTTGCATAATCCTGACCTCTGTACCGTGTCCGTTACTTATTTATGACCTCTTACCCTGCGCAATACATATTTCTGGTCCCTGCAATCTGTGGATTACACACTATTGACCTTTGCACTCCGTGTGTTACTTACTTCTACTGTTGAACTCTGTGTTACCTACTCCCAACCTCTGCATTTGTGTGTTACTCATTCCTGACTAGTGATGGCCGAACGGTTCGCCCGGCGGTCGTTTCGCGGCGAATTTCCGACTTTCGCCGTCCGCGGGTTCGAACGCCTTTTTCCGTCGTTCGCCCCGGCGGACTTACGTGTTTAATGTATACAAGAACTTTAACCTTTCGTGACACGTTTATCATGTGTTACAGGACAACCAATTGAGACATGACAGCTCATGGACACTTGGACATTCCCCCTAACCTATAAATACACCCGATCCGGTGGCCATTTTACATTCTTTCTTCTGTCACTGTAGGGAAAGGATCCTGTGTGGAGTAGGGACAGAGAAAACGCTAGCTATTTGGTACACAAAAGTTCTTTTCAGGACTGGTATAGGTGTTAGGTCAGCAGCCTGAGTTTCTTTTGTCAGTTTAGATAAAGGGACAGAGCGCTGTATGCTGCTATTTTAGGGACAGCTCAGCCAGATTAGTCTTTCTTCATCATCATCATCATCATCATCATTAGCTGTTACTATCAGGTCCACAAAAGAGCTGTTCCAGCTAATCGTTCCAGCCTACTCTTTTTTGCCAATTTGTATAGGGACAGGCAGGAAGCAGTGTGTCAGGCAGTGAGGATAATTTTAAAGACTTGCTGTTACTATTAGTTCCACAAAGGTTCTTTTCAGGACTGGTATCAGTGGTACGGTAATAGGCTTGTACACGTATAATATTCTTTCTTCCAAATATAGAAAGAATATTATACTTGACTGCTGCCCTTCTGCTGCAGTCTGCTAATCATTCACAACTCACTTGTTCCACAAAGCTCTTTATCAGGACTGGTAACTTGGTCTGTCTAGGGTGCTACGGTACATAGGCTTGGGTGCGGTACAGTCTGCTGTTCTGTAAGGACCGCTATCGGTCCACAATACATAGGGTTGCCGTGCACTACTGCTGACCGCTGCCCTATACTGCAGCAGTCCTTCATTGGTATAGGGACTGACGTACAGTCTGCTAATCACTAACACACAACCTGCTTGGTCCACAAAAGTTCTTATAAGGACTGGTAACTTGGTATAGGGTGCTACGGTACATAGGCCTGAGTGCGTTACAGTCTGCTGTTCTGTAAGGACCGCTATCGGTCCACAATACATAGGGTTGCCGTGCACTACTGCTGACCGCTGCCCTATACTGCAGCAGTCCTTCAGCGGTATAGGGACTGACGCACAGTCTGCTAAACACTAACACACAACCTGCTTGGTCCACAAAAGTTTTTATAAGGACTGGTAACTTGGTATAGGGTGCTACGGTACATAGGCCTGAGTGCAGTACAGTCTGCTGTTCTGTAAGGACCGCTATCGGTCCACAATACATAGGGTTGCCGTGCACTACTGCTGACCGCTGCCCTATACTGCAGCAGTCCTTCATTGGTATAGGGACTGACGTACAGTCTGCTAATCACTAACACACAACCTGCTTGGTCCACAAAAGTTCTTATAAGGACTGGTAACTTGGTATAGGGTGCTACGGTACATAGGCCTGAGTGCGTTACAGTCTGCTGTTCTGTAAGGACCGCTATCGGTCCACAATACATAGGGTTGCCGTGCACTACTGCTGACCGCTGCCCTATACTGCAGCAGTCCTTCATTGGTATAGGGACTGACGTACAGTCTGCTAATCACTAACACACAACCTGCTTGTTCCACAAAAGTTCTTATAAGGACTGGTAACTTGGTATAGGGTGCTACGGTACATAGGCCTGAGTGCGTTACAGTCTGCTGTTCTGTAAGGACCGCTATCGGTCCACAATACATAGGGTTGCCGTGCACTACTGCTGACCGCTGCCCTATACTGCAGCAGTCCTTCATTGGTATAGGGACTGACGTACAGTCTGCTAATCACTAACACACAACCTGCTTGGTCCACAAAAGTTCTTATAAGGACTGGTAACTTGGTATAGGGTGCTACGGTACATAGGCCTGAGTGCGTTACAGTCTGCTGTTCTGTAAGGACCGCTATCGGTCCACAATACATAGGGTTGCCGTGCACTACTGCTGACCGCTGCCCTATACTGCAGCAGTCCTTCAGCGGTATAGGGACTGACGCACAGTCTGCTAAACACTAACACACAACCTGCTTGGTCCACAAAAGTTTTTATAAGGACTGGTAACTTGGTATAGGGTGCTACGGTACATAGGCCTGAGTGCGTTACAGTCTGCTGTTCTGTAAGGACCGCTATCGGTCCACAATACATAGGGTTGCCGTGCACTACTGCTGACCGCTGCCCTATACTGCAGCAGTCCTTCATTGGTATAGGGACTGACGTACAGTCTGCTAATCACTAACACACAACCTGCTTGGTCCACAAAAGTTCTTATAAGGACTGGTAACTTGGTATAGGGTGCTACGGTACATAGGCCTGAGTGCGTTACAGTCTGCTGTTCTGTAAGGACCGCTATCGGTCCACAATACATAGGGTTGCCGTGCACTACTGCTGACCGCTGCCCTATACTGCAGCAGTCCTTCAGCGGTATAGGGACTGACGCACAGTCTGCTAAACACTAACACACAACCTGCTTGGTCCACAAAAGTTTTTATAAGGACTGGTAACTTGGTATAGGGTGCTACGGTACATAGGCCTGAGTGCAGTACAGTCTGCTGTTCTGTAAGGACCGCTATCGGTCCACAATACATAGGGTTGCCGTGCACTACTGCTGACCGCTGCCCTATACTGCAGCAGTCCTTCATTGGTATAGGGACTGACGTACAGTCTGCTAATCACTAACACACAACCTGCTTGTTCCACAAAAGTTCTTATAAGGACTGGTAACTTGGTATAGGGTGCTACGGTACATAGGCTTGAGTGCGGTACAGTCTGCTGTTCTGTAAGGACCGCTATCGGTCCACAATAGATAGGGTTGACGTGCACCACTGCTGACCGCTGCCCTATACTGCAGCAGTCCTTCAGCGGTATAGGGACTGACGCACAGTCTGCTAAACACTAACACACAACCTGCTTGGTCCACAAAAGTTTTTATAAGGACTGGTAACTTGGTATAGGGTGCTACGGTACATAGGCCTGAGTGCGTTACAGTCTGCTGTTCTGTAAGGACCGCTATCGGTCCACAATACATAGGGTTGCCGTGCACTACTGCTGACCGCTGCCCTATACTGCAGCAGTCCTTCATTGGTATAGGGACTGACGTACAGTCTGCTAATCACTAACACACAACCTGCTTGGTCCACAAAAGTTCTTATAAGGACTGGTAACTTGGTATAGGGTGCTACGGTACATAGGCCTGAGTGCGTTACAGTCTGCTGTTCTGTAAGGACCGCTATCGGTCCACAATACATAGGGTTGCCGTGCACTACTGCTGACCGCTGCCCTATACTGCAGCAGTCCTTCAGCGGTATAGGGACTGACGCACAGTCTGCTAAACACTAACACACAACCTGCTTGGTCCACAAAAGTTCTTATAAGGACTGGTAACTTGGTATAGGGTGCTACGGTACATAGGCTTGAGTGCGGTACAGTCTGCTGTTCTGTAAGGACCGCTATCGGTCCACAATAGATAGGGTTGACGTGCACCACTGCTGACCGCTGCCCTATACTGCAGCAGTCCTTCAGCGGTATAGGGACTGACGTACAGTCTGCTAAACACTAATACACAACCTGCTTGGTCCACAAAAGTTCTTATAAGGACTGGTAACTTGGTATAGGGTGCTACGGTACATAGGCTTGAGTGCGGTACAGTCTGCTGTTCTGTAAGGACCGCTATAGGTCCACAATAGATAGGGTTGACGTGCACCACTGCTGACCGCTCACCTATACTGCAGCAGTCCTTCAGCGGTATAGGGACTAAGAGTTTTGTCACAGGGTCATTTAAAAAATGACATGCAGAGGAAGAGGCAGGCCCTTCCGCAGGGGTGGTAGGGGTAGGGCAGGAGCAACAGGCTTGAGCCAAAGTGGGAAGTTGCAGAAGGTGCGTTCAATTACTTTAAAGGATGCACCAGACTTGGTTGAGTGGCTCGCTCAGCCTTACTCTTCTGCACCCTCCTCATCCTCTCGATCTGCACCCTCTTCTTCACTCTCTGCTATGTGCACCCCCAAAGACACTACCACCAACAACACGACCACCACCACCACCACCACATACCTTCCGCTTGAGTCACTGGAATTATTTTCCGATCCATATCAAGAGGACATTTCTGATGCGCAGCCACTCTTGGTATTGGATCAGGAAGAGGAGGTAGCAACAAGCGCTACTCAGCAGTCTGACGCCAGTACCCAGATCAGCCCAAGGAGGAGGTTGGTCCCCGGTGTTGCTGCCTACTCTACTTATAGCGGTGGGGAAGGTGACGTTGATGATGACGTGTCTAGTGATGTCACGTGGGTGCCCACAAGAGAGGAAGAGGAGGGGAGTTCAGAGGGAGATATGGACCAGCAGATAGGGAGGAGAAGCAGCAATGACTTACATTGCACAGCAGGGACAAAGCAGACTGCAAATGTATCAGGAGCGAGTCATCGACCATGTACGGTCACATCTGGCGCTCCCAGGACACCGGCACATGGCTCCGCAGTGTGGGCTTTTTTTAACGTGTCCGCTGCTGACAATAGCGTTGCCATCTGCAATCTTTGCAGTCAACGCGTTAGTCGCGGTAAGCCCAATACTCACCTAGGGACGACCGCCTTAAGAAGGCACATGAGCAGCCATCACCGAGCCCAGTGGGAGCAACGGAACACACAAAGCCACACTGCAGGCTCTCACCGTCCAGCCTCGTCTTCTACTTCTCCTTCTCCTCTCTCCTCACAATTGTCCTCCACTCCACCTTCCATCACGCCAAGCTCACATTTTTCTGCAAAAAGGCAGGCTTCCGTGGGCCTAATGTTTGAGCGTAAAAAAATGATGACGCCGGATAACCCTCTTGCCCAACGGTTGGCGGCTGGCTTGTCAGAACTCATAGCCCGCCAACTACTGCCATATAAACTGGTGGACTCGGAGGCCTTTCGCAAATTTGTGGCCATTGGAACACCACAATGGAAGGTCCCAGGAAGGAAGTATTTCTCAGAGAAGGGCATCCCAGAGCTATATGGCCATGTTCAGCGGCAAGTGAATGTATCTCTGGCACACAGTGTCGGTGCCAAGATACATCTGACCACAGACACGTGGTCTAGCAAACACGGGCAGGGAAGGTATATCAGTTTTACTGCCCACTGGGTGAACCTTCTGACGGCCGTCAAGCATGTAACCCGTGGCACCCGTGTAGATTTGGTTTTACCGCCACGGATTGCATGCAGGCCTGACTCTTCTTCTCCTCCTCCTACTCCATCCTCCTCCCTCTCCTCCTCAGCTGCCTCCTCCTTTTCCGCTGCTAGCGTCTCTTCCACTGCACCGCCCAAGCTCCCCAGAACCTATTCCACATGCCAGGTGAGACGTTGCCATGCCGTGCTGCGTCTGTTGTGCCTGGAAGCAAAGAGCCACACTGGCCCGGCACTCCTTTCAGCTTTGCGTTCACAGGCAGATGAGTGGCTAACACCGCTCAATTTGACAGTTGGTAAAGTGGTGTGTGACAACGGTGCCAATCTGCTTAGCGCATTGAAACAGGGCAAAATCACGCACGTGCCGTGCATGGCACACGTCTTAAACTTGGTCGTGCAGCGATTCCTTGTCAAATACCCTGGGGTCCAGGACATCTTGCGGCAGGCAAGGAAAATCTCGGCCCATTTCAGAAGATCTTACACGGCCATGGCTCGCCTTGCTGACATTCAGCGGCGACACCATCTGCCGGTCAGACGTCTTATTTGCGATTGCCCGACGCGATGGAACTCAACCTTCTATATGCTTGATAGGCTGCTCCAGCAGAAACGTGCAGTTAACGTCTACCTGTATGAACTCTGCGAAAGAAACGGTTCTGGGGAGCTGGGTTTTTTTTCACCGCGCCAGTGGCTGCTCATGCGCGACACATGCAGACTTCTGCGGCCATTTGAGGAGATCACCAAACTGGTCAGTCGCAGCCATGGCGCCATCAGTGACATGGTACCTTATGCCTTCTTTCTGGAGCGTGCATTGCGTCGTGTCATTGATCAGGCTGTGGAGGAGCAGGAGCGGGAAGATGAGGAAGTCGCAATGCTGGATGAATTCCCAGGGGGGGCTACTCTATCTGAGACAAGTCAACAACAGGAGTCTGATGAGGAGTCAGAGGAGGATGGTGCCGGGGCGGATGAGCAGGAGCAAGAAGAGCATGCTTTAAACCTTTCTGGGATCCCTGTTGTGCGAGGATGGGGAGAGGAGAATGAAGAGGACGACATTATCCTGGATGATGAGCAGGAGCCAGGCCACCACACCGCTTCCACTTTAGTGCAAATGGGGGCCTTCATGCTCCAGTGTTTTAATAGGGACCCCCGTATAAAAAGCATGAGGGTCAAGGACCAGTACTGGGTGGCAACGTACTTAGACCCCCGGTACAAACACAAAATGGCGGAAATGTTACCGCCGTCGCAGAGGGCTGTCAGAATGCAGCACTTCCAGGCCTTGCTTCGAGAAATGCTGCATTCTGCTTTTGCGTGCGCTGGCAGAGGAGCAATTCCCACTCCCAGAGAAGGATTTGCGGGTACCAATCCAACAGCGCCTGCAAGAAGAGGCCGGTTTGAAGATGTGTTGGTGACTTCGGATATGAGGTCATTCTTTCAGCCGACCCATCGACAGGTGTCATCCGGATCCAGCATCAGGGAACGCCTAGACCGTCAGGTGTCCGACTACATTGGGTTAACGGCCGATGTGGACGCTCTGAGGAGTGATGAACCCCTAGACTACTGGGTGGGCAGGCTTGACCTCTGGCCAGAGCTTGCCCAATTTGCAATCGAACTGTTGGCTTGCCCCTCATCCAGTGTCCTGTCCGAAAGGACGTTCAGCGCAGCAGGGGGGATTGTGACCGATAAGCGTACTCGCCTAGCTCACCACAGTGTTAACTACCTCACATTTCTAAAAATGAATGAGGCATGGATCTCGGAGGAATTCAACACATGTGATCAGTAGACCATGTATATGTCTATAAACAATTTTTGGAATCAAGCACACAGACCTTCTTAATTCATTTGGCTCACTTCCCTGACCCAAAAAAGCACACCGTACTATATGCCCCTACCCTCCTCTTTGAAGAGGTTGAGCGGTGTCATATTTCTACTGGGGCTGCTTATTATGAGGGGTTCCCACCATCCCTGTGCTGTGCTGACTTCCTCCTGGGTGTTCTTATTATGAGGGGCTCCCACCATCCCTGTGCTGTGCTGACTTCCTCCTGGGGGTTCTTATTATGAGGGGATCACACCATCCCTGTGCTGTGCTGACTTCCTCCTGGGGCTGCTTACGGTGCTGCTGTCAGCGCTGTATGTCACGGAGCTGCTGTCAGCGCTGTATGTCACGGAGCTGCTGTCAGCGCTGTATGTCACGGAGCTGCTGTCAGCGCTGTATGTCACGGAGCTGCTGTCAGCGCTGTATGTCACGGAGCTGCTGTCAGCGCTGTATGTCACGGAGCTGCTGTCAGCGCTGTATGTCACGGAGCTGCTGTCAGCGCTGTATGTCACGGAGCTGCTGTCAGCGCTGTATGTCACGGAGCTGCTGTCAGCGCTGTATGTCACGGTGCTGCTGTCAGCGCTGTATGTCACGGAGCTGCTGTCAGCGCTGTATGTCACGGAGCTGCTGTCAGTGCTGTATGTCACGGAGCTGCTGTCAGCGCTGTATGTCACGGAGCTGCTGTCAGCGCTGTATGTCACGGAGCTGCTGTCAGCGCTGTATGTCACGGTGCTGCTGTCAGCGCTGTATGTCACGGAGCTGCTGTCAGCGCTGTATGTCACGGAGCTGCTGTCAGCGCTGTATGTCACGGAGCTGCTGTCAGCGCTGTATGTCACGGAGCTGCTGTCAGCGCTGTATGTCACGGAGCTGCTGTCAGCGCTGTATGTCACGGTGCTGATGTCAGTGCTCTGTATTACGGTGCTGCTGTCAGTGCTCTGTATCTCCTGCACCCTCTTGTTTGCCTACCCTGGTCCCTGACCTTCCCTCTCCTCCATTGCCTTCATTAGCTCCATAGTCCTGAATTGTCAGAACAATTTCCCAAATAAAAAAAAAATGCTTGTAGTTATCGATCCCAAATTCACCTCATACATGTATTATGCTATTGTCCAGGTGGTGGGACTACGTGCTACCCCCTAATAATTACCCCGTGGCCGCAAATTCGACCTAAAGGTTTGCGAAATTCGCCTCCCATTGAAGTCAATGGAGCCCGCGGCGAACGGTCGTTTTCGCGAACGTTTGTGTCCGTTCGCGTTTCGCGTTCGCGAAACGTCCCGTCGGAAGTTCGTCCATCACTATTCCTGACCTCTGTACCACATTGTTTCCTTACTCATGGTGCCCAGGACATTGTCTTGATACCATGAATGTCTGCCTCTTATACCAAAAGTCTGTGACCGATTGTTAAAAATGGGGTCAAAATGTTGGGGGCATGGTTAAATTGGTTAAGTACATTACTAAGTTCAGTTTTTTTCAGAATTTTAGGCAAGACTTGATGAACCCCCTTTGCATCAAACCAGGGCATATTTGTCCATTTCTAATCCTTTAGATATGGGTGTCATCACATGTCCATGACTACCCCAAAGATGGCATTTACTGGCACTACTGATATTCATATGATACCACAGTAGAGTCAAGGCCTGCTATTAGTAAGTACACTGATATAGAACTTCAGCCAAAACTTTTTTTTTGTGGGATCGTATCCCTGTCAATTCTGTGTCCCCACATTTCTGGCCACAGAGATATGACATAATTTAACTCAAAATCTCCCCCAAAGAGGAGGAGAAATGTCACCTTTGCCAGTTGTTGGAAGAAGTGTCCCTGTGAAAAAATATCCAAGTGACAGCTATAACATTTTGGATCTGCCCACATTATGTTTTGGTGACCATGGTCATCACCATGACAAATAAAGAGGTTGCAAGATTTCCCATTAACCATTGCCTACTCTACCCGAAAACCAGGACAATGTTTTGAGTTCTACTTTTATATACAGTATCTCACAAAAGTGAGTACACCCTTCACATTTTTGTAAATATTTTATTATATCTTTTCATTTGACAACACTGAAGAAATTACACTTTGCTACAATGTAAAGTAGTGAGTGTACAGCTTGTATAACAGTGTAAATTTGCTGCCCCCTCAAACTAACTTAATACACAGCCATTAATGTCTAAGCCGCTGGCAACAAAAGTGAGTACACCCCTAAGTGAAAATGTCCAAACTGAGCGCCAGGTGTCAATATTTGGTGTGGCCACCATTATTTTCCAGCACTGCTTTAACCCTCTTGGGCAGGGAGTTCACCAGAGCTTCACAGCAGGTTGTCACTGGAGTCCTCTTCCACTCCTCCGTGACAACATCACAGAGCTGGAGAATGTTTGGGACCTGCACTCCTCCAGCTTCCATTTGAGGATGCCTCATAGATGATCAATAGGGTTTAGGTCTATAGACATGCTTGGTCAGTCCATCACCTTTACCCTCAGCTTCTTTAGCAAGGCAGTGGACGTCATGGAGGTGTGTTTGGGGTCGTTATCATGCTGGAATACTGCCCTACACCCCAGTCTCCGAAAGGAGGGCATCATGCTCTCCTTCAGTATGTCACAGTACATGTTGGCATTCATGGTTCAATGAACTGTAGCTCTCCAGTGCTGGCAGCCCTCACACAGCCCCAGATCATGACACTCTCACCACCATGCTTGACTGTAGGCAAGACACACTTGTCTTTGTACTCCTCACCTGGTTGCTGGCACACACGCTTGACACCATCTGAACTTAATAAGTTAATCTTCGTCTCATCAGACCACAGGACATGGTTCCAGTAAACCATGTCCTTAGTCTGCTTGTCTTCAGCAAACTGTTTGCGGGCTTTCTTGTGCATCATCTTTAGAAGAGGCATCCTTCTGGTATGACAGCCATACAGATCAATTTGATGCAGTGTGTGGCATATGGTCTGAGAGCTGACAGGCTGACACCCCACCCCTTCAACCTCTTCAGCAATAATGATAGCACTCATAGGTCTATTTACCAAAGGCAACATCTGGATATGACGCTGAGCACGTGCACTAAACTTCTTTGGTCGACCATGGCGAGGCCTGTTCTGAGCGAAACGTGTCCTGTTAAACTGCTGTATGGTCTTGTCCATCATGCTGCAGCTCAGTTTCAGGGTTTTGGCAATGTTCTTATAGCCTAGGCCATCTTCATGTAGAGCAATAATTCTTTTTTTCAGATCCTCAGACAGTTCTTTGCCATGAGGTGCCATGTTGAACTTCCAGTGACCAGTATGAGAGAATGAGAGGATTAACACCAAATTTAACACAACTGCTCCCCATTCACACCTGAGACCTTGTAACAGTAATGAATCACATGACATTGGGAAGGGAAAATTGTTATTTTTGGGTCCAATTTGTAAATTTTTACTTAGGGGCGTACTCATTTTTGTTGCCAGCGGTTTAGACATTAATGGCTGAGTGTTGAGTTATTTTGCTTGGACAGCAAATTTACACTGTTATACAAGCTGTACACTATCTACTTTACATTGTAGCAAAGTGTAATTTCTTCAGTGTTGTCACTTGAAAAGATAGAATAAAATATTTACGAAAATGCGAAGGGTGTACTCACTTTTGTGAGATATATATATATATATATATATATATACTATAAAATATGCTTATAAATTACAACATACATAGAAAGTATGAATTTTGGAATCTGAGCTTTATGTTCACTTCTTCTTTTTTTTTCTTTTTTTTTTTTTCTTTCGTTCCTAAACTTTTCTAAATTGCTTAAATATTTTTATCCGTAATCTCTACTGCAGTAGTTAGAACACTACTGCTTTATTAGCTCTCTTAATTTTACTAGCTGGGTTTAATATTACAGTTACCAAAATGGGTATAAAAATAAATGGTAAATACAGCAGAGGATTCAGCTAAATGCATTTGAAAGTTTGAAAACAAATATCACAATGCAGACTGCAGATATTAAAGTTATGTAACAGCATAAAAAAAATCATGAATTGAAACCCAACCAATTTTTTTAATGCTTTGTGCAAAATAAGAGTTTCTCTATTTACTGATTTTCGTTTTCTTTTCCTGTCTCCACCACAATTTTTTTCATATGTTCATTTCATGTTTGAAAATATTGTTCCTCTAGTGGTCATTATGTGCCATCAGTAATGTTAATAAAGTTAATTCTGTAGGTAATAAAAAGTCTATGTCAGGGCCAGGGGTCTCAAACTGCAGTCCGAGGGCCTAATGCGGCCCTTTGCTAGCCTTCATCCGGCCCTCGGGGCACTATTGCTCCCAATGACGCAAGGCAATATTTCTCCCATTGACATCAACAATGGGGCCCTATTTCTTCCACTAATACCAATGATGGAGCACTACTCCCCTTCTTACTGACCACCTACATTTTTAAATGTTTATTCTCACTGATGCTCGGCCCAGGGCATTTTCTAACCCCACTTGCCAGAATCCTGCGCTCCTAAAGTCTGAAGGACAGTAAACTGGCCCTTTGTTTGAAAAGTTTGGAGATCCATGGTCTAAATGATAGCCATGTCACTCTTTGTCTTAAAATAACTCCAGGAGGATGCAAAATTAAGTTAATGTATTTTAAAGGGTAAGGATGAGGTTTGTGTTTGCCTCTACCATGGGTCTGTGGTGAATTCTGGGGGTTTGAGATTTTATGGAAGATTCGCTGAAGATAATGTTTTGCATGGCTTTTGTACTTTGGGAACAATGGCATACACATTGTGGCATCAAGGGACATACAGGGACTTCCTAAGTCAGGGGTCCTCAAACTACAGCCCGCCAAGGTCATTTACCTGGCCCGTCCCCACCATGGGTAGACTCCCAAGCCTCCGCAAGCCTCCTCCACCGTTGTCATCAGTGAACAGTGGAGAGCAGGAGGCAGCTTAGCTCAGAAAGAAGGGCAGGTGGTAGAGCTACCCAAATTAACTTGAATTTAAACTGCATGCAATTGTTAGCTAGGACACAGGGAAACAAATCACCAGCTTGCTAATATGGAAAGTCACTCTGCTGGCTCTCGCTCCCGGCCCCTGTCCCAAACTGTGTTGCCTTCTGCTCTGTGAGGTAGGATACTGCTATGGGAGGGAAAATGGTGGCAGAGGTCACTGTTTTATGGGAAAGGGGGGCAGAGGACACTACTGTGTGTGTGTGTGGGGGGGGGGGGGGGGTGTGTGGTGAAGGGGCAGAGGACACTGAATGAATGAATGAATGAATGAATAACTTGTATAGCACTACATATGCAAACTAAATCGCCTCAGGGCGCTTTTGCCGCCAGTGCCCGTCTGGGTTTTCAGAAGAGATGGGTCTTGAGCTTCTTCCTGAAGGCCAGATAGTTTTCTTCTAAGCGGATGTCCGCGGGTAGAGCATTCCATAGCCGTGGTCCTTGGACTGCGAACCGTCATTCGCCTTTAATTTATAATGGGTCTTGGGAATGTAGAGGAAGTTCTGGTTAGTTGACCGGAGAGTGTGACCTGAGTGTAGTGCTTTATTTTGTCGCAGAGGTATTGATCCTTGCATTCTAAGTGCAACATACTCCTGATCCCTACATTCTGAGTGCAATGCACTCCTGATTCCTGCATTCTGAGCGCAGTGTACTTCTGAGCCCTGCATTCTGAGTGCAACGCACTCCTGAACCCTGCATTCTGAGAGCAAAGCACTTGTGAGCCCTGCATACTGAGCGCAACGTACTACTGAACCTTGCATTCTGTATAATAAGATATGTGCAGTGTGCAAAGGTATTCGTTCATACTATAGTCCTGACCCTCAACAGTCTAAGGGACAGTGAACTGGCCCCCTGTTTAAAAATCATGAGGACCCCTGGCCTAAGACATATGCAGGAACAGTAACTACAGTGGATGCTCCTTTATCCACTCCTCCTAAAACATCTCCCCAAAATTCAGTCTCTAGACCCACATATTCAGTGTATTCAGCTGTGCAACTTTGCAATAACTCCTTGGCCAGTCTTACTGTCAGGACCTGGATCACCTGCTGGTGGCTCTGTGCTTACCAGAGTAAAATGTTGTTGTTTCAGAGTCCACCAGCAGGTGTCTCCCAGCAGATCCCAGTTGTCAGTTTCTACCTGGTGCTGGCTACTGGGAGGGTATTTCCGTCCTCCCTTGCTAGTGCCTCTGGCTCAAGTGTTTTCCTTTGGTGCCAGATGCTGCTAGCCATTTACAGTATGCTGTCCCTGCTCTTGATTGTGCTTGTACATATTCCCTGAATCCTGCTGCCTTGTTTCTATTATCCTTTGTTCATGATCACAGTTTTGGTTCCCCTTTCCTATATGTTCCCTGCACCAGTTTTACCCTGCTTTTCTGTGTTTCCCAGTTGTTTATATTGTATTATAGTTAGACTGTTCACTTTCTCACATTTGCTGTGTACAGTGGTGTGAAAAAGTGTTTGCCCCCTTCCTCATTTCCTGTTCCTTTGCATGTTTGTCACACTTAAGTGTTTCGGAACATCAAACCAATTTAAACAATAGTCAAGGACAACACAAGTAAACACAAAATGCAATTTGTAAATGAAGGTGTTTATTATTAAAGGTGAAAAAAATCCAAACCATCATGGCCCTGTGTGAAAAAGTGATTGCCCCCTAAACCTAATAACTGGTTGGGCCACCCTTAGCAGCAACAACTGCAACCAAGCATTTGCGATAACGTGCAATGAGGCTTTTACAGCGTCCTGGAGGAATTTTGGCCCACTCATCTTTGCAGAATTGTCCTAATTCAGTTACATTAGAGGGTTTTCGAGCATGAACGGCCTTTTTAAGGTCATACCACAACATCTCAATAGGATTCAGGTCAGGACTTTGGCTAGGCCACTCCAAAGTCTTCATTTTGTTTTTCTCAGCCATTCGGTGGTGAACTTGCTGGTGTGTTTAGGATCATTGTCCTGCTACAGAACCCAAGTTCGTTTCAGCTTGAGTACACGAACAGATGGTCGGACATTCTCCTTCAGGATCTCTTGGTAGACAGCAGAATTCATAGTTCCTTTTATCACGGCAAGTCTTCCAGGTCCTGAAGCAGCAAAACAGCCCCAGACCATCACACTACCACCACCATATTTTACTGTTGGTATAATGTTCTTTTTATGAAATGCAGTGTTCCTTCTACGCCAGATATACTTGGACACACACCTTCCAAAGAGTTCCACTTTTGTCTCATCGGTCCACAGAATGTTGTCCCAAAAGTCTTGGGGATCATCAAGATGTGTTGTGGAGAAATTGAGACAAGCTTTGATGTTCTTTTTGCTCAGCAGTGGTTTTCTCCTTGGAACTCTGCCACGCAGGCCATTTTTGCCCAGTCTTTTCCTGATGGTGGAGGCATGAACACTGACCTTAACTGAGGCAAGTGAGGCCTGCAGTTCCTTGGACGTTGTTGTGGGGTCTTTTGTGACCTCTTGGATGAGTCGTCGCTGCGCTCTTGGGGTAATTTTGGGTGACCAGCCACTCCTGGGAAGGTTCACCACTGTTCCATGTCTTCGCCATTTGTGGATAATGGCTCTCACTGTGGTTTGCTGGATTCCCAAAGCTTTGGAAATGGCTTTATAACCCTTTCCAGACTGATAGATCTCAATTACTTTCTTTCTCAATTGTTCCTGAATTTCTTTGGGTCTCGGCATGATGTGTAGCTTTTAAGGATCTTCTGGTGGACCTTACTGTGTCAAGCAGCTCCTATTTAAGTGATGCCTTGATTGTGAACAGGTGTGGCAATAATCAGGCCTGGGTGTGGCTAGAGAAATTGAACTCAGGTGTGGACAACCACAGTTATAGTATGTTTTAACAAGGGGGGCAATCACTTTTTCACACAGGGCCATGATGGTTTGGATTTTTTTTCACCTTTAATAATAAACACCTTCATTTACAAATTGCATTTTGTGTTTACTTGTGTTGTCCTTGACTATTGTTTAAATTGGTTTGATGTTCCGAAAACACTTAAGTGTGACAAACATACAAACGAACAGGAAATGAGGAAGGGGGCAAACACTTTTTCACACCACTGTATTTTGGTTGCTGGTGTTTGGTTGTATTTTGTTCCACTGTAAATAAATCTCCCTTAAAGCATACTCAGTCTGGTTCCAGTTTCCTGAGTATAGCTTAGCAAATTTGGACATCCTTTCTGCTGATTCCTGACACTCTCACAATGCAGGTGTATGTCATTGTTTTGACGTATATTGCTGTAACATGACCTGCTAGAATGTTAGAACATGAACTATGGCCTTTCAGAGCAGGGTCAATGATATTTAAAACATTGTGTCAAAAGTTTAAAACAATTTTAAAATTACTCCCTGGAAAGCCAAAGTCACAGCTACCACCCCAAAACAGAGGATATTGAGAATAAGCTGTGAAGAAATAATGTAGGGGTTTATAGGCATCCTTGAAAAAATGGTTCTGAATGTCACAGATTTTATTCAAACATCACTCCTCAATGCCGTGATATCTTTTGTAATCCTAAGATCTTCATTAGTGTAAAATTGTTGCAGATATACTTTTCCTGACAACGTTTGGCTCGCACCCAGGGAACGCTGAACTTGCCTATTCTGAATGCTTACTGAAAATTTAGGCAAATGGTTAACAAATTAACAAATTATGCTAGTCTAAGGCCGCGTACACACGGGCGGATTGTCTGTCCAACTTAGTCCGCTGAACCGTGTTTCAGCGGACAATCCGCTCGTGTGTGGGCTTCAGCGGACTTTTTCAGCGGACTGTCTGACGAACAAAGTCTTACGGGATTTCCGAAATTTTGTCCGTTCAAACTTGGTTTTGTCCGTCCAAACTTGGTTTCAGCGGACAGTCCGCTCGTGTGTAGGCAAGTTGGACGGACTAAGTATGGCGCATGCTCAGAAAGGATTTACACGGCCGAAGGTTGCATTGCAGTGTATTGGACGTCGTTTTTCTAGTCCCGTCGTACGTGCTGTACACGTCATCGCGCGCGCTCTCAGCGGACTGTCTGCTCATCGTGTGTGGTCAAGTCCGTTCATGCAAATTTTGAACGGACTTTCTGTCGGATTGTCTGACGAACTTAGTTGGCCAGACAATCCGCCCGTGTGTACGTGGCCTAAGTGTCCTCACATTTTGACTTGGGGGTAGATATATATGCATTAAAAGTGAATGCAAGAAATGTCATTCCAACGCTGATGTTACAGATACTGACCTCCTGTAGTGCTCCCGAAGAAGGGTACCAGTGGTCTTAGAAACGCATAGCAAATCTCCACCATATGAATATGAGATAATTGGAATTATGAATGTGTCATGTGAATGTTAGGTCAAATGTGTAGCAGCGAGTGGAGGTTAGGGTATATGAACCGCATATACAGATTATATATAGAAGACAGTTATAAAAGGACATGTAATGAAACAGCATGGTTATTTTATATGTTCTTAATGAAGACTTTAAATAAATAAAAATAAATTGCAAATAACACAAAAACAATTGTGCTAGAAAGTGCTTTAAAAACAAACAATTCTAAAATTAAAGTGATTGTAAAGTCAAATTTTTTTATTTTTTAAATAACAAACATGTTATACTTACCTCCTCTTAGCAGTCTATGGCACTCGAACATGACTCAAACATTCTCAGTTGATAAGTTTCTTTCCCAAGTTCCTTACAAAAGTGCTGCTGTGCTAAAAAAAAACATGGCGCTGTAAACAGGTGCATACGGTACGGGATCCACCCCCCCCCCTATGGTTGAACTCACCAGATCCAATGGACCCCCAAGCAGTACTGCAGTTGTTTGTTTTTTTTGGATTAATTTTGCACTTCATTCTGCATGCACTATGGTTGCACTTTATTGTATTTATTCAGCATGTCAGTGCTGTGGTATTTATACCCATTTTTCCATTGTAAATTATTACCTTGTAAAATAACCCATTCAGTTTTAAATTAAAATGAAAAGCAAAACATATTTGTAAATTTTTTTTTATAATTGATTGTATTCCCTCTGTTCTCAGCTGCATGTGGAGGAGAAGCAGCAGTATACTGAGCTTGCCAGTAAATGGCTGTGCAGCATGGACATGTCAGGAGAAGTGTAATCATTGGATGAGACCATACTGAGTTCCCAGCATAGCTAGAGAACTGACCACAGTAAGTTCTCCTGCTTAGTGTGGTCAGTTTTTAATAGGAAAGCAGAGAGACAGGCAGGAAAACCAGAGATCTCACATAAAAGAAGCAATAAAAAGAGAATGGGATAGTTTCTCATACAAGTACATGGTACAGCAGCACATACCAGGAATTTGAAATGCTGGGGTAACAAACAATTGAATACATGTGAAACAAAAAGTATGTAAATAATAAGTGCTCAGTCCCTAATGGTGGTATTCCTGTGTTAAAAATTCCACAAAACGGCAGTGTCCTAGTAACATAGTAGGTGAGGTTGAAAAAAGACACATCAAGTCCAACCTATGTGTGTGATTAATTGTCAGTATTACATTGTATATCCCGGTATGTTGTGGTCGTTCAGTTGTGTCAGCCCATAGAAGAGTAAAGGAGATACTTGTGTCTTGATGCTAGAAAACACCCCTTGTAATGTACTTGTGTAAAACAATCGGCACTCACCAGATTGCATTGACTTCCTTGTAATACAACAATAAAAAGTCAGCCTCTCTTTGTGGTCACTCAAGGACCAGATAATGCCACTGGGTTGGTGCCTGGGATAGATATACTCTCCTTGTGGTTAGATGGGCCAGTATTCCAATGGCCTAGATGACAGGGATCCGAATTTAGAAAAAGAGAGGGATCCATTCATATATTAAAACACTAGTTTATTGGTAAAAAAAAACTATTTGCATATAAAGCAAATATTTAACACAACATACAAGGTATGTATGCCCAATCTATCTGGTCTCTTAGCTGCCAGCCAGTTTGCATGAGTTTAATATATTCATTAAATTTTTTTATGTAAAAAAACGAAATGTGCTTTAGATTCTGCACTCTCCAGTTTTAGTAAATCACCCTCATAGCCTGTTGTCAGTAATGACCTGTGACGTGCTATTATCTGACAGTGCCTGGTCTCTTGGTTATGGTGATTGGATTTTATGTGCAACCCCCCTTCCCCTTACCCAAATACTTGGCCTCCTACAACAAGCCTTGATGTGTGCCAATTGGCAAAGCTATCCCTCATGATCCTTTTGTTTTTTTGTATGTGCTTTTCTCCTTGTTTTTCAGGTACCATTTGACTTATATTCATCAGCTTTTTCCAGTCCAAACTACCAGATCTTTATCTATAATCAGTTAAACAACTCCTTACCCTGTCTCCATGCAAACAGGTCCTTAGAAAAAAATGAGCTGCAAAGCCACTAACAATGCCAGCAAAAAGCAGCTGTAAAAATGTGCTTTTAATAGCTTTTTGCATTGGGATAATGCGCGTTTAGCCACGTTGGCGTTTAGCAGTGTTTCTCTGCCTCTATTTCAAATCAGTGGTTCCCTATGAGAGCCCTCTTAACTGATCCAACTTTCAGCCCATTTATTTGAATAGAAGTTGCATCCAAATCGGATGATGATCTTGAAGGGGAACCCCACACCAAAATGTAAAAAAAAATCGCACAAGATCCATACCAGGCCCTTTGAGTCTGGTATGGATCTTGAAAGGGGCTCACGATGCCCCCCCCCCAAAAAAATGGCGTGGAGTCCCCCCAAGACCAAACCAAACCCTTCGGTCTGGTACAAATTTTGAGGGAAACCCCCATGCCAAAACAAAAAAAATTGTATGGGGTCTTCCCCAAAATCCATACCAGACCCTTATCTAAGCATGCAGCCCAGCAGGTCAGGAAAGGGGGGACAAGCGTGCGCCCCCCCTCCTGGACCATACCAGGCCACACGCCCTCAACATGGGGGTGTGGGTGCTTTGGGGTAGAGGAGCTCTGCAGCTCAACAAGCGTGACTAACTCCACTCTCTTCCTGCGACACACTCACACGGTGCCTCGTGTGGGAAGACGAAACAGGCGTAGACTCCTCCCACTGGTTCCTCCGGTTGTACAATTTCGTGGGCTTTTCTACAGGGCTCCTCCCACGCTTATGCACCACAGTGAAAGTCTTTGCCTTAGTAAAGATGGTGCAGTCCAAAAACCTCACCCTCTATTCCAATAAACTCACATGTATGTCTTTCTCCGTTGCGAGAGGTAACGGCAAAATCCCGGACTACGAGCCCACACGTGTAGCACTTACCCCTGAAGGAGCGGATGAATTTTTCTGGGCTTACCGATTACCTCCACCAGCTCCTACTCGTTGTCCTTGTCTAGGGGTTCCCAGGGTTGATAACCCAGTACTTGTAGAGACCGACACTTGAGTTCCTTATTAGGATTTTTATTTTGCATAAAACAATCGAACAAACTCAGTCTCTAAGTTGGGAATAGAGGATATCAGTATAAAGTTTAGCTCAGGTGTTTGGAACTGCTGACTTCAATAAAAGTCTCTCTCTGTACATAATCCAGGGAATAGCCACTCGCAACTAGACTCTTTAACTGTTGGATAAATCCTTGTGCTTGGATTTAGCAGCCAACAGGTAATTCTAGCTTTGCAAAGTCTCTCCCACAAACTTGATTGAAAAACTTAGTTGTAACCAGAAGGATAGAAGTAGGAACTTTTCTTACTGTACCAGAATCTTTCAGCCGGTCCGGCGATACCATAAGAAATGTGGATTCAATCAATGTCCATGGCAGCTCAGCTTCCAGGCTCTTACCAAGAAGCCAGCCTCATGCATGGCTCTCTTACTGAAGAATCCTTCCTTGGTTGCATGTAGAGTTGCTGGGCCTCTCCAGACCCGAGAAGGCACCGGAACACCTTAGAATCCTCCTTCCAGTTACTGCACCTCGGACTAGCCAGTTCTGAGGCTTGGAAATGGATGAATCCGCACCCCAGGCCATGAGGGCCCCTGGGGGCTGATTAGGAGGACCAGGACCATGGAGTCAGCAACAACATCTGGACCGGAACCCCGAACCACATAACTTCAGCACCTTAAGTACCCTCTCCTGGAATACACAGCGAGACAAACTCCCACTGTTTGGCTCAGAGAGAAAGATTGGTACCTAATGCGTCCAACCAGACTGCGTTCTAAGGCCTCTCCAGGTGCGAGCCCCACCTATAATCAGGCAGAACCTTAATACAGCCCAGCCAAACTGATGCCAAAGCACAATTTAGCACAATTAACCCCAAAATTCAACTATAGTTTTTGGCAAAAAACTAAATTTACGAACATACGTACGCATTGGGAGTACTGGCGCTACACAATGTTCTGCAAATGGGTCCAGGTTGAGAGTCAAAGCAGACACCACTGTATGCATTGTATCATTTATACAGGCGGACCTGATTGAACAGCCCCTGTGAAAGGACCCTAACTAAGCAACCATGAATATGCTTATATGCTAATATGCATATACCTGAAAGTTATCATTTATTTTTAATTCTTACAATTTTACAAGACACTTGATATATGCTGGAATGCAATGACTACAAATGATGTACAGTAAGAACCCCCACTTCTTCCAGAAAAGCATGGGTTAATTAATTCCCATATGTCGATAAAACATCTCCGCTTTTGTAGTTACATGAATGGGGCAGGATGAGGGTCAACACAGCCAATGTAATTGATTTCACACGCCATGAAATCAGCGAGATAATCACATTGTAGCTATTAATTGTGTCATTACAGGAAAACATGATAAACCACTGCTGCCTACAGATTACTCCACTTTTTTGACACTTTATTTTTTGAGAGCTGCTATGGGTAAAGCACAACAAATGTCAAGCGCTATAATTTAATTTCAAGGCTGGGAGGAATGTGTTTATGTTTGACCCAAGCCAAGAGATGCATAATGAATAATCCAACACTTAACAACTTGTGCTGTTTACTGGAACATCAACAACAGATAGATTGTTCTTATTTTAAACAAATACAGAGGCAAGCAGTTTGGAAGGCCCAATGTCTGCCTAGTCTCATTCCCTTGTGTACTGCAATTGATTTCTGAAAATGGAGAAACAGAATTTCTAAACTTGTAATTTTAGGGTCCTTTCACACGGGGTGGATCAGTGGTGATCCGCCCCGTGGATATCCACTTGCTCAGTGGGGATCGCCGGAGCGATCTCCGCTGAGCAGGAAAAGGACAGGTCCGTCTCTGCACACTGCGCAGGGATGGACCTGTCACAGCGCCGCTCTCCCCTATGGGAGATCGGGTGACGACGGACCGCAGTGTCCATCGTCACCCGATCCAATCCGATGACGGATGGAAAAATAGCTTTTTCCTCCATCACACTTTTTCGGATCGGAGCGGGTCGGATGTCAGCGGACATGTCACCACTGACATCCGATGCTCCATAGACCTATGGAGCATCCGTTCAGGTTCGCCTGAAAAACTGACAGGCGGATCTGAACGGATCGTCAGTGTGAAAGGGGCCTTACTGTATTTTTTTTTAAAGAGTACTTGAACTATGGAAGACATGCCCAATGAAAGGCAAGCAGAGTGCAACTGGCTAGTCAACGAACAACAAAACCCGACTGACAGTGTATGTGAGTACCTGAGTATTGTGTGCATTGTGAGTACCTGAGTATTGTGTGTATTGTGAGTACCTGAGTATTGTGAATACCTGAGTATTGTGAGTACCTGAATATTGTGTGCATTGTGAGTACCTGAGTATTGTGTGTATTGTGAGTACTTAAGTATTGTGAGTACCTGAGCATTGTGTGTATTGTGAGTACCTGAGCATTGTGTGTATTGTGAGTACCTGAGCATTGTGTGTATTGTGAGTACCTGAGTATTGTGTGTATTGTGAGTACCTGAGCATTGTGTGTATTGTGAGTACCTGAGTATTGTGAGTACCTGAGTATTGTGTGTATTGTGAATACCTGTGTATTGTGGTTACCTAAGTATTGTGTATATGTGTGTGTATTGTGAGTACCTAAGTATTGTGAGTACCTGAGTATTGTGTGTATTGTGAGTACCTGAGTATTGTGAGTACCTGAGTTTTGTGTGTATTGTGAGTACCTGAATATCGTGTGTATTGTGAATACCTGTGTATTGTGAGTACTTAAGTATTGTGAGTACCTGAGCATTGTGTGTATTGTGAGTACCTGAGCATTGTGTGTATTGTGAGTACCTGAGTATTGTGAGTACCTGAGTATTGTGTGTATTGTGAATACCTGTGTATTGTGAGTACCTAAGTATTGTGTATATGTGTGTGTATTGTGAGTACCTAAGTATTGTGAGTACCTGAGTATTGTGTGTATTGTGAGTACCTGAGTATTGTGTGTATTGTGAGTACCTGAATATTGTGAGTACCTGAGTTTTGTCTGTATTGTGAGTACCTGAATATCGTGTGTATTGTGAGTGCCTGAGTATTGTGTGTATTGTGAGTACCTGAGTATTGTGTGTATTGTGAGTACCTGGGTATTATGTGTATTGTGAGTACCTGAGTATTGTGTGTATTGTGAGTACCTGAGT
Source organism: Lithobates pipiens (assembly GCF_037356315.1). NCBI lineage: Eukaryota > Metazoa > Chordata > Amphibia > Anura > Ranidae > Lithobates > Lithobates pipiens. The sequence continues at coordinate 65,290,614 of NW_027507791.1, forward strand.
ATTGTGTGTATTGTGAGTACCTGAGTATTGTGAGTATCTGAGTTTTGTGTGTATTGTGAGTACCTGAATATCGTGTGCATTGTGAGTACCTGAGTATTGTGTGTATTGTGAGTACCTGACTGGATACCATAATGTCAAGCCAATTCATATAAACAAATCATTGCAAGCAATCACCTGAAGCACCAGAAGTACTTGTTTTACACAAGACTATGAGATCAGTAACCCCCCCCCCCCCCCCCCGAAAAAAAAAACTTCCTAGAGCACTAAAATAAAGTAATGGGCACCTTTACTCAAGTATGCTGTTAGTGCACTGAGGCAGGTTCAGCGCTGGGTGACATCAGCTGAGTGCTATTGATTACCCAATGCTGCTGTGCTGAACATATGTATATACCTAGAGTGCCTTCCAAAAGTATTCACCCCCTTGGCATTTTTCGTGTTTTGCTGCCTCAAAACCGGGAAATAACATGGATTGTTTGAGGATTTTCATCATTCAATTTACAGAACATGTCCACAACTTTGAAGATGTTTTTTTTTATTGTGAAGCAAACAACAAATAGGACAAAATAACAGAAAAAGTGCATACCTACCCTATTTATCAGCGTATAACACGTGCCAGCGTATAACACACACCCCATGTTTAGGAGGGAAGTTTAAGGAAAAAAAACATACATTTTAAATGCCCATCAATGCAGCCTTATCAGTGTCCATCTGCAGCCTTGCCCATCATTGCAGAATGATTAGTGTCCATCTGCAGCCTTGCCCAAGTGTCCATCTGCAGCCTTGCCCAAGTGTACATCTGCAGCCTTGCCCAAAATTGCAGCATGATCTTTTAAATTATTGTGCAGCCAAGATAGACAGAGCTGGATGTCCTGTGTATTCGACTCCTCTCGGCTTGTCTTGCAGTCCTGCCCAGTCCTACCCCTTAGCTCGGCTTCTATGATTGATACAACACAGGTCCAAAGGCGGGATGTAAAGGCTAGGAGGCGGGACTAGGCGTGACTGTGAGCAGAGCCGAGCCTAGCCGAGTATACAGTAAACTCTGCTATGTCTATTTCAGTGGTGCTCATTCCCTCCTTACCCTCCAAGGCAGCGGTTCAGCGTATAACATGCACCCACGATTTTCCCCTGATTTTAAGGGGAAAAAAGTGCATTTTATACGCCGATAAATACGGTATTCACCCCTCTAAATTCAATACTTTGTAGAGCCAACTTTTGCTTGTTAACAGCAATCTTTAAGTCTGACCACAGATTTTCTATTGGATTGAGGTCTGGGCTTTGACTAGGCCATTCCAACACATTTATATGTTTCCCCTTAAACCACTCAAGTGTTGCTTTAGCAGTGTGTTTGGGGTCATTGTCCTGCTGGAAGGTGAACCTCCGTCCTAGTCTCAAATCACACACAGAGTGGTACGGGTTTTGCTTAAGTGTATCCCTGTATTTAGCACCATCCATCTTTCCCTCAACCCTGAACAGTTTCCCAGTCCTGACTGCTGAAAAACATTATAGAATTTCTTGGGATGTTTTTTGCTCTCCTCCGCTATGTGTCTTTCATGGTCTATCTTAGCCGCCCTAATTGCACCCTTACATTTCTTGTTGCATTCTTTATAAAGGTTGAATGCTGATGATGATGCCTTTTGTTCTCTTTTAACTTCATTATCCAATGGGATTCACTGGCTAATGCCCTTATTTACTATGCTATTAAAAAGAACCCAAATTGTCCAGTTGCAATCTTTTTAGATTAGGTTAAGGGATGTTTTGCCAGGCTGTTATGTTTATTATTTAAAAAGTTAGAGCTATGTATTAGGGATGCTTTATTGTATAGGACTCTTTGCAACTTATGCTGCGTACACACGATCGGACTATCCGCCCGTGTGTGAGCTCCGGCAGACTTTTTTTCGCTAAAAGTCCGGCAGACTTAGAAAGAAGTTTTGACTCAAAATTGTCCGCCGGACTCGGCTGTGTGCTAGTCCGAAGGAACTTTTAAAATGAATGGACACAGAGAAAAGTCCGTTCATTTTGAACGTGGCTCCAGGTAGACGGAACTAGCGAAGGACGTGAATGTCACCGCCTCCATCTGCGAGATTGACACCTCACTGGCTCCGTCACAGGGTATGGACTTAAAGGGGAAGCCCTACGCCGAAAAAATGGTGTGGGGTCCCCCCCAGGGTCCATATCAGACCCTTATCCGAGCACGCAGCCCGGCCGGTCAGGAAAGGGGGTGGGGACGAGCGGGTGCCCCTCCTGAGTCGTACCAGGCCGCGTGCCCTCAACATGGGGGGGTGCTTTGGGGAAAGGGGGCCCTACAGCCTCCCCCACCCCAAAGCACCTTGTCCCCATGTTGATGAGGACAAGGGCCTCTTCCCGGCAACCCTGGAGATTGGTTGTTGGGGTCTGTAGGCGGGGGGCTTATCGGAATCCGGGAGCCCCCTTTAATAAGGGGTCCCCCAGATACCGGCCCTCACCCTATGTGAATGAGTATTGGGGTACCATGTACGCCTACCCATTCACCTGGTGAAAAAAAAAGCATAAAGAAAAAAACACAGGTCTTGTCCCCCTCTTCGGTTCTTCTTGCCGGGCCTCCGCTTTCTTCTTCCAGCTCTTTTATTAGCGGTGGCCCGGTCTTCTGTCACCGCTGCCTCTTCTTCCGACTTCGGGGGTCTTGTCCCCCTATTCGGTTCTTCTTGCCGGACCTCTGCTATCTTCCTCTAGCTCTTTTACTAGCAGTGGCCCGGTCTTCTGTCGCCGTCGCCTTCTTTTCTTCTCTTCTTCTTTCTTGAAATGTTGACTCGACGATCTCTCCGACCGCAATGACAGGGACGCGTTGTGAGGCGACTTATATAGGGACAAGGGGCAGGGTCACCGTAGTAAGACAGCCGGATAGTCTGATTGTGTGTACGCGGGCATTAGGGACATTTAGTAACGTTACTATAGTCTATACTTGCTTGGTGCTGCTGAGACCTGCACACTAGAATTTACCAGCACTATGTATGAAAATATTTTCTGCCCCCCCCCCCCCCCCATTAAAAACAACTTTGTCTCATGTGTCTGATTCTCATTGTGCAAAATGTTTACTTACATATTTATAAATTAAATTTTTATGTGCACATTTAGTGTTCCCAACACCATACTTTACATTGATGATCGCTTTTGCAGTACATTCAGTGCTGTTAAGAAGTACTAGTGCTGCTTAAAACATATATTTTTGTAAAAAGCAATGGAAGATAATTAACCAAGAAGCTTTACAAATCTTATTTATACCATAAATAGCTGTGTATTCTGCGAACTTGATAGATAGAGATTTCAGCTGGGTTTGCTCAGGAGCCATTGCATGCAAATTGACCTCAAGAGATTACTGCAAATAGCAAAGCCTGGGCTGTTTACACAGGGAGAAAAAATGTTGTTCAAATATCCAATTTTGAAAAGTAATTGCCCCACAAACAGCTTTTATTAAGCTACATGGTTATTATAAAAGTCTAAAATAGTAAGGTTTTTGCTGCTACTATATTTTGTATACAAATACTCAACAAATTTGATCCATTCTCTATTTTACAATAATTTATTCTGAATTTAAATTTGAAGGCATCAGGCCCATAGTCAAAATATTTATTTAAGTGAGCTGTCATTGTAAAGTTGTATTCTCTGAAAAATAATCTGTTATTGTATTGTCCTACAATATAGCAGGGGTGGACATTCCATTTGTGGCCCACCATCCTCTGCTTTCATAAACCCAGACAGTTCTCATATCTAGAGTAGGCAAAGTGTGGAATTTATACTCTAACCATATTCCTGGCTTGCAATATTCACGTGGTGCCAGGCCCTTCCTTCACTCCTTGACCGCCTCTAATGCCGCGTACACACGATCAAACAATCCGGTGGAAAAGTCAGGCAAACTCAAGTCCGCCAAACAATCCCTCCGTGTGTAGCCTCCGGCATACTTTTTTGACCCGAAAGTACGGCGGACTTAGAATGCCGTGTTGCACTCCAATCTTCCCGTCGGACTCGCATTTCGGCGGACAATCCGGCCGTGTGTATGCCAGTCCGCCGTACTTTTGAAATGAGCGGACTTTTCTCGCCCGGAGAAAAGTCCGCTCATTTCCAGCGGGTCTCCAGGTAGGCGGGGCCCGCAAAGGAGACGTCGCTGGCCCCGCCGCCTGGAATGGACTTAAAGGGGAACCCAAACGCCGAAAAAAATCGGCGTGGGGGTGCCCCCCAAGTCCACAACAGACCCTTGTCCGAGCACGCTACCCGGCCGGCCAGGAAAGGGGGGTCGAGCGAGCGCCCCCCCCCCTTCTGAGCCGTACCAGGCCGCGTGCCCTCAACATGGGGGGTGCCTTGGGGAAGGGGGGGCCGCGCGGCCCCCCCACCCCAAAGCACCTTGTCCCCATGTTGATGAGGACAAGGGCCTCTTCCCGACAACCCTGGCCGTTGGTTGTCGGGGTCTGCGGGCGGGGGGCTTATCGGAGTCCGGGAGCCCCCTTTAATAAGGGGGCCCTGGATACTGGCCCCCCCACCCTATGTGAATGAGTATGGGGTACAATGTACCCCTACCCATTCACCTGTAAAATAAAAGTACAAAAAAACACAACACACGAGATAAAATACTTTATTGCACAGCTCCGGGGGTCTTCCGTCTTCGGGGGTCTTCTCGCCGGACTCCTCCGCTATCTTCTTGTAGCTCTTTTGCTAGCAGAGGAGTCCGGCTTTCTTCCTCGCCACCGGCCTCTTCTTCCGACTTCAGGGGTCTTGTCCCCCTCTTCGGTTCTTCTGCCAGGCCAACGCGCCTTCTTCTAGCTCTTTTACAGGCGGTGGCGCGGTCTTCTGTCGCCGCCGCCGCCGCCTTCCGTTCTTCTTCTTCTTCTCCAGGAGATGTTGACTCGACGATCTCTCCGGCTGCAATGCCAGGGACGCGCTGTGCTGGCACTTATATAGGGACAAGGGGCGGTGTCACATGGCTTTATGTCACATGGGTTGGTGTCACATGGTGACCCCGCCCCTTACGATGTCACAGTCCCCATGTGACATCAACCCATGTGACCAACCCATGTGACATAAAGCCACGTGACACCGCCCCTTGTCCCTATATAAGTGGCAGCGCAGCGCGTCCCTGGCATTGCGGCCGGAGAGATCGTCGAGTCAACATCTCCTGGAGAAGAAGAAGAAGAACGGAAGGCGGCGGCGGCGGCGGCGACAGAAGACCGGGCCACCGCCTGTAAAAGAGCTAGAAGAAGGCGCGGTGGCCCGGCAGAAGAACCGACGAGGGGGACAAGACCCCTGAAGTCGGAAGAAGAGGCTGGCGGCGAGGAAGAAAGCCGGACTCCTCCGCTAGCAAAAGAGCTACAAGAAGATAGCGGAGGAGTCCGGCGAGAAGACCCCCGAAGACGGAAGACCCCCGGAGCTGTGCAATAAAGTATTTTATCTCGTGTGTTGTGTTTTTTTTGTACTTTTATTTTACAGGTGAATGGGTAGGGGTACATTGTACCCCATACTCATTCACATAGGGTGGGGGGCCGGTATCCGGGGCCCCCTTATTAAAGGGGGCTCCCGGATTCCGATAAGCCCCCCGCCCGCAGACCCCCGACAACCAACGGCCAGGGTTGTCGGGAAGAGGCCCTTGTCCTCATCAACATGGGGACAAGGTGCTTTGGGGTGGGGGGGCGCGCGGCCCCCCCTTCCCCAAGGCACCCCCCATGTTGAGGGCACGCGGCCTGGTACGGCTCAGGAGGGGGGGCGCTCGCTCGCCCCCCTTTCCTGGCCGGCCGGGTAGCGTGCTCGGACAAGGGTCTGTTGTGGACTTGGGGGGACCCCCACGCTGATTTTTTTTCGGCGTTGGGGTTCCCCTTTAAGTCCATACCAGGCGGCGGGACCAGCGACGTATCCCTCGCGGGCCCCGCCTACCTGGAGACGCGCTCGAAATGAGCGGACTTTCCTCCGCGTGTGTGGGCGAGTCCGTTCATTTCAAAAGTAGGGCGGATAGTACGGCGGACTTAGTACGCCGTATTAGTCCGCTCAAAAAGTCGGAAAGTCCGACTGACATACCGCTACGTGTGTATGCGGCTTTAGACACAAGAATGCTTCCCCACTTCCACAAGACACTATCTGCTGACTGACTCCAGCAGCATATTATGAACCATGGTCAAAATTAGAAAGGAGGAAATATGGACTTTTGAGGTGCCAACACAACAATATATATAAAAATGTAAGTTTTGTTTTAACAAAATTCATAAAATCACAGTTTTGAAAATATTTTGATGTACATTGTACGTAGTGAACCTATCTTAGATGCCTCCCATGACACCAACTCATAATCATACATACGTGCAGGGCCGCTGATAGGCCAGTACAACTGGCCCTGCTGTACCGGGCCTGACCAGCAGGGGGGGCCCGGGCAACCTGAACTGCAAAGTAAAAAAAAAAAAAAAAAAAAAAAGATTATCCTCCACCGATCATCGTCCGCACAACCCCACCCCCGTTCGGTAAGGTTTTTTTTTTATTAGATGTGATTAGTCTGTGCTGTATGAGGCTGCAGGGGAGGGACTATTTGTTGTATTTCGGGCGCGGAAGAATACGCCTTCTGCGCCCGCTCCTCCTGCTCCGCACACAGCACAAGTCCAGGCCAGCATACCCTATGGTGTTGCGGAGTGATATTCCTCTCTCTCTCTCTCCGCGTGAGAAGAAGTAGCAGAGTGAGAGGAGCAGAGAGTGCAGGGGCCGGGCGATCGAGCTATTGTGGACACTCAAGAAGAGGGAGGAAGTGATCTCTGCTGCCCTGCTGGAGCTAACAATTACACAGGTGAGGTGTATGCTTGAAGTTCAACATCTACTACTACTCTGCAAATACTCTGCAATACATACTCTGCAATACTCTGCAATATATACTCTGCAATACATACTCTGCAATACTCTGCAATATATACTCTGCAATACATACTCTGCAATATATACTCTGCAATATATACTCTGCAATACATACTCTGCAATACATACTCTGCAATACATACTCTGCAATACATACTCTGCAATATATACTCTGCAATATATACTCTGCAATACATACTCTGCAATACATACTCTGCAATACATACTCTGCAATACATACTCTGCAATATATACTCTGCAATATATACTCTGCAATACATACTCTGCAATACATACTCTGCAATATATACTCTGCAATACATACCCTGCCAATACATACCCTGCCAATACTCTGCAATACATACTCTGCCAATACTCTGCAATACTTTATACCTACCCTGCCAATACTCTGCAATACTTACCCTGCCAATACTCTGCCAATGCTCTGCAATACTTACTCTGCCAATACCCTGCAATACTTACCCTGCCAATACTCTGCAATACTTACCCTGCCAATACTCTGCCAATGCTCTGCAATACTTACTCTGCCAATACCCTGCAATACTTACCCTGCCAATACTCTGCAATACTTACCCTGCCAATACTCTGCAATACTTACCCCGCCAATACTCTGCAATACATACCCCGCCAATACTCTGCAATACTTACCCCACCAATACTCTGCAATACTTACCCCGCCAATACTCTGCAATACTTACCCCGCCAATACTCTGCAATACATACCCCGCCAATACTCTGCAATACATACCCCGCCAATACCCCGCCAATACCCTGGCAATACTCTGCAATACTTACCCTGCCAATACTCTGCAATACATACCCCGCCAATACTCTGCAATACATACCCCGCCAATACCCTGGCAATACTCTGCAATACTTACCCTGCCAATACTCTGCAATACTTACCCTGCCAATACTCTGCAATACATACCCCGCCAATACTCTGCAATACATACCCCGCCAATACCCTGGCAATACTCTGCAATACTTACCCTGCCAATACTCTGCAATACTTACCCTGCCAATACTCTGCAATAAATACCCTGCCAATACTCTCCAAAATACCATTTTATTTATTCATTAATGGTTTGTATTACATATAGATATTAAAGAGGTATGTTCTCATCTGAAAACAGTATTTCTTTTGGATAATCAAACCTATAACTGACTGGAGAAAAACAAATATCACTTGTAGACAAACCTACACTTTGTTTCAAGGCGGGGTCTGGGGAGGGGCAATGGGTGGGGCCAGGGGTGGGGCTAAAGGAGGGACCAGGGGCGGGCCAGGGTGGAGCTGAAGGGGGCCCCGTCAGATAGGCTGTACGGGGCCCCATGATTTCTATCAGCGGCCCTGCATACGTGTGTGTGTGTGTATATATATATATATATATATATATATATATATATATATATATATATTTATATATATGGTAAAATAAGTATTGAACACGTCACCATTTTTCTAGGTAAATTTTCTATTTCTAAAGGTGCTATCCATATATACAAAGAAATACAAATAAGTTCAGAAATTAAGTTATGTGTAATAAAATAGAATAACACAGGGAAAAGGTTTTGAATACACTAAGAGCCGGTTCACACAGCGGGCGATGCGAGGCGACACGACTCGCCTCGCCTCGCTCTCGCAAGTCGCCCCCGTTCTGTACAATGGAACCGTTCTGAGAGGAGCGACTCGAGTCGCTCCGACTCAGAAAAAAGGTTCCTGTACTACTTTTGGGCGACCTCGGGGCGACTTGCATTGACTTCTATACAGAAGTCATTTGCAAGTCGCCGCCGAGGCCGCTGCAGGTCGCGGCGAGGCAAGTCGGAGTCGCCTCGCCTCGCCTGCAGTGTGAACCGGCCCTAACTGAAATGTATTTAATATTTGGTACAAAATCCTTTGTTGGTAATGACAACTTCAAGAGGCCTTCTATATGGAGAAACTAGTTGCATGCATTGTTCAGGTGTGATTTTGGCCCATTCCTTCACACAAACAAATCTTCAAGTCTTCAAATCTTGAAGGTTCCATGGGCCTCTTCTATGAACTCTGATCTTTAGTTCTTTCCATAGATGTCAGGTGCTTGGCTGGCCTATCCTAGTAGCTTTATTTTCTTTCTTTGAAACCAATTGAGAGTTTCCTTGGCTTTGCGTGTGGGATCACTGTCTTGCTGAAATGTCCACCCTTGTTTCATCTTCATCACCTTGGCAGATGGCAGCAGATTTTTATCAGGAATGTCTTGGTACATTTTTCTATTCATCTTTCCCTCAATGATATGAAGTTTGCTAGTACCGTATGCATGAAAAACAGCCCCGCACCATGATGTTCCCACCTCCAAACTTTGCTGTTAGTATGGTGTGTTTTTGGGGTGATGTGCAGTGCCATTTGACATTCAAACATGGTGTGCATTATGGAATCCAAAGAGTTACATTTTGTTCCCATCTGACCAGACTCAACTACCATGGCATGTATGTACGCTCACCATGCAAGACTCCATTGCTGAAGAAAAAGAATGTTGAAGCTTGTTTAAAGTTTGCTGCACAACATTTAGACAAGCCTGTAAAATACTGGGAGAATATCCCAGTATTTTACAGGCTTGTCTAAATGTTGTGCAGCAAACTTTAAGCAAGCTTCAACATGCATTTTCTTCAGCAATGGAGTCTTGCGTGGTGAGCCCACATACAGGCCATGGCAGTTGAGTGCATTACTTATAGTTTTCTTTGAAACAATTGTACTTGCTAATTCCAGGTCTTTCTGAAGCTCTCCACAGGTGGTCCTTGGCTCTTGGAGAACTCTTCTGATAAATATTTTCACTCCTCTGTCAGGAATATTTTGAGGAGCACTTGGTCATAGCCGGTTTATGGTGAAATTAAATTCCTTCCACTTCCGGATTATGACCCCCAACAATGCTCACTGGAACATTCAGAAGTTTAGGAATCCTTCTGTAACCAATGCCATCAGCATGTTTTGCAACAAAAAGGTTGTAAAGGTCTTGAGAGAGCTCTTTGCTTTTACCCATCATGTAATGTTTATTGTGTGACACCTTGGTAATGAGACACCTTTCTAAAGGCCATCAGTTGAGACTGAACCAGCTGATATTAATTTGCACTGACAAGGGGGCAGGATTACTTTCTAATTAATGATAGATTTCAGCTGGAGTCTTGGCTTTCCATGCCATTTTGCACCGACCTTTCTTCATGTGTTCAACACTTTTTCCCTGCGTTATGCCATTTTATTACACATAATTTCATTTCTGAATTTGTTTGTTTCAAATTCTTTGTTTATATGGATTGCATCAGTTATTACTGACATGGTGAAAATGTCATGTCAATAGAATCTTTAGAAATATATCTACCTAAAAAAATGATGTGTTCAATACTTATTTTACCCGCTATATATAGAGTTCTTAATTCACTATTACAAGGTGGGTGTCCATCGTGGTCAGACAGTTGCTCAATTCCACAACGTGTTTTACGGGAATGACCCACTTCTTCAGGAGGCATATACTTTGGCTAAACATGTGTGTCAAAAACACCCTGGGGGCAGATATGGGAGTAAAACAAGATGGGAATATACTACACAAAGGGACAAGTATCATCACCCCACTTCAATCAGCAAAGACCCACAAGATGGCTAATAACAGCCAGCAGCCTTGTGGATCATACCACAAACTCTGGTGTAGAAGACACCAGGCTAAGTTCTGATCCACATACTTGAAAAAGGTCAGTACCTCTGAAACAGGTGGGTGCCTGATAAAGTACTGAAGTTACGGGAACTTTATGAAAGTTAGCACTTTTTTTAATGGAAGGTCAGCATGGACAGCCACCTACAACAGCCTATCCTATGCTAGCTTCTATTTACCATGTACTCAAATAGAATTTAAAAATAGACTCCAAGCAAATGGCTAAATACCTGGTAAAATCAGCTGTTTTACATGCCAAAAAAATGATATTCATGTCTAAGGCCGCGTACACACGGGCGGACTGTTCGCCCAACTTTGTCCGCTGAACAGTGTTTGGGCGGACAGTCCGCTCGTGTGTGGGCTTTCAGCGGACAGTTTCAGCGGACAGTTTGACGAACAAGGTTTTTCGGAATTTCCGAAAAACTGTCCGCTGAAACCTTGTTTCAGCGAACAGTCCGCTCGTGTGTAGGCTTGTTCGTCAAACTAAGTTCCGCGCATGCTCAGAAAGGATTTACACGCCGAAAGTTATAATGCAGTGTATAGGACGTCGTATTTTTCGTCCCGTCGTACGTGCCGTTCACGTCATCGTGCACGGTTTCAGCAAACTGTTCGTCCGTCGTGTGTGGCCATGTCCGTCCATGCTAAGTTTGAGCGGACTGTTTGCCGAAACTGTTTGACGGACAAAGTTGGGCGAACAGTCCCCGCGTGTGTACGCGGCCTTAGAATGAGTAAACCAGGCAAAAGCATGGTTTGCAGGAGGATTGGTGAACCCAGTGCAAACCGTGAACATAGTTGCATAGTTACTGTATGCTGAAAAAAGACACACGTCTCCCTAGTTCAACCAACAGGAAAAAATGTATAAAGCAATAGGAGACCTCCATATATATATATATATATATATATATATATATATAACCGTATACCCATTTGATCTAGAGGAGTTATCAAACCCTATTAATGTCTATGGGAGCTTAACACTGATCTTTTTTTTCTGGGCTTTTTTAAGTTGTTTTTTTTTCAAGCTATTAAAAAAGCACATGGGCAGCTATCATGGGGGACATGAACCAATACTAAAAATGTTCAAAAATTAAACAATTTCTTCTAAATGGCAGATCCTTGGCCAGCTTCTGTTTGCAGACAAAACAGCCAGGGATCTTGAAGTCAGTAACCAAATACGTTTTTTTTTTTTTTTACAAACAGAAACTGGCCAGGGATATGTCAATGATAGTGTGGCAAGGCAAGATCATTGAGCAACGTGTCATTGTTATTAATGCTGGATCTACAATGCTGAATGACAGAATTGACACTCAATTTACATTGCATTTCAAAGGTAAAAAGCACAGTTTTACAACTTTGACATGTGTTAGTAAAACTGTACAAACTTAGTGTATCTGTGCGAATATTTATACTTTTTTATTTAAAGAGTAATTCCACTTTTGTTGAGAAAAAACTTTCCCCTCTGGGTGATCTATGTACATTGCAAGGATTTTGACAAACTTTGTTGCCGATTCCTACGTTTTGTTACTCTGAAGGAATCCCTGTGTGTCTGTCTGTGTCCATGTGGGAAAGTGAATCTAATAGGAGAGGTTTCTTATCAACCAGCTACTTCACCTGCAAATCTCTAAAGAGGAAAGCAGCTGGGCCTGCATTCCTTTAGATGTGATTTTCTATTGGGATTATCCCACCAGAAATGACATTTTTGTTGCAGGGGATGTCTGAAATCTGATTTGTATTATAGTGCAGACTTCAAGGAAAAACTGTGAGCCAATCAAACAAGCAGGAAATGACATATTAGGGGGACGTTCTGTACACATTCTGTGTACTGAACATCTCCAGGTAGCCATATTGCATTGCATTTCACAGAAAATTACAGAGCTGGAGATTGAAAAGGAAAGGTATTTTTTAATAACATTCAATTACAATATGACTTGTGTCGCAATTGTATATGTTATGCGTTTTTTGTTAATTTTTATTTGGAATTTTTTTTCCACTAAAGTGGAGTTACCCTTTAAGGACAAATTGGGCCTTCATTCAGTGGTTACTAGAAATAGATATCTCCTGATGTTTTATTTATTTTTTGTCATTCTTAAAAGGAAGCTGGCTCATAATTGTTAAAAATCCACCACCAAAAATTTGCCATACTGTCATTTGTGTCAATGGTCTTAATTTACAAAACATTAGCTACCACTTAAGATCAGCAGTGAATTAGCTATAGCGTTTTTTTTAAATATATTTTTGCTAAAAAATGCTACTAAAATATGTCATGTGCTACTTCTTGAAATGATGTGGTATTTTAGTACATAAAACTCACAGTATTTTAACGCAGGCACCCACCAGTGTCCTTAACAATCAGAGAAAAGCAGGTTGTTAAGGCGTCGGCACCCTTCGGCATCCTTAAGACTCAGTGAATAACTGGTTGTTAAGGAGCCTGCACCCACTGTGTCCTTAACAACCATGACTCGTCTGCAGGATTCCCTAATAACAGCAGAATGTACCCAATGGAAGAGCTGGCATTAAAAAAAATAAAGAAAACAGTGAGGTCCCCCCCACCCCAATCCATACCAGGTTCTTTGGGTCATTGCCCAAAAATGGCGAATGTAAAAAAAAACAAAAAACAGAGCCAGTTTTTGACAAGACCTTTATTAAAGATTGCAAAATAAATAAATATATAAATGTACATCCAGTGTCAGTCACAATGAATACTGCCCACCAAATTGCAATGAAAATAAAAGTCTGCACCCCACATTTGGTTTCTGCCAACTGACAGATCTGCCGTTAAATTAACTAAGGGGGGGGGGGGGGTCACCTGGTTATGTCAAAGGGTGATTCCGCGGCTTCTGACATTGCTGACCCAACATGCCGGTCGAAGACATCACCTCCTTAACAACCAGCTGAAATGTTATACATTGCATGCCTGGACCACTACTTCTTTACTGCATGTATTCATTTATTTATTTATTTTAGTGAATTGACCTTAAACACTGTTTATGGGGTATATACTAAGTGTTTTTGCTTTTTGAGGTAAATACCACATAAAGGGATAATGATTTACATTTTCAGTATAGCATGCTATATTTGGGAAAATTGTGTCATGTGACCCAAATACTGCATGCAATATGCTTTTGTAAATTGAGCCCAATATATGTATGTTCTTTTATATGTGTACCCATAAGTAGGGCCAAGAAATGCATTTCTTTCTATATTTTTATCTAAAACACACTGACACTAACACTAAATAAAAAGTCTTTCTTTTTAAAATTAGCGTAGATCAGTGGCCTCCAAACTACAGCCCGGATGCCAGATGCAACCCTTTGCTTGCTTTTATCCGGCCCTTGGGGCACTCTTTTATCCACTGATACCAACAATGGGGCATAACCCCCCCCCCCCCCCACTGAGACCAGTGAAGGGGCATATTCCCTTCCACTGACACCACACCAATGATGGGGCACAATTCTTCCAACTGACCTCAACAATTGGGCAAAATTACACCAATAATGGGGCACAATTCCTCCCACTAACACCAAAAATGGGGCACAGTTTCTCCCACTGACACTAATGAATGAGCACTATTCCTCCCAATGACCCCTACAATTGGGCCCAATGACACCAACGATGGGGACCAATTTCTTTCACTGTCACCAAAGATGGGCATTGTTTTGTTTCTGCTGACATCGGAATCTTTTCTACTCAAAATGGCAACAGTCTGGCACCCTTAGGCCGCGTACACACGGGCGGATTGTCTGGCCAACTAAGTTCGTCAGACAATCCGACAGACAGTCCGTCCAAACTTTTGAATGAACGGACTTGCCCACACACGGCACTTTTTGAGCGGACTAATACGGCGGACTAAGTCCGCCATACAATCCGCTCTACTTTTGAAATGAACGGACTCGCCCACACACGCGGAGAAAAGTCCGCTCATTTCGAGCGCGTCTCCAGGTAGGCGGGGCCCGCAAAGGAGACGTCGCTGGCCCCGCCGCCTGGAATGGACTTAAAGGGGAACCCCAACGCCGAAAAAAATCGGCGTGGGGGTGCCCCCCAAGTCCACAACAGACCCTTGTCCGAGCACGCTACCCGGCCGGCCAGGAAAGGGGGGCGAGCGAGCGCCCCCCCTCCTGAGCCGTACCAGGCCGCGTGCCCTCAACATGGGGGGTGCCTTGGGGAAGGGGGGGCCGCGCGGCCCCCCCACCCCAAAGCACCTTGTCCCCATGTTGATGAGGACAAGGGCCTCTTCCCGACAACCCTGGCCGTTGGTTGTCGGGGTCTGCGGGCGGGGGGCTTATCGGAATCTGGGAGCCCCCTTTAATAAGGGGGCCCCCGGATACCGGCCCCCACCCTATGTGAATGAGTATGGGGTACAATGTACCCCTACCCATTCACCTGTAAAATAAAAGTACCAAAAAAAAACACAACACACGAGATAAAATATTTTATTGCACAGCTCCGGGGGTCTTCCGTCTTCGGGGGTCTTCTCACCGGACTCCTCCGCTATCTTCTTGTAGCTCTTTTGCTAGCGGAGGAGTCCGGCTTTCTTCCTCCCCGCCCCCGGCCTCTTCTCCCGACTTCGGGGGTCTTGTCCCCCTCTTCGGTTCTTCTGCCGGGCCATCGCGCCTTCTTATAGCTCTTTTACAGGCGGTGGCCCAGTCTTCTGTCGCCGCTGTCGCCGCTGCCTTCCGTTCTTCTTCTTCTTCTTCTTCTTCTTCTTCTCCAGGAGATGTTGCCTCGACGATCTCTCCGGCCGGAATGCCAGAGCCGCGCTGCGCGGCCACTTATATAGTGACAATGGGGCGGTGTCACATGGTATATGTCACATGGGTTGGTGTCACATGGTGACCCCGCCCCCTTACGATGTCATAGTCCCCATGTGACATCAACCCATGTGACCAACCCATGTGACATATACCATGTGACACTGCCCCATTGTCACTATATAAGTGGCCGCGCAGCGCGGCTCTGGCATTCCGGCCGGAGAGATCGTCGAGGCAACATCTCCTGGAGAAGAAGAAGAAGAAGAAGAAGAAGAAGAAGAACGGAAGGCGGCGGCGACAGAAGACCGGGCCACCGCCTGTAAAAGAGCTATAAGAAGGCGCGGTGGCCCGGCAGAAGAACCGAAGAGGGGGACAAGACCCCCGAAGTCGGGAGAAGAAGCCGGCGGCGGGGAGGAAGAAAGCCGGACTCCTCCGCTAGCAAAAGAGCTACAAGAAGATAGCGGAGGAGTCTGGCGAGAAGACCCCCGAAGACGGAAGACCCCCGGAGCTGTGCAATAAAATATTTTAACCCTGTGTTGTGTTTTTTTTGTACTTTTTTTCACAGGTGAATGGGTAGGGGTACATTGTACCCCATACTCATTCACATAGGGTGGGGGGCCGGTATCCGGGGGCCCCCTTATTAAAGGGGGCTCCCGGATTCCGATAAGCCCCCCGCCCGCAGACCCCGACAACCAACGGCCAGGGTTGTCGGGAAGAGGCCCTTGTCCTCATCAACATGGGGACAAGGTGCTTTGGGGTGGGGGGGCCGCGCGGCCCCCCCTTCCCCAAGGCACCCCCCATGTTGAGGGCACGCGGCCTGGTACGGCTCAGGAGGGGGGGCGCTCGCTCGCCCCCCTTTCCTGGCCGGCCGGGTAGCGTGCTCGGACAAGGGTCTGTTGTGGACTTGGGGGGCACCCCCACGCCGATTTTTTTCGGCGTTGGGGTTCCCCTTTAAGTCCATACCAGGCGGCGGGGCCTGCGACGTCTCCGTCGCGTGCTCCGCCTACCTGGATACCCGCTCGAAATGAGCAGACTTTTCTCCGGGCGGGAAAAGTCCACTCATTTCGAAAGTACAGCGGACTGGCACACACACGGGCGGACTGTCCGCTCAAACCAAGTTTGGACGGACAATCTTACGGAAATTCCGTAAGACTTTGTTCGTCAGACTGTCCGCTGAAAAAGTCCGCTGAAGCCCACACACGAGCGGACTGTCCGCTCAAATGTGTTTCGGCGGACTAAGTTGGGCAGACAGTCCGCCCGTGTGTACGCGGCCTTAAAGTCTAAGGGATAGTAAACGGACCCTCTTTTAGAAATTTTGGAGACCTCTGGCCTAGATCAAGCCCTGCTCTAGTGATTTTATCTTTATTTATTCATCTTTTTACACACAGACTTTTTTTTGTTTATATTCTTCTCCTCTGGTTACAATAAAAAAAAACTACAATGTATCTTTCTCTTTAGGGCAGGTACACGCCATAATTTGGGGCAGGAAAGGTCTGTTTTATGTGTTTCCCATACCACTCCTAAAACGCATTGTGATCTGCTGTGGGTGCCAAGACATTGTTAATGGCACCCCAATCACAGATTGCAATTGCAGTGCGTTTGTGGATGCCAGATTGCAAGGTACTGCAGTTTTCAATTTGGTGTGGAGTGTTCTTCAAAAGTAATGCATGCACTACTTTTGTGTGTTACATTGCGGACTGTGTTCCTATGCAATTTTGGTGTAAACAGGCCCTTATTCGGAGAAGAAAGAGAGTAGGGGTGGATTTTACAGCTAGTGATCACTGTGATAGCCAATCACAGAGATCATGTGATCAGGAGCTGCCACCCGATGAAGTTTTCACATCGTCATGAACCACAGCCTGGGATGTTGACCCATCCCATTATCAATAAGAAATGATTGACCCTCACTTGAGGGCTGTATGTAGACAAACTGGCTGGGGACTCTTCATTGACCAAATATGGGATCTGTTAACGTTATTGTACAGTGCCTTGAAAAAGTATTCATACGCCTTGAAATTTTCAATATTTTGTCACGATACAACCAAAAACGTAAACGTATTTAATTGGGATTTTATGTGATAGACCAACACAAAGTGGCACATAATTGTGAAGTGAAGGGAAAATGATAAATGGTTTTCAAAATTTTTTACAAATAAATATGTGAAAAGTGTGGCGTGCATTTGTTTTCAGTCAATACTTTG
Source organism: Lithobates pipiens (assembly GCF_037356315.1). Classification (NCBI taxonomy): domain Eukaryota; kingdom Metazoa; phylum Chordata; class Amphibia; order Anura; family Ranidae; genus Lithobates; species Lithobates pipiens. The sequence continues at coordinate 65,308,116 of NW_027507791.1, forward strand.
TAAAACCACCTTTCGCTGCGATTACAGCTGCAAATCTTTTTGGGGATGTCTCTACCAACTTTGCACATCTAGAGTGATATTTTTGCCTATTATTCTTTGCAAAGTAGTTCAAGCTCTGTCAGATTGGATGAAGTGCTTCTGTGAATAGCAATTTTCAAGTCTTTCCACAGATTCTCAATTGGATTTAGGTCTGGTCTTTGACTGGGCTATTCTAACACATGAATATGCTTTGTTCTAAACCATTATATTGTAGCTCTGGCTGTATGTTTAGGGTCGTGGTCCTGCTGGAAGGCGAACCTCCACCCTAGTCTCAAGTCTTTTGCAGATTCTAATGCCGCATACACATGATAGGAATTTTGGTCGTAAACAGCTCTGATGGTTTTTCCGACAGCTCAAGCTGTCTTGCATATACAAGGTCACACAAAATTTCTCTGAACTTTCGACCATCAAGAACGCGGTGACATACAACACTACAACAAGCCAAGAAAATTAAGTTCAATGCTTCCGAGAATGCGTCTAATTGTTTCCGAGCATGCGTTGGAATTTGTACAGACGATCTGAATTTTCGGTCGGAACTTTTTCCGACCGAAAAATTGAGAACAGGCTCTCAATCTTTTGCTGGCTGAAATTCCGCTAGCAAAAGTCTGAGCATACACACGATCACATTTTCCGACCAAAAGCTCTCATCAGACTTTTGCTTGCGGAATTTCCGATCGTGTGTACGGGGCATAACAGGTTTTCTTCTAAGATTGTCTTATGTTTGGCTCCATCTATCTTCCCATCAACTCTGACCAGCTTCCTTGTCTCTGCTGAAGAAAAGCATCCCCACGACATGATGCTGCCACCACCATTTCACGTTGTGGATGGTGTATTTAGAGTGATGTGCAGTGTTAGTTTTCTGCCACACATAGCATTTTGCTTTTAGGCCAAAAAGTAAAATTTTAGCCTTATCTGACCAGAGCACCTTCTTCCACATGTTGGCTGGGTCCCCCACATGGCTTCGCTCAAACTCCAAATGGAACTTCTTATGGCTTTCTTTCAGCAATGGCTTTCTTCTTGCCACACTTCCATAAAGGCCAGATTTGTGGAGTGCATGACTAAGAGTTGTGGACAGTTTCTCCCACCTGAGCTGTAGATTTCTACAGCTCCTCCAGAATTACCATGGGCCTCTTGGCTGCTTCTCTGATGAATGCTCTCCTTGCCTGTCCTATCAGTTTAGGTGGATGGCCATGTTTTGGTAGGTTTGCAGTTGTGCCATACACTTTCTATTTTCAGATGATGGATTGAAGAGTGCATTGTGAGATGTTCAAAGCTTGGGATATTTTTTATAACCTAACCCCGATTTAAACATATTCACAACTTTATCCCTGACCTGTCTGGTGTGTTCCTTGGACTTCATGATGCTGTTTGTTCACTAAGGTTATCTAACAAATCTCTGAGGGCTTCACAGAACAGCTGTATTTATACGGAGAATAAATTACACACAGGTGGACTCTATTTACTAATTAGGTGACTGAAGGCAATTTGTTCTACTAGATTTTAGTTAGGGGTATCAGAGTAAAGTATTATTTTCACATAATTATTTGTAAAAAAAATATTGAAAACCATTTATCATTTTCCTTCCACTTCACAATTATGTGCCACTTTGTGTTGGTCTATCACATAAAATCCCAATATAATACATTTATGTTTTAGGTTATAACATGACAAAATGTGGAAAACAACCACCTTGTAAAACAACCCATTCAGATTAAAAATAAAAATGAAAGGCAAAATATTTTGTATAGAAGAAAAAAAGAAAAATTACATTTTAAATGGCTGTAGCGCACCCCTTAAGGAGCCACTAGTAGCTGGGATTCCCCATCCCGTACAGCCAGGTGCAATTTTCACAGTCACTCCGAGTCAGAGAACATTCTGTGACTTTCTTTTTTTTGTTTTATTGATTGATTAGAACTTGGATAGGGATTGGAAAAATTATGGGATTCCCACTTGACTTCACCCAAGCCCCAGACCTGGGATCACCCTCCCAGACTAGTGTGCCATGCGAGGGCCTCCAACAGCCTCTTCAGTGCTCCAGATCCATCTTCCACCTAACTGTCCCTGCTGGCATGACTCTTGTCTATTTATGAGGTGAATCTGCTCCCTGCCAGCCCATTTGCTGAAGATTAGCTGAGGCCCTCACAAATATGGATGACAGCCTCTCCTAGCTTCCACCCACTATGTTTGGAAGCTTCTCCAAGGTTCCTGAAATGGGGGAGGCACCAGAAGAGCTGTCAGATGAGTCATCCAGCCTCCCTGAGTCACTTAACCCTGACCCAGATTCAGCCCTGGCCTGGCTGTAAGCCAAGCCAATTCACCTACACTAACAACTAAACTATATACACCTAGCACACTAGCTGTTCGCTGCACTGCAAACAGGCAGGTTCGGGTCGAACTGATGTTATACCAGTGGCGGTGCGTTCATAAGGGCTACCCCCTCTAAGGATAGATTCATGCATCGCATAATCTATGGCCGCCGCTGCCACCCCCTATTCAGGCACCCGGACCCTTTTCGGGCATTGTGCGCTTGAATTACAGCAGCGGGGAGTGTTTTTGAAGCACCTGATTAGAGCCATAGGCTCTAATAGGTGTCAAAAAAGGTGACCTGCAAGCGCCATGCCGGGCGCCCACAGGTCATTCAGCTGTGTTAGAAAAGCAAATGAATATTTGCTTTCCAAACACTAAACCGCCTCTCTGCCAATCAGATCTGTTACCCATCACCTGATTAGCTAAAACGTCAGGTACTGTGATTGGATGCCTATCAGGCATCCAATTATAGCAGAGGATGGGAAGAGAGGATGGGAGAAGACATCAAGAAGCTGTCCCACCGAGACAGGGTAAGTGCAGACGACGGGCACAGTGGCAGCATTTGATATGGCACACTGGCAGCATTTCATATGGTACAGTGAGAGCATTTGATGGGGCACAGTGGGAGCATTTGATGGGGCACAGTGGGAGCATTTGATGGGGCACAGTGGGAGCATTTGATATGGCACAGTGGGAGCATTTTATATGGCACAGTGGCTGCATTTGATGGGCACAGTGGCTGCGTTTGATGGCACAGTGGCAGAAATTGATGGGCACAGTGGCTACGTTTGATGGCATAGTGGCTGCGTTTGATGGGCACAGTGGCTGCGTTTGATGGCACAGTGGTGGCAATTGATGGGCACAGTTGCTGCGTTTGATGGCACAGTGGCTGCGTTTGATGGTACAGTGGCTGCGTTTGATGGCACAGTGGCAGCAATTGATTGGCACAGTGGCTGCTTTTGATGGTACAGTAGCGGCAATTGATGGGCACAGTGCCTTTGTTTGATGGCACAGTGGCTGCTATTGATGGTACAGTGAGGCTGCAATTGATGGGGGGGGGGGTTTCAGAATTTTTCAGTTTGTTTGCGCCCCCCCAAATATTTTGAGCACCAGCTGCCACTGTATTATACCTAAACCCAAAGCTCATCCTTATTTATTTATATGTAGTTCTGGGATTATCATGGCTCTGACATACAGCACAGCCCATCTAGCAGAGTAGGGAACCTGTTCTTTCTCCGTTGCAGTTTCACTTTTACTTACAGGTCTCCCCTCCACCCCCAGCATTTAACTGGACAGTCAAAGGAAAAGCAGCACACTGATGAACTCATCGCTCTGTCAGCAGCACACCTAATTGATTCATTGTGTTTCTTCCTGCCATTCCCTCTGCTGTACACAAGCCAATACCAAGTAAAATCATACACCGGGGAACGTAGGACCATGTGGAGATATTTCAATAAATATTAAACTCCACTTTTTGTTTTTGAGAGTTTCTTCCTTAAACACTCTAGAACCATTAAACAAATATCCCTGCTTGTTCGTGTATTTTCTGTTGTCTTCCAAAAATGATTGATGTCCTTGATATTAACTTAATTTTACATTAGGTTACTGCTGCTGTTCTACATAATCTCTGAAAAATTTTGAATAATTTTCTGCTGACTTTCAGTGCTTCATTTCAGCTACGAGCGCATCTATATGAAATTATGCATTATCACAGCTTCTCTAAAAAGTACAGAATACTTTTTTTTTTTAATTGTTGCCTAGCAACAAGTCCTTTGTTCTACCAGCATTATAAACTTCAGGAGCACAGGAAAGTAGAACATTTGTTATTAACATAATACGTCAACCTGAGGGTTCTCTCTCTGTGAAAAAAAAAAAAAATTATAAAATAAAATCCTGCATATGTTCATTTTAAAGATCTCATTTTTATGTTCTATATTTTTCCAGGTCAACAGTTTCCACCGCTTACTTATTTTACAGATATAATGGCAAAACTTTTGTGTACTGCCAGTCTGCATTCATTTATAATCGAAATGGTGTAAAATGTTCTGATTTAACAGTTTGCATGGATTTAGCAATTTCTATTTAGCAAAGTCTATTGTCTGGTAAATATAATGATGAGCTATTTTTTAAGACAGCATCCCAGCTGGTAAAATTAACATAGTAAAGGAAGAAAGACAGTAAAAATCAATATTTAGTGCATTTATCAAACACATATTGTTTATTTTAACCTAAAAGTGTTGAGTAAAATGATTAGTTTTTATACAAACTTACCCTTACATTATTTCAATGTATTATTCTCATATCTCTGCCCATCTACAATATAATGCAAAATTGGATTAAAAAGAAACAAAAAGACTTTCCATTTACACCACACAAAAAGCTCCTGCAGATCCTATGATATCAGGTCTTTTGTCCTATGCAGCATTCCATTCTTACCTACTAAACGTTGCTTGAATTTAAAGATCAAAGCGCCACACTGAAGTTTTATAATCCAAAATAAAGTTTTATTTCAAACATATAACATGTGAAACAGCCACCGCTTTTTGGGGATCACGCAACACACCCTTCATCAGGGCTTAAGAAAATATGGAGACAGCTGGTATAGACAGACTGTAATGGTAAGTGGTTCTAAAGGCAGACATTTTGTTACCTTCTGAGTGCAGCAGCCCCCCAAATACTTACCCAAGCCCCATCTTGATCACAGATAAAACCTCTGCAGGCTCACTTCAATAAATCAATACTCTCCAAGAAGGAAAACAATTTTTTGAGAGATAAATAGGTCTTCCAGGAAGGAAGAGCCTACAAATGGCAACAAAATTTGAACAGCAGGGGCACAGCCCTTCCTTCTCTGAGCTGGCCGCTCAGCTGTCGGCTAATTTCCAGCTCCTATCTCTCCACTGGTACCCAGCTGTTGATGATATCCTGCTCGTCAGCCCTGCCTACTTAAGCCGTCCAGTCCAGAGGAGCTATGCCTTAGCCTTAGTCAATATCACAGAGACACTCTCCTGCATTCCTGTTAAAAGACTTGCTTGGCTGACATTCCTTCTGGCTCTAGATCCAGCTTGCTGTTTTACTACTCTCATCTCTGGTTCCCTGACGTTTGGCTCGTCTGACTATCCGTTCCAGTTCTGTATGTTCTGGCTATGTTTTGACTACATTTGTTCTATTTACTTTTATAATTAAACAACTGTGAGTTAACTGTACTTCCCCCTGATCACCACGCTTGTACCCCTTCCAGTAATGCAAGAAGTAAGTCAGCACCGGCGCAAGGTGAGACATCCAACACTGGAGTGTCCATGGCCATTGGAGCCAACACTCCTTCACTCTTTCCTACACAAAAAAATCCTACCATATTCTTTCCAAAAAAAACAGGGGAACCCCCTGGCTCTCCTGATTCAAACACCACCATAAACATACATGATCCTCCCTCTCCACAATTTAATGTAATTAACATTTCATCTCACTCCCTCACGGCAGATGAAACTCTAGTTTTGCCCAATGGACTCATGTTTTGCCCCAATCACAAGTTGGATAAGTTTAAAGTGATTAACGATTTACACTTCTACACATTGAGAAGCATGTTTGATAAAGAAAAACCAGGATCCGAAGGGTGTAGTACCCTCAGTGAATGGCAAGCACTGGCAAATCTTAACTCCCTGTTAGATGAAAGCGACTCTAGACATTTAATCGACACTATCGATCTGGAATCCCTATTAAAACAGGTAGATGATCCATCCACCAACGCCATCACTACAATAAGTTATCAGTAAAGAAAAAAACAGACATGTACCCTGCCCCTAGTTCCAATCATGGAATAGCTACTTTTCTGAAACTAACCTGTTTAAACCTGTTTACTAACATAAAGCCTTGGACTCTTCGTCCAATCACTCTGGGAATCTTACTGCGAGCAAAAGGACAGCCTTAAAAAAAACTGTCCAGTAACCACAATAAGATCATCAAGCCCTCAGATAAAGGGGGAACATTGTTCTTATGGACAATGAAAAATATGTACCAACATTTTGAGCCACACTGACTGGTATCGACCAGTGAGGACAGCAATTATTGATACCTTTAATGAGGAGTTCTATTTGTTTGTTGACAATGCAATTTATAATAATGTAATTTCCAAACAATTATGGAACTTTGTTCATACTCCTTTTCCTAGAACGGCCACTTTTTACTTGCTTCCATAAAAACGAATTGGAGGCCCTCTACAGTTCAATACCGCACTGTAGAGGACTTGCATGCATTCGCAGATTGATATCCCAAATCAACCACCATGAGGAATCTTTCAATGAGTTTATACTACTCTCTCTTGAATATCTACTCAAGCACAATGTTTTTTCATTTGATGGCCAACATTTCCTCCAGGTGCAGGGAGTAGCCATGGGCACCTGTTGTGCCCCTGGCTACGCCAATCTGTACCTGGGAGAATGGGAACACACTATGTTTGAAGACGAGGGTCTCTCTGTGTACCTGTGCCACAGTACACAGATACTTTGGGATGGACCTGAGGAACTACTATATGAGTGCTTGGCTACCCTGAACCACAACGAGTTTAACTTAAAATTTACAATGTCCTTAAGTACCTCCAAAGTTACCTTTTTTGGATGTTGAAATCTATAAAGACACTGAAAATATGCTTTCCTGCAAGCTGTTCAGGAAGCCAACTGCAGGGAACACCATGTTACACTCCTGCAGCTTTCATCCTAGGCCCTTAATCAACTCTATCTTACAGGCAAAATCTGCGAATAAAACGCAATTGCGCTAATGACGCGGACTATAAACAGGAGGCAAAGGGCTTAAAACGACATCTGCTAGAGAGGGGCTGCAGTCATAAATGCCTTAAAAAGGCATTTAATCATGTAGACACAACCTCTTATTTTCCAAAAAAGGACAAACCCACCAATAACAAGGGTACAAGGATCATCACTAAATACTCCAATGATCACCTTAAAGTCAAACAACTTTTTGGTAAATACTGGCATCACCTGACCTCAGATCCTAGTGTGGGACAATTTGTACCACCTGCCCCTTTAGTCACGTACAGATGTGCTAATTCTGTGGGTGACATGTTGGTTAAAAGTGAATTTCGGGGTTCCACTCGAGGTGATTTGTGTAAACTTTTTGGCACATTTCCCTGTGGATCTTGTGCCCATTGTAGAAACATGGACTCTAAAAAAAATGGCTCACGGGGAGGAGATCTCAACAAGCTCCTTCTACAGTGTGAGCTGGGGTGGATCTCGGATTTGAATGCCACTTCTCCACCAGGCCTCAATAAAGCCTTCAATTTGAAGCCCTTTCTGCAGGGCTTCTCCTCTGGAGGCTTCGAGAGAGACATGTGACCGCATAGTCTTAATGTCACTTGGCATGCATGTATGCACCTTGTATTATTATATATCTTTTCTGGCTTCTCCTCTGTATTTACTATGTCATGCTTTTTACATAGAAATATTTTATGTGCTAGATCCATCTCCAAATCTTGGTCTATCCTTGTGGGTGTCCTTTGTCGGCAGAAATGCTTCATGCTCCACTCACGTATACAATATATTCGAACCAATTTGGCAGGGGGAACTGTGTATCATTGGCGCTTTGGGGACATATATTCAACCCTCCAGTTACAACCTAGAATATTCCACTGTGCGATGGATCAGCCTGGAGATGAAAGCCCTTCCACTGTGTGAACCCTGATGTGTACCTAGGTTCACAAAATATAGTCACGCTGTGAGAATTATCTGCTTTTATTGCCTGCCATCTCTATATGCCATGCTGTTACCTACTGTGTTCTTATATTTGCATAATTGTTTATACCATACTCTTTTTGATATTTCCGCTGTTCTATTACCAGACAAAACAGCTTGTCTCACATCAGTCCCTGAAGAAGAAATTAATTATCCATACATATATTCCGAAACATGTTGGGACTCCTGTGTATACGCACCTCATTTGGCCTCTTATCATGAGATCAACTGTGTGTCTCAGAATCTAGCTGTTATGTAACTATTCAGTCTGACTACCTGTTTTGTTTTTAGTGTAGCAGCCATAACCCTTGGCTGGGCGGCCTTAACTTTTGGGCTTACCGGTTACATGCGCTTGGCTGGTTCTTCCACATATAGGGGTTCCCAGAATTAGTACCCAACAACTTTGGATGCTGACACCATAAAATTCCTTTAGAAAAGGTTTTTATTTGCAGGGGTAACATCCAACAACACAGTCTCGTATGGGAACATAGGGCAGGGGGTGAAGAAACTCAGGCACCTTGAACCGCTAATGTCAGAAAGTCTCTAATGCCACTCGCAGCTGGGCACTTCAAGGCTGAACAAAGCTCTAGCCAGAGATTATGGCAGCCAGCACTTTGATCCAGAACTTGTGGAATCTTTGACCTTGAGTAACTGGTAACAGAAGTGAACAGGAACCTTTTTCCTCAGTACCTGGAACGTTCTCTGTCTCCTTGGTAGTACTGGAAAAAGCGTGAATTCGTCAGTGTCCTTCACAACTCAGCACCAAGGCACTTCTCAGGATGCAAGTTTGTTGGCCCTCCTCCGAAGAGTCCTCCCCCGGTCACTTACAGGAGCTGCGGTGCCCCTCCAAGCCGAGAGCACACCCGGACGCCTTGAATCCTCCCTCAGTTACTGCTCCTTGGACCAGCCGGTTCCGAGACTCGGGAACAGACGGATCCCTACCTCAGACCAGGCGGGTCTATTGGGGTTAACCAACCGAAGCATGGTACGGAGCGACAAACGCTCCCGTGACCAGGACCCCTCGCGGGGCTACCCCGGTCCAGAATCAGGAACAGACCGCTAAGGGCTCACAAACGAACCTACAACACGTGACTTCAACATCTTAAGTACCCTTCCCCAGACTCCTCAGCGGGGACCGGCGCACCCACGGATTGGCTCCGGGGAAGCTGATAACCAAAACTTCCAACCAGGCCTGGTTCTGAGCCCATCGTGTGCACCTAACTGTACACATGACCAGGCAGAACTCTAACACAGCCCAGCCAAACTGATGTCAAAGTTACACCTACACAATTAAACCTCAGAACCCCTTTACTGTTCTGAGGCAAAAAAACAAATTTGTACATGACAGACACTTTGTCCAAAGTGTCATCGCTACATAAGGTTTATATACCTTTGTGCATTATTTCTTTTACTGCTTTGTACTTAATACATTTTGTATACTCCTCTTTCTGCTTTTTACTCTTTGCCCATAAAATCCCAGAGGCACCCCCTTTTTGCACTTTCCTCTTTTGAATTGGGATGTGGCGAAGGTTTCTAGCACTATACTATAGGTGGTTTTCTCTTATATATTTTTCCAGTGATGTGCATCAGAGCATTGGCTCTCCTATGTTTCTCTTCCTTCATTGGCTCCTGCTGCTGTCAATCACAGCCAGTTAGCCAATGAGAAGAGAGCAGGGGGTGGACTCGAGCCGCACTCCATGTGTGAATGGATAATGTCTATTCACAGGCGCGTAGCTTGAGAGCAAGCCTGCTCAAGTGGCTCCATAGCAAGTGGCTTGCTATTGGGGGCACTCAACAAGGGGAGAGGAATCAAGACAGTTGGCGGGGGACCCAAATAGTAGAGGATCGGGGCTGCTCTGTGCAAAACCATTGCACAAAGCAGGTATGGCATGTTTGTTATTTAAAATTTAAAAAACCTAGAGTCACTTTAAAATTTGAATAATAAAAAGAAGTAGTAATGTTCAGCAGCTGGCTTAGGCTAAATGATAAAGGAGGTGTTGTGTGGCTCTGAAACACATTGGCTGTTGCATGTTTGGAATAAAACTATAATTTGGACTAAAGCCCCATATGCAGAGTTTCTGCAGATTTTTTCCTTTAGATTTACCAAAACCATATAATATGAGGTCAAACCTTAGGAGTTTCAATGTGTATGCAATCAGGCAGGCCCTTGCACTACATTGTTTTGGTAAATCTGAAGTAAAAAATCAGCAGAAAATCTTATAGTGTGTATGGGGCTTAATACTTCTGTGTGGCACTTTGATCTTTAGAGTCAAATATTACTTTTACATCCCAATGTTTCAGTGGCAGTTCCTCATTGAATAAAACCATCCTACATATAACCCACTGGGGCACCATCAGTATAGTTGTGATAAATAAATTCAGGTAGTTTCATAGTTAGTAAGGTTGAATAAAGACACCAGTCCATCCTGAGTGAGTGTCTACAATTGTCCCTATCCGTGTACACTCACATCGGTTCCTACCCTCAAGGAGCCCACAATCTAAGGTCCTCATTCATATATTAGGGCCAATTTTGGACAGAAGCCAATTAACCTACCTGCATTTCTTTGGATTGTGGGAGGAAATCAGAGTACCCAGAGGAAACCCACGCAGGCACAGGGAGAACATGCAAACTCCAGGCAGGTAGCGTTATGGTTGGGATTTGAACCAGCAACCCTTCTTACTACTAGGTGAGAGTGCTAACCACTACACTACTGTGCCACCTAAAGCACTATTCGACCAAGGTTTTAAAAGTTTAAATTGGAAATGGATGGAAAGAAGAAATAGATCCCACTAGGAATTAATTTTACCATTCTTTGAGTTAAAATGATGAACTGGTTAAGAGGTTCTTTATTTTTTAAATATATCTATTTTTGGTTTAATTTTCAGATGCTGCCGGGCAGGGGGTAGTTAAATAATTTTTCTCCACTGGGGCCAACTAAGTATGATAAAACCCCCTCAACATTACCAAGTACTAAGAAGCATTAGGGGGGTAGTTGTGGTATGAAAAATCGTGTTCCTTTCTATGCAGAATTATGTTTTGATAACTGCCCTTTTTTTTGTTTCCTCCTAAAAATCTAGACTAATCTGGATTTGCTTCCAATCAATAAACCAAATAAACTTTGCAATATTTTTTGCTTTACGTATAATGCCCAATACACCTCATTCTGGGCTGGTTTTCAGGGAGTTGTTGAACCCATTGTGTTGCCAAAAATTGGCAGGGCTCATGCTGAAAAAAAGTGTCCTAAGACAAGACATTGAGCAATGACCGACAATAGCGAGGTAACATCAGGATAAACCTTGCCAGTTAAATTTTTCAGTTCAGCCAGCAGGATGGAGGAACAGATTCCCCCATCCACACAAGTGTGATGGATGGAGGAATCCCCCCCCCCATCAGGACATTGTATCCTAGTAGAGGGACTCACTGCTGTCAGAATACATTGATCAGCAACTACGGGCAATTGGCTGCAGACACTGATCAACATAGGATTTCCAGCATGTCCCTCAACAGAAGTCAATTAATCAATCAACTTCTGTCGAGTAGAGACAGCCCCACACTGATCAAAAATTTTAAATTTTTTGCTGAACCAGAGGATTTCAGTCTATAGCCATATTAAGCACAAAAAGCTCAGTACGAGCAGTACAAACAATACACAGGAGTAATCCAGAAGTCAGCGACAGACAGACAACTTTCCAAGGAATAGGCAAACATACTTTTAAATTAGGCTATATTTCCAGCATTCAGTTTAACGATTCTTGATTAGGGTGTGGGTGTGTGCTGCAGAGACATTAGCTGCAGTACTAAATAATGACTGGCCTATGACATTAAGTCTAAAAACAATACGGAGTGCTGGCGCTTGAGACCCTAAATGTCTAATTGGATCAGTTTAGTATTATAAATTCATTCAGAATTATAAAAGTACTTTAAACAGCGTAATAGATCCAGGTGGAGTCACTTGCTGGCTGCAACAAATGGGGGACCCATGGAGTATCTGCAGTATCAGTGAAGTCAGCTCATATATAGAAAAAAACATGTAGAGGAGCGCCAAGTCAGTAAAATGCATTTATTTCTTTAAAACAAGTAAATGTCAGTCAGTCAGGTGTCAGTCTGGTGAATTAAACATTTATTACAATGCCCCCAGGATTTCTAGAGCATATTTTATAAAGTGGTAGCACAGCACAGTTTGTTTCCTTTCAGAAACTTTTTCTCTGATTTAAAAAATTGGAAAGAGCTATTGTAAGGGAGATGGAAAACTGGGGGAGTCACTGTGTATACACATTTCATCTTAAGCTACTGGGCTCTGTAAGCAGCAGGCTTTTAGTAGAGATAAGGTGACATTAGAAATCATTTTAATTAGAGAGGAGTTCTATCTGCTGTCCTGGTTATACAAGATTTGTAATTGTTTTAATTTGTATTTTTTAGCCTTGTAAATCTATATTTAACCCACCATACATTCCCAGCAGATGCCAACTCAGTGAGCAGGACCTTAGGACCAAATTTTGCTAAATGCCAGCATACAGGTTTAGGGTTAGGAGCTCAGCTCTTAATATATAATACCAACTGTGAGAAATCATTTGGTATGGGGAGAAGAGGAAACAAGGTAAAATCTTTCAACCCAGAAACAGGTAAAAATATTGAAGGCAGTTAGATTAGGAAAAATTTGATCTTTCAAAAATAATTTATAGTAGGAATTAATGTAAATACAGCATTTGTGCAACTGTATACTATGACCTTGGATAGACTAGATGGTTATATAACTGTTTTATTGAATACATTTATATCCTCATTAATTTGCCGACATCAGGTTGCTTTTGTGTGAGGTAGAAAAACTGAGGATCCAATTCATTATATAATGCAATACAAAGAATAATATTAAACAAGATCAAGGGAAAGTCTATCTCATTAGATGAAGCACGAGCATTCAAATCAGTGCACTGGGGATATTGAAATGCTCCATTGTAGAAGTTTCAGTTTAATTAATTGACTTACTATATTCATGTAACTTTATAGTCTAACCTATGGTGAAAGGTTTTTTTTTGGCTTTGTTCCTAATTTTAGATACTTTATTTATGATGACTTTTCAAGTTCTAACACAGGATAGGCATTTTAGGAATATACCAATAGTCCAATACCAATATATCTAATTAACCAATAGTTATTTAGAGGGTCCGTCCAACAAAAAGTGTTTTAATCAGAAGTGGATCTTGGTAGGCTGAGTCAGCCCCTTACTTTATATATTTCAATAATTTTTATTGAAGTAACAAGATATTTTTGTACAAGGCACATTATTAGAATAGTGCAAATAAAAGTTAATATGTTTGCAAATACAACAATGCCTTTCCCTCAAAAAGCCAACAATTATAAGACATGTTAACATCAACTAGAGAGATATTAACATTAAATTATCTCAGGTGAGAGTACCAGCAGAAATAACAATACAAAATAGAGGGATGAAAATCATTAACAAAAGTGCGCGAGAAGAACACATAGGGGCCAACTGTGTAGTGAGTAATATTTGAGCCCCTCACTGTATATACCGTACTGTATGTCTTGGATACTTCAGTAGTGAGACCTCTCTCTCCTGACTATGTCTGTCTACTACCTGGAAGTTTTTGAGTATTTCCAACCACTTTTTCATGTTTCAGCAACTGTTGTTGCACTCTGCAAAGCTAATAATAAATGATTTCAACAGGTAGCATGGAAATACTACATTATTGCCACAGCAAGTATGTCAACACCAAGGGGTATAAGAACAGCATCTACCCCATTCATAGAAGTACTGGGCATTTCACCTGGTGAGTGAACGGGATGGCAGGGGAGCAGACACAAAGTAGGTATAAGCAGGGGGCAATGGTAGATATTAAATGAAATGCAACATTTGCCCTAAATGGGCAAAGTAAAGGCTTACTTTGAAGCCCAACTGTGGTTTAATTTTTTTTTTAATCCATTTTCCAACTCTTAAAGATATTTAAAAAAATCCAGCTCTGGGTACAATACTTACTGCTTCATGGTCCAATGCCAATTCTATTGGGTTGGATGACACAACATCGTTCAACTCGCACTTCCTATGTGTGAAGGGAATCATGAGCCTACCCATTGGGGGTCATCATCATGATACCCTGCACTCACAGAACAACGATGCAAAGAACAGCACCAAGGTAATTATGTTCAAGATGCTTCCTGCATCACTGAAGACCATCACTGAAGACCATCACTGGACAAGAAGATAGCGGGAAGAGGACCCAGAGTGTCACAAAAACAACCACAAGACATCCAAAAAAGTAAAATATACAGATTAAAAGCAGGGGGAATCTTTTTGGGAAGAAGGACTAAGGAAGGGGGAGGGGGAATGGAATTGGGCTTTAAGCCAACCTTTGCTCAGCACTCTTTTGGACAAAATAGGATTCAGCAATGTACTGTACTTTTTTTTAGAGTGGAAGAAATAATTTGAAGAATTTAATAATTCACTGTACATAAGATGATACATAGGTTATGTCCCTTTGCAGTCCTGACCAATGCTAGATTTATATTGCTGAGTATGTTTTTGTTACACTTTAGAGCTAGGAAGCAATTGACTGTGTGAGATATTTACATAGCACAAAAGCTGGGTGAAACCCTACGTTGGCTTAGTATAAAACCAATAGATTATGCTATGCTGTTCTAATGTCAATCTGTGACACAAATCCCTGATTACAGGCTCTTCCTCTTTTTGAGTTTGCAAAATCATTACAAGTCACCACACATTCTGTAATATATACATTGTGCTGGGACTTTTTGACTCTCCATCTCAGCAGTGAGTTCAGTTTATCATGGACTTTTGGCTGTTTTTCGTCTTAATAGATCATAGACAAGGGTCATTGTACACAGGAATTTGTGTTTTGCTTCTGGATCTGGAATAAGTTTGAGTGACTGTTTGAATTTTAAATTGACTGTTATGCAAATTCTTTGCAAATTGCTCATATGATGGTGACAGATAATAGATGCTTCCAGGTACAGGAAATGTTTGTATGTAATAGGTGTGATCATTTGAAAATCGTAGACCTTTATTGAGTCCAAATGAAAGGCTTTCATTGCTATTCAGCTTTCTGAAAAAAAGTCTAAGGAGTTGAAAAAAACTGAAATTGACTTACTATGAATAGTGTTGCTGTGCAGATATTTCTTTTAGCATTTTAGTATCCCAATGTTCCCTTCTGGAGTCAGATTATGCCCCCCCCCCCCCCCAATGGCATCTCCCACTTCCCCATGGCTCTTACTGGCAGTATTTTTGCTCTATGGTTGTATTACTCATCTTAAGCTGTAGGGTTCACCCCTTCTCTAGGCTGAACACTCCTGTATGAGCACATAGTAAATTTCAGGTCAGCATGCATATTCCTCTCATGATAAGCTTCCTTAAAGTGGAAGTAAACCCATGGATTTAAACAGTTAAAAAAAAAAAGGCATGCCGGGAATGCTAACTGCACATTGGCTGTGCTCTCAGCCAAACTATCAAACCATCCAATGGCTGGTGTCATAACGAATCACATGTGCAGCACCATAGCAGTTGAAGATTAAACAGAGGCAAAGATGGCAGCTTCCTTGGCTGAAAACGATAGAGGAGTTTACAACCACTTTAAGGTAGAGTTAATGAGTCAGGCATTTCTGGTGGAAGCTTAGCTCCTGCCAAAAGGTTTGTTTTAATAGAAACATGAAGGGTCTGTCAGGTTTTGACTGCCATGTTTCCCGACTGGGGTAAAAATTGTAACTCTGGGGCGTGGCCGGGATGGTGGACTGAGCAGACGTGCTGCCTGAGCTCTGCTGGAGAATTATCCGTCCTACCATCCGTTTGTGGTGTTAATTGCTGCCAAAACCCTGTGTATGCCTTCGAGGAGCTCGGGGGGTCCCAGAAGGGCCAAGAAGCTGCAGTTTCCCTCCTCCGTTGAGCATCTGGAAGCCCCGTTACAGAGGCCTGCTGCACTGCCCCTGGCCAACATGGCGTCACAGACAGACCGCGTGGAGGACGCTCCGCCTGGGATCCCGGAGGTGATGGCGGCTATCACGGCGTGTCAGGCTGCGCTGACGAACAAGATCGAGGCCGTGCAGCTTGACGTCGGGCTGCTGCGCCAAGATATCGACAAGATCCGATCCCGGATCTCGGCGGCGGAACAGCGGATCGGTGACACGGAGGACGCGGTGACCAGTCACGAGGCTTCCATACGAGCGCTTCAAACGAAGGTTAGAGCGCTGGAATACCGAGCGGAAGACGCCGAGAATAGAAGCCGTCGTAATAACCTTCGTATTGTGGGGCTCCCCGAGGTTCTTCCGACCGCACAACTTTCCCCATACTTTACAGTGGAAAGAGCACACCGGGTCCCACCGAGGCCTGGCCCGGAGGGCGCCCCTCCGCGTACGATGATCCTACGGCTGCTGAACTTCCGAGACAGGGATGAACTTCTTCGTGCAGCCAGAGTGGCGGGAGATGTTCCTTACCAGAATGCCAAGCTTATGTTGTTCCCTGACTATACTCTTGAGACGCAGCGACAACGCAGATCTTTCGATGCGGTCAAGGCCGCCCTGAGGAGCAAGAACATTCGGTACAGCATCCTGTTTCCGGCCAAGCTACGGGTGGTTGACGGCGAGACTGTGCGGATCTTTACCAGCCCCAAGGATGCTAGTGCTTGGCTGGACACCCTTCCTCGTGGGTGAGCTGTACCTGAGGTGTCGGGCTTAACCCTGTTTTAATTTCACACTCGGCATGTACGGGACGAGGACTGCCTTGGAGGGATGTTTCGCTTTTGTTTTATTTTACCCGTTTAGTTTTGGAGGATGCCTTATTTTTTCCCCCTTTTTTTTGTCTTTAGTTATGGGGCCTAGCAGCCTCCTCTGACTGCCTTCGGTTTATGCGTTCAGTCCTCCTATTTCGCTCTCTGTTTTGGCTGCTCTGGACTCCCTGGGGTGGTACTAAACATGTTCCCTTGTCTGAGACTTATCACCCCGGGGCTCTTGGGCTACTCCCGGGGAGCTCTCTGGACTTTTTCCGGCATACTGGGACGTATCCTTTTGTTCTCTTTTCACAGGTTCTTTCCATTTTTTTTTTTTTCTTTTTTTTCTTGGCACATTTATATATTTTTGTATTTACTTAATTTTCTCCGTGATCCAGCAACTCGGGACGGAGATGTTGACTGTAGTTCTTATTTTTCACATTTTTCCACGGTTCTGTGGTTGTGACTGCTGGTGCGAACCTGAGCGGGTGCTAGTCCGCTGCCATTAGCCCTATTTGAACTTGTTCATGTTTGTTATTTGGGGGTGTATGTGCCCTCCATGGTTGGGAGGTGCACGGGGAGGGGGGAGGGAGGGGACGCCTGTTGCGACCCAGGGGTTATGGTGTTTGGGTTGGTTTATGCTCTGTTTTATTACTTTGGTTGGTTTGGGAAGACATGTGTGGGTTATATATGTGGGCTGTTTATCTGCTATGCTGTGGAGGATCCTGATCGCCTGGTGGAACGGAGATCATGGCTGATTTGACAGTTCTGTCTTGGAACGTCCGTGGCCTCAATTCCGCCGTGAAGCGTTCCCTGGTATTTAAATTTGTGCAAAGGCACACTCCCAAGATTTGCATCTTCCAAGAAACGCATCTTACTGGTTCCAAGATTTTGGGTTTGAAGAAGGCGTGGGTGGGAGCACATTATCATGCCTCCTACTCTAACTATGCCAGAGGTGTTAGTGTGTTAGTGCACAGGTCCCTGGATTTCCGACCCTTGCTGATCAAAACGGATCCGGAGGGTCGGTATGTATTGATTCATGCGCTGATTGCTGCCATCCCCTTTGTTATTGTGGGCTTGTACTTGCCCCCCCCGGCTGATAGTGCCCTGCTTTACACTGTGATGAGGGTGGTGGCCCAGCTGGGGGTGGAGAGAGTATTATTGGTTGGGGATTTCAATTTAGTTATGTCTAATACCTTAGATAGGCTTCATCCCTCCCCTGGGTCTAGTAGTGGCCTGTCCAACTGGGCCTCTACATTTGGGTTAACGGACCTATGGAGGCACTTCCACCCTTCTGATGCACAGTTTACCTGCCTATCCGCCACCTATAGGACGCTGTCTCGGTTGGATATGGCTTTTGCGTCCTCCGCTGTGCTACGAGAGACGGTCTCTGCGGAGATCCTCTCTCGGGGTATATCGGACCATGCTCCCTTGTTGGTGTCGGTTGGCGGGGGTAGGGCGCCGGGCCCGAGATTGTGGAGGCTGTCGAAGTACTGGATTGAGGAGGTGGGCATTCGGGAGGAGATCCCAGAGGCGCTGTGCGACTTCTGGTTGCATAATGAGGGGTCGGTTGACCCCCTATGTGTCTGGGATGCCTTCAAGGCCTGGGTTAGGGGCGAATATATGCGTAGGATTGCTAAAAGAAAGAGGGAGTACGTGCAGTCTCTGCGGCGATTGGAGGACCGGGCGCGGGATCTGGAGATGGGGTTTGTCGCCAACCCGCAGCCTAATAATTACTCCCTTTGGCAGGGTGCCCTTCGGGAGTTGTCGCTGCTCAGGATTGACCTGACCAAGAAGTCCATGTTATCTAGTGCCCAGAGGGTGTTCGAATATGGTGATAAAAACGGGCGGCTCCTGGCCTGGCTGGCTAGGGGACAGTGCCCGGTGACCCACATCGGGCGCTTGAGGGATGCCGGGGGTGCCCCCCTGACCACCCCTGAGGCGATTAACGATCGGTTTCTGCACTATTATCGGGGACTGTACTCCTCTAGGGTCGGCTACTCGGAGGTGGAGTTGGCTGGGTTCTTGGATGGGGTGGACATCCCATGCCTGAGCCCGGCTCGGCGGGAAGACCTGGAGCGTGATATTTCTCTTGAGGAGGTGCAGATGGCGTTGGGGTGTATGCAGGCGGGTAAGGCCCCGGGTCCGGACGGTCTCCCAATCGAATTTTATTCTGCGCATCAGGAATTGTTGGCCCCGAGGTTGGTTTCCCTTCTTTCCCAGTTTGCGGATTTGGGCGCACTCCCGGAGTCCATGTCCGAGGCGGTGGTGGTGTTGGTGCCCAAACCTGGTAAGGACCCTGAGGATTGTGCGGCTTATCGGCCCATTTCACTGCTTAATGCTGATGCTAAGCTGCTGGCCAAAATCTTGGCATGCCGGTTGATGCAGGTCCTGGGGGACCTTGTCCACCGGGACCAGACGGGGTTCATGCCGGGGAAGGGCACTGATATCAACATTCGCAGGCTCTTTCTTAATTTGGACATGTCCCATGACAACATGGGCACTCGAGTCATAGCCTCTCTGGACGCAGAGAAGGCTTTTGATTCGGTGGAGTGGGCCTACCTCTGGGAAGTGCTCCGGAGGTTCGGGCTAGGTCCTAAATTTCTAGGTTGGTTACGGTTGCTTTATGGGAGTCCGAGGGCCAGGATTCGCACAAATGACACCCTCTCCGATTTTTTTCTCCTCCAGAGGGGCACCAGGCAGGGGTGCCCGTTGTCACCCAGCCTGTTTGCTTTGGCGCTTGAGCCCTTGGCGATTCTAATTAGAGACTCGGTGGCGGTTAAGGGTCTTCGTGTGGGCCCTCTGGAGGAGAAAATATCGCTTTATGCTGATGATGCCCTGTTGTATTTGGAGGATGCGGGGGCCTCGCTGCAGGCGGCCCTAGCTATTTTTACCGAGTTTGGCAGATATTCGGGCATCCAGATCAATTGGTCTAAGTCTGTCTTATTCCCTCTGGACTCACAGGCGAGGGCGGTGCAGACACCGTCCCCGCTGGTTTGGGTGGAAGAGTTTAAATATCTGGGAGTGTTGGTTGCGAGGGAGACTCGGACGTTTCGCCGGCTTAACCTTCAACCCCTGGTGGCAAAATTTAAAGACCATTGTGTTAAGTGGAAAGATTTACCCCTGTCCCTACTGGGTCGGATTAATATTTTCAAGATGATGTTCCTCCCGCGCTTTTTGTACATGTTCCGCAACTGCCCGGGGTGGCTCCCTAGCTCCTTTTTTAGGGAGCTGGAGAGTTATCTGAGCACTTTCCTGTGGAATGGCAGGGCCCCTAGACTGGCTAGAGCTACCCTGCAGCTGCCGGTCAGGTGCGGGGGCTTGGCTTTGCCGAACTTGCAGGTGTATTACTGGGCGGCGATTTTAGTGTCGGTGCGATGGTGGTTTGAACAGTCGGGGGATAATGCGGCGGTGGGACTGGAGGCAGCGGCCTTGGGTTCTATGCGAGAGCTCGGGAATCTGGTGTACAGGGGTCCTAGGGCGTATCGTTCTCTCCCGTCGGCTACTGCGACGACCCTGCGGGCCTGGGCGGTGGCCAGAAGGCGTTTTCTTCGTGAAGATCGATACTCGCCCTTTGCTCCGTTGTGGGGTAATCCGAGTCTCCCCCACTTCCAGTCGATTCCAGACCCGCAGCTGTGGGCCCGATATAATATTCGGACCCTTAGGGATATTTATGCCGAGGGGTCCTTACTGCCCTTTAGGAGTCTAGTGGACAGATCGGGGCTTCCTGGGTTTATGCTGTTTCGTTACTACCAATTGCGACATGCGGCCAGGGCACAGTTTCCCGGGCCTATTGTGCTGTGTGCGGACCCCGTAGAAGATGCCCTGGCGCAGGAAAATCTCACTAAGACCCTTACCACGCTGTATCAGGTTCTGCTGCGCTCCGATTCTCCTAGGATGAATACCCTCTGGGACAAGTGGCGTGCGGACATCCCTGATTTGGATAGGCAGGATTGGGAGGAGTGTTTCGAGGATGGGTCCCGGCTGCTGATCTCCTCTAGGGACCGGTTAATACACACAAAATTTTTACATCGCGTATACTTTACGCCGCAGAGGCTGCACAGAATGTATCCCCAACGGTCCCCGGAATGCCCCAGGTGTCATTACCCTGAAGGCACATTTCTGCACATGTTTTGGGACTGCCCCCGAATTGCTCGGTTTTGGAGGGATGTTTTTGACTGTATAAACATTCGCCTGCAACTGACGATTCCTATGACGCCTGAGTTCGCCCTCCTGGGGATTCAGGATGATGAACAGCGTCCTCGGTACAGTAAGCTGTTGCTCTCTCTCCTGGTGTTTTACGCCCGGAGGGAGATCCTTCGGCATTGGATATCATCCTCTCCCCCTACGGTGGAGCGGTGGGATGCGGCGGTTAATGCTGTCCTCCCCCTATACAAATTGACTTATCTGGTTAGAGGGTGCCCGCAGAAGTTTGACCGGGTATGGTTACCTTGGGTGGAACAGTTTTGAACTCTTGAAATGTTGCAGTTGAGCCTCCCCTCCCCCCCCCACCCCCCCCCCCCTCGTCCCCCTATCTCTCTCCCCCACCCCCCCCCTCCCCCTCGTCCCCCTCTCTCCCCCCCCCCCCTCGTCCCCCCCCCCCCTTTTTCCCTCCGCACTGGTATTTTTGGTAAGGGTATGGGAGGGGTTTGTAGGTGAGCTTGCTGTATGGGCACACTCCTTTTTCTTTTTCATTTGCAATTTTTGCTATTCTGGCTCATTTGTTATGTTATAGTATTCTTGGATTACTTCTGTGCTGTACCAGTCTGCTGAGATGTATGTATATTGCTTGTTATGTTCTGTCTTCTCAATAAAACCAACCGTGTTGTTAAAAAAAATAAAAATAAAAAAATTGTAACTCTACCTCAACTTAGGCTTAAATATTGACAAACAGGATGTATAATTATAGCAGGAAAATGTATCTGAAAATATATTTTCCAGGCAATTTAAAGCAGAACGCATTTGTTTATATTCCTCAAACTAAATAATTTTTTTGCACACCATAGGAGAACCTAAATCCCAGAAAGACAGCACTTACAAATAAGTCCCACCATCAAACCTAAAAAAATATCCAAAACAAATACACCCTCAAGCTAACCACAACTCATAGCATGTAAGTAAACCTACTTATACATAAAATAAAACAATATCAGCAAAGAACATGCAAATTTATGTGCATAAAAAATGTATTAATGGAGAGTGTGCATGCGCGAGGGATCTGTGATGGCCACCTGAGCACTGAGCTCTGCACCACTTCAGACCAATGGCGCCCACAGCACCTGCTCTAGCCACTATCAGCTTGATTGTTGGAGGTGGACCCCAGCACCACCAGAGAGCACCCCCCGCATGTCAAACCCGGCTTCCAGGCGCAATCTGGAGCAGGCATTCTCAGCCTCCACCCGGCCTGGGTGTACCAAGCTGGCTACCGTGGTAGACATAGCATCTCAGCCTCGTGCCTCCCTCATAGAAGGACCACTGGAACACAGGCAAGTCCTCTCCCCAGCCTTTCTACACTTCCCCCCAGGGCCTCATGGACAAAGCAAGCAGGACATGATTCCATCCCCGGCCTCTCTACTCAGCCACTCATTCGGGGATGAAGCTTTCTCCCCCACAGGGCCAGCAATGTCTGCATACACAGACTTTCCCCACCACAAAAATTCTGGCAAATCGCCTAGCTTCCTTCATTAATGCATATATATAAAGATCAAGTAGGGTTCATCCCGGGAAGACACCTGATCAGATCAGGAGGGCCATTGATATAGTATCAATTCTCCAAACCAACTGGGTGGAGGGCCCTAAACAACCAGGCATGCTCCTCTCTCTAGACCTTCAAAAGGCTTTTGATTCGGTCTCTTGGCCATACATTTTTGTGATCCTTGTGCGATGGGGTATTGGTGAATTATGGGCCTGATGCATACTCTTTACTCGAATCCCAAAGCTTACATCAGGCTCAAAGGATATTACTCCAAGCCAATATCCATAGCAAAGGGTACTAGACAAGGCTGTCTACTATCTCCGCTTGTCTTTGCGATAGCTATTAAGACACTTGCCATTTCCATTCGCCAAAACCCTAATATACATGGAGTTACTTGTGGCTCTCAGATCCATAAATGGGGCCTCTTCGCGGATGAAATTCTCCTATTCCTCACCTCTCCTATAACCTCCCTTCCCAACCTGTGCCACACCTTGGAGTAGTTTACCTAGAGGCCTGATATCTTGGAAAATTCATCTAAGTCCCAAGCGTTAAACATATCCCTACAGTCTGACACCGTAGCCCTCTTACAAAAAATTTTTACATTCAAATGGAGTAGCTCCTCCATTAGATATCTGGGTATTAACCTCACAGCAAAAACTGAGGCTCTCTATGCCAGTAACTTTCCCCCTATGTACCAAAAGCTGAAGTCAGATCTCATAGCCTGGTCCAAGAACAACCTATCATGGCTTGGGAGAGTGAACTCTGTAAAAATGACGCTGCTACCAAGGCTGTTATACCTGTTTCATTCACTTCCAATACCAATTAAAAAAGACCAAAGATCAAATAATTTCAAAGCAAACTGCTCAAATTCACTTGGGGAAAGGCGGGCTACAGAATTCCACAACAAATTCTATACCTACACAGAAAAAAGGGGGGACTGGATTTACCCCACCTACACAAATATTACCTAGCAGCCAGAATAGCTCAAATATCGATAATCTACTCCAGGTACGAGAAACCAGATTGGGTGCAAATAGAAAAACAAGCAGTTCCACGATTTAGCCTAGATTACCTCCTCTGGTGCTCCCCAAAATCCCGCCCTCCGATTATGGCCCCACCCTTTCCCATACCTTTGCCCTCTGGGACTCTTTGCATTCAAACTCTTCTCTAGTGTCAGCATATAAACCGTTGACTCACCTCTTTAACAATCCAGACTTTCCTCTCGGAAGGAATATCCTGGCATTTAAATGGTGGTTGGATAAGGGACTGTACTGAATCGGACACTTCTTTACGGTTGCAGGTCCTATCACCCTCACCCACTGCACCAAAAAGCTTGACTTAAAGTGGAAGTAAACTCCCCTATTGTTTTCAGCCAAGGAAGCTGCCATCTTTGCCTCTGTTTAATCTTCAACTGCTATGGTGCTGCACATGTGATTCGTTATGACACCAGCCATTGGATGGTTTGATAGTTTGGCTGAGAGCTCAGCCAATGTGCAGTTAGCATTCCCGGCATGCCTTTTTGTTTTAACTGTTTAAATCTATGGGTTTACTTCCACTTGAACTACTGCTGAAAAATTTAGGTTTGGACGGATTTCTCATTTCTTAAACATGATTTGGAAGGACAAACCCCTACCTCCTCGGTTCACCGATTATGAGCTATGTGTGGTCAGGCCATGGACCAGAAGGGGGGCTCTCGATAGTCTACTGGTCACTTACCTCTCCAACTGCTAAGTACATGCATTCCTGGGAGTCTGATTTCCAATTCCAATGAGACCTGGGGGTCTGGCAGAAGGCAAGCTTCGACTCATTCAAAGGCATCTTGAATACTACTTTAATGGAAGCAAGTCTGAAAGTTATATGTAGATGGTATTATACTCCCTCAAGGTTAGCCTCAATTTTTCCTGCAGCTGGTCTCCTGCCACTCTCCTGGTTTGAAAGGTGCTAAGTCTTAAGAATTAAAGTGTAATGCACCAACTCATCTGCTAGCTCGAGACATTGCCAATACACATTTCACTGACCTATTTCCACTCTTGGAAAATGAAATGTATCCCTTATGTATGGAAGAGCAAACAGCCATGCAACTCATATGACAAGAGTAAAAGATTGGCACAGACACAGAGATTTCAAACTGTGGGCATCTCTCAAGCAGGATTGTTCACCGATACTGCTGACTGGTCTTCCATCGGATGGACAATCAATCATCGCACCAATAGACAAACATCCGTTAATTGGTCCGTTAAAAGAAAGAGACAGGTGCCTCACTTTATCCACTAACCAGAGCCTACCTGTCACTACCGAGGTTAGGAGGCCGAGATGCTGAGAGGGCTCCCCTTGCGGCCGAGTGCAGTGCAACCCTGGAGATGGCACAGGGATGCAGTGCCCACAGTAGCACAGGTTGCCGGGTAGCAGCAGTAGATGGAAATGCTGAGCAGACCAGTCTCTGGAGGCAACTGTGCAAGAAGTCCAAGGCAGGGTCAGGGTCAAGCCGAAGGTCAAACACGGGAGGTCAATCCGGAGGTAAGAAGGATGAATACTGAACTGGAGATCAGGAACGGAGGTCAAGCCAAGCCGAGGTCGGGTGCCGGGAGCAGACAAGGAGTATCAGGAACAAGCCAGAAGTCGGAGCCAGGAGAGTAATCGGAAGCAGGTCAAACAAGCCGGGTCGGTAACAGGAGATCAGGTAGCAGAGATAACAGGCACGGGTACTCAGGAAGAGCTGACGATAAACCAGCAATGTGATGCTGTCAGGTGAACGTTTAAATAGACACGGCGCTTGGATTACGTCGTGAGCGCGCCACCGCGTCCGTACGCCTACGACGTGTAACGTAATGCGTTCGTACTACCCGGCGCACGCGTACTCGATCGGAGGCTCCATCAGGCGTTCGTCTGGGAATCATATTGCGTCTTCGTGGGCGCTGACGCGCGTTAACACGATCGCGTCCCACAAGGTAACTCCTATTTCCCTGACAGTGCCCCCCCCCAAGGGGCAGCCTCCGGATGCCTAAACGAGCCCATTTTTCAGGATGAAGACATCGAAACCTGTGTATGAGTCTAGGTGCATGTACAAAACTTGCAGGTTCCCAAGAATTTTCCTCAGCCGAATACCCCTTCCATTTAATTAGAAATTGGATTGTCCTACCTCTCCGACGACAATCAAGGATAGATTCGACTTCAAATTCGGTTTCATCACCAACCTGGACCGGAGGCGGGGGCACTTCTTCTCTACCTGAAAAAGGACTGGAGATGACACGCTTGAGAAGGGAGACATGGAAAACGGGGTGAATTCTAAGAGAATTAGGCAAAGCAAGTTCGAATGCTACAGGGTTAATTATACGTCTAATCTCAAAAGGGCCCAGGAACTTGGGTCCCAACTTCCGAGAAGGACATGACAGTTTTAAGTTCACAGCAGAGAGCCACACTTTGTCCCCTATCTTAAAGGCAGGGTTAATTCTCTTTTTCTTATCATAATGTCTCTTGTATTCCTCCTGAGCCTTCTTCATGGTATCCTGAAGCAACTGATAGTTCGTTTGGATGAGGTTTACTCTATCCTGAACGGCTGGGACCGTAGATTCAGGAATGGTATTGGGTAAGAACGAAGGGTGGAACCCGTAGTTCGCCCAAAAGGGTGATTGGTTGGTCGAGGCATGCACTGAATTGTTATACGCGAATTCCGCGCAAGGGAGCAGGGAGGCCCAATCATCCTGGGAAAAAGAACAAAAGCATCGCAGATATTGTTCGAGCGTCTGGTTGGTTCTCTCTGTTTGTCCATTACTCTGTGGGTGGTAGGCTGAGGATAGACATATTCTAATCGATAACAACTTACAGAGCTCTTTCCAGAACCTGGAGGTAAACTGCACCCCTCTATCTGATACGATGCTGTCGGGTACACCATGTAGGCGGACAATTTCCTTAATGAAGATTTTTGAGGTATCCAAGGCGGAGGGGGTCCCTTTCATAGGCAGAAAGTGCGCCATCTTAGATAGGCGATCCACCACTACCAAGATGGTAGTGTGCTCTTCAGAAGGGGGCAACTCCACAATGAAGTCCAAAGAGATTTCCTTCCACGGTTTTTCTGGGACTGGTAGCGGCCTTAACAGGCCCCAGGGTCTAGCGTTAGACCCCTTGTTTCGTTGGCAGGTTGTACAGGAATCAACGTACTCTTTACAGTCGGATCTTAAGGTAGGCCACCATAAGGACCGTTGCACAAGATCAATCGTCTTCCGCACCCCGAAATGGCCGGCCAGGGGGTGGTCGTGGAAGGTCCTTAGTACGAGTAACCTGGCCTGCTGAGGCACAAAAATTTTGTTCTGGTGCCATAGAAGCCCGTCCTGACTTCTCAAGGAAGAAGCTTCTACGTCAGTACATTGGTTAGAGGCCTGTGCTATCGAAGCCCTTAGGTCTGGTTGCATTAGCAGGAAATTCTGGGGAGACAGAATTGTACTAGGTGTAGTCTTTTCTGAGGAGTCTGGGAACATCCGGGACAGGGCATCTGCCTTGCCATTTTTTGATCCTGGACGGTAGGTCACATGAAAATTAAACCTTGAGAAGAATAAAGCCCAGCGGGCTTGTCGGGGTCTCAGACGTTTAGCTGTGCGAAGATATTCTAAATTTTTATGGTCGGTGAAGACCAGGATGGGGTGAGCGGCACCTTCCAAGAGATACCTCCACTCTTCAAGGGCGGTCTTGATTGCCAAAAGCTCCCGGTCACCTACATCGTAGTTTCTCTCTGGGGGGCTCATCTTCCGTGAAAAGAAGGCTACAGGGTGCAATAGTGCCTTGGGACCTTGTCGCTGGGATAGAATTGCTCCTGTGGCCACCTCTGAGGCATCGACCTCCAGAACGTAGGGTAAGGCGGGATCTGGGTGCTGCAGGATAGGTGCGGTAGTGAAGAGGGTTTTGAGTTGGTCAAAGGCAGATTGTGCTGCTGGAGTCCAGAGAAACTTGATATGTTGACGAGTGGTCTGCGTGATGGGTGCTACTATGGTGGAGAAGCTCCTTATAAACCTCCGGTAGAAATTAGCAAACCCAATGAACCTTTGAACAGCCTTCTTGTCAGAAGGAGCGGGCCAGTCTAGGATGGATTTCACTTTCTGGGGGTCCATGGCGATTCCACCTGTGGAAATGATGAGTCCCAGGAACTGAATAGACTCCTTTTCGAAGTCACATTTCTCGGCCTTAACGAATAGTCCGTGGGTCCTGAGAATACCTAACACTTTTTTAACATGTATTCTATGGAGTTCTAGAGTGGTCGAGAAGATCAGAATGTCGTCCAGGTAGGCGACGACAAAGTGGTCCAAGTACTCCCGGAGGACGTCATTAATAAAGTGCTGGAAAGTTGCTGGGGCATTGCACAATCCGAAGGGCATGACCAAGTATTCGAAATGCCCAAATCTTGTTCTGAATGCCGTCTTCCACTCGTCCCCCTTCCGGATACGGACGAGGTTGTAGGCTCCACGTAGGTCAAGCTTAGTAAAAATGCGGGAAGTGTGGAACCTTTGGAAAAGTTCTGGGATGAGCGGAAGTGGGTAGCGGTTCTTGAGGGTGATGTTATTTAGTTCCCTGTAGTCCACGCACGGTCTCAGAGTCTTGTCCTTTTTTTCTACGAAAAAGATGCCCGCACCAGCAGGGGATGAGGAAGGGCGGATGAACCCCTTTGCCAGATTCTCATCTATATATTGTCTTAAGGCCTCAAGTTCAGTCTCGGAGAGAGGGAAAATCCGGCCGAAGGGAATGGGAGCTCCCGGCAATAATTCGATGGGGCAGTCATAGGGACGGTGCGGAGGCAAGATATCTGCCTTTCCCTTGTCGAATACGTCCCTGAACTCTTGGTATGCTGCTGGTATGTTAGGAGCGGGACTGAGCACGGGTTGGACGGTCAAACAGCTGGGCAAGTTTCTAGATTCGGGGTCCAGACAGTGTTGTTGGCAGTAAGCTGAAGTGAAGGCTATTTCTTTCTTGGACCAATCAATCCGAGGATTGTGTGCCTGAAGCCACGGGATTCCTAGGATGACAGGGAACATGGGAGAACACAGGACGTCGAATTTGATAAACTCCCGATGCCCAGAATCTGTGGTCGTTAGGATGGGTCTTGTTTCCCTGGTGACATGGCCGGAGCTAGGTAGGGAGCCGTCGGCCAGACGGACAGTCAGCTTTTGTTTCTTCAAGAGAAGCGGGAGAGCAAGATTTTTAGCCAGGGTTGAGTCCAGAAAGCAGCTGCAGGCCCCAGAGTCCAGTATTGCCTGTAAGTGGATCTCCTGACCTGACATCGTCAATGTGACAGGAAGGGCGATGTGGGTTGAAGCGGGTTTCGTTACCTGGAGATGACATGGAGTGCAGAGGGTGGATTTACTTGGCCTGGTGGGACAGTGGTCAATACGATGTCCTGATTCCCCACAATAGAAGCAGAGATGTGCCTGACGGCGGCGAAGCCTCTCTTCAGTGGTCAAGGGAGAGCGGAACGGGCCATTCAGAACAGAGGATGCCGCTGGGCAGGCCGGAGGTGGAGCCTGGGTAGAGTTAAAGGTCCAAGTGGTTTCAGACCGGCGTTCACGTAGGCGCCTGTCAAGCTGTGTGGTAAGTTGGATGAGTTCCTCAAGTGTTGGGGGAACCTCCAATCTGGCTAGCTCGTCCTTGAGGACCTCGGACAGCCCCATCCGGTACTGATATTTTAAAGCTGCCTCATTCCAGCCGACATCTGCAGACCAAGTACGGAACTCTACTGTATAATCTTCTGCAGGCCGCTCGCCCTGGCGGAGGGAGTACAAAGTTGCTTCGGCTGTAGTTGTCCGAAAGGGATCATCGTAAAGACGGGCCATAGCTTGAAAAAACTGATCCAAGGTACTAATGGAAGAGCTGCGTTGCTCTAGTAAGCCGTGAGCCCAGGTCTGGGGATCGTCCCTTAGTAGTGAGATGGTAAAACCCACTTTGGTCATTTCAGAAGTAAATGTCTGAGGCTGCAGAGAGAAGTATAAGTAGCATGAGTTCCTGAAGGTTCTGAATTTTCTTCGGTCCCCATGAAAATATTCTGGTGCAGGGACTCGTGGCTCGGGAGAGGTTGAGACTATAGCGCTAGGATCTTGGCCGGAGAGGACAGATGGCTCAGGAGGGTGCTGCAGACGTTCTTCCAATCGAAGGTACCTCTCTTGGAGACCCTTAATCGCTGGGGTCAGGGCCATGACTTCCCGTAAGATGGCCTCTATCGGGGAGTTGCCTCTGTCGGCCTCTGGCATCTGGCTGGTTTATACTGTCACTACCGAGGTTAGGAGGCCGAGATGCTGAGAGGGCTTCCCTTGCGGCCGAGTGCAGTGCAACCCTGGAGATGGCACAGGGATGCAGTGCCCACAGTAGCACAGGTTGCCGGGTAGCAGCAGTAGATGGAAATGCTGAGCAGACCAGTCTCTGGAGGCAACTGTGCAAGAAGTCCAAGGCAGGGTCAGGGTCAAGCCGAAGGTCAAACACGGGAGGTCAATCCGGAGGTAAGAAGGATGAATACTGAACTGGAGATCAGGAACGGAGGTCAAGCCAAGCCGAGGTCGGGTGCCGGGAGCAGACAAGGAGTATCAGGAACAAGCCAGAAGTCGGAGCCAGGAGAGTAATCGGAAGCAGGTCAAACAAGCCGGGTCGGTAACAGGAGATCAGGTAGCAGAGATAACAGGCACGGGTACTCAGGAAGAGCTGACGATAAACCAGCAATGTGATGCTGTCAGGTGAACGTTTAAATAGACACGGCGCTTGGATTACGTCGTGAGCGCGCCACCGCGTCCGTACGCCTACGACGTGTAACGTAATGCGTTCGTACTACCCGGCGCACGCGTACTCGATCGGAGGCTCCATCAGGCGTTCGTCTGGGAATCATATTGCGTCTTCGTGGGCGCTGACGCGCGTTAACACGATCGCGTCCCACAAGGTAACTCCTATTTCCCTGACACTACCATTACCTCTGACACCCTTCCTGGGACACCCTGAGTAGCTTCCTGGGTGGACAAACATTTTCATACATGGGCTGTCAAAGACCTTCTCAGGATTGAAGACCTCCCTACTAATACTTCATGGAGTGATCTCTCTGCTTTCTCTGCTACTCATGATGACGTGCCATTTTTTGCAAAGTTGGCATTACTTCCGACTAAACTACTTTTCGCACTCCCTCCATCCATCATGACAGTTTGTTAGGGAATTAACCTCTTTTGAGAAGACCTGCCTTGCTACTGGAGCAACACATGGCACATTGCCTCTCTCATACTGTAACTTAGATAGGTGCTCATTCTAGGACAGACCCCATCTTCCTTCACAAGTGGGAGAATTAACTGCGTGTAACATTCTCAGATGAGCAGAAAACCAGACTCCTAGCCTTTACCCACAAGGCCCCAATCTGCAGTAAATACCAGAAGATTTCCTATAAGATAGTGACCAGATGGGGTATAAAACCCCAGTTACCCTTGCCAAACTGTTCCTACAAACAAGTGCCACATGCTGGTACTGTGGCACAAACACCACAACATTCTTACATATATTCTGGGATTGTCCCTACGTTACAACCGTTCTGGCAAGCTGTTCTTGAAATCATACAACAAACAACAGGCTTTTCTCTCTACAATAAGCCAGCAGTGGTGCTCCTCCATCAAGCCCCAATATCCAGCAAGAGATACAATGTCCTGAACTTCAATTCCAACATTTCATTGTGGCCAGCATAGAGGTCATTGGAATTCTTAAGGTTTGTCAGCTTCCTCTAGTGGCTGGAGTCAGTAATAAACTGTTTAGTGAGAGCATAGAGAGCAGATGCACGGTGATACTCTCATACTCCTTTCTTAGCCAAGCACCTGGTCACACTTACATCAAGCAAGATCGTGATTAATACATAAAAAAACTCCACTTGGCACGAAATCTTCTACAGGTAGAGTAGCGAGATCAAACAAATCCACCTGCTACAGGCTGCCTGCATAAGAAACTATAAGAGGGTCGGAGGCAAGACCAGTCCCCCGATACAAGGAGAGAGAACTGTAGTGACTGGTCTGTGTTAAAGAAAACTTCTACAAGGCAAAGTGCAGGAGAAGATTCATGCTGGATTATTGCAGATTATTATAGAAGATATACACAAAGCACAGCAAGACTCAAGTAAAAATACACACATCTTTATATTTAGACAATATTTGCTTATTCCAGGGTTCTCCTTTAAAATTTTCTGAACTGTCTGAATGGATTTGTTTGGGAATGATTCAGGTGTGGGATTATTTTTACACTTTGGTAAATGGCTATTTAGTGGGACTGAATTGCACATTATGAAAAATTTCAAAAGTCATACATCATTTTTGACTGGGCCAAATCTTTGTCCTTGTATTATTAAAATAATGCATCAAGAAAAACACATAAACGTCTTGTGTTTGCTTTCAGCTCTGTAGGAGAGCTTCTGGCACGTTTGCTGCAATGGTTTAACAACATTTTAGGATTAAAGAATACGGTATTTAGCTCACATTTTTCCAGTACTAGCAAGCTACTCACTCAGAATAATCTCTTGTTCAAGCATTCACAAGATCTTCAAGATCAATCTCAGATGATTAAGAGATTTCAAGAGACTTCTACTCAAGAATTTGTGCTCCTAATGCGGACCTTCTTTGACAATGGAAAATCTGCCTTACTGACAGCCTTCCATCCACCAAGTGCAAATAGTTTTGAAAAGCCATTGAAATATAAAGAAATATATATATATATATATATATATATATATTTATAAATATATATAGCACTGACTCCCAAAGAAGCTGCTGGTTTTATTGGGCTTACCGTACCTTCTTGACCTCGTCTCCGTTTAGGGTTTCCCGTGGTAGATGGCCCAAAGAAATGCTTGAGGAAAGTCTCTGCCACAGACTTGAATGTGAAATACTTGAGCATAACTGAAGGACATAGACAAATTTAGAGAACTATCATATGGTACCAGTATCTCTCAGCCGGTCCGGCAATACCATATGATTGTAGATCCATTAAGTGTCCTTCAACTGAACCTCTAGGCTCCTTCAGAGAAACCAGAATTGTGCGTGGCCTTCTCCTGAAGAGTCCTCCTCTGGATGCTTCTCCAGTTGCTGGGCCTCTCCTTAAACGAGACGGCACCGGACCACCCTTGAATCACCAGGCCTCGACATCCTTTCAGGCCTGTCCCTGCAGTTGCTTCACCTCGGGCTATCCAGCCCCGAGACTTGGAATTGCATGGATCCGCACCCCAGGCCAGGAGGGCCATGGGGGCTGGTCAGGAGGACCGGGACCCAACAGACAGAGAATATCTTCTGGACCAGAACAGAACAAAAAAAACCCCCAAAACACGTGATGTCAGTACCTTAAATACCACCTCGGAGAATGCACAGCAGGATGACACTCCCACTGGGCTGGTTCAGAGAGAAAGAATGGCATTCAGTACACCCAGCTAAACTGCATAATGAGTATTGAACACATCACCATTTTTATAGATAAACATATTACTAAAGGTGCTATTGAAAAAAAAATTAAGGTCTGTGTAATAAAATGGAATGACACAGGGAAAAAGTATTGAGCACATTAAGAAAGGGAGGTGTAAAAAGGCATGGAAAGCCAAGACACCAGTTGAAATCTATCAGTAATTAGAAAGAAATCCTGCCCCTTGTCAGTGCAAATTAATATCAGTGGGTTCAGTCTCAACTGATGGCATATAAAAAGGTGTCTCCTTACCAAGGTGTCCCACGAGAAACATCTCATGATGCAAAAAAGCAAAGAGCTCTCTCAAGACCTTCACAACCTTATTGTTGCAAAACATACTGATGGCATTGGATACAGAAGGATTTCCAAACTTCTGAATGTTTCAGTGAGCGCCGATGGGACCATAATCCAGATTTGGAAAGAACATTATTTGACCATAAACCAGCCATGACCAGGTGCTCCTCGTAAGATTTATGACAGAGGAGTAAAAAGAATTATCAGAAGAGTTGTCCAACAGCCAAGGACCACTTACAGGGAAGACATTTCAGCAAGACAATGATCCCAAACACAAAGCCAAGGAAACTCTCAACTGGTTCCAAAGAAAGAAAATAAATAGTGATGGACTAACTTCCGACGGGGCGTTTCGCGAACGTGAACCGCGAACGCGTCCAAAAGTTTGCGAACCGCAAAGTTTGCGGTGGGCCCCATTGACTTTAATGGCAGGTGAACCTTAAAAACCTACAGGTAATATTTCCAGCCACAAAATACTTACTAGATGTGCACACATAGTCTCACCACATAGACACTGACATAACAAAAGTATTAAGTGAATCTGGGATCAACAACGACAAGCATTCTTTTTTTATCTGTGAAACTTTGACAATTCAGGAGCACATGAAGCCCATGGAGGAGAGGAAAGGTCAGGGCAGGCTATGAAGATGGTGCAGGAGATGATCACCTGAACCGTCTGACACCAGCACAGTGATAGAGAATACTGACACCACACCAGCACTGTGATAGAGAGCACTGAGACCACACCAGCACTGTGATAGAGAGCACTGACACCAGCACCATGATAGAGAGCACTGACACCAGCACCGTGATAGAGAGCACTGACACCAGCATCGAGATAGAGAGCACTGACACCAGCACCAAGATAGAGAGCATTGACACCAGCACCGAGATAGAGAGCACTGACACCAGCACTGAGATAGAGAGCACTGACACCACACCAGCACCGTTATAGAGAGCACTGACACCACACCAGCACCGAGTTAGAGAGCACTGACACCACACCGGCACCATGATAGAGAGCACTGACATCACACCAGCACAGAGATAGAGAGCACTGACACCACACCAGCACCGTGATAGAGAGCACTGACATCAGCACTGAGATAGAGAGCACTGACACCAGCACAGAGATAGAGAGCACTGACACCAGCACCGTGATAGAGAGCACTGACACCAGGCCTGAGATAGAGAGCACTGACACCACACCAGCACCGTGATAGAGAGTACTGAGACCACACCAGCACCAAGATAGAGAGCACTGACACCACACCAGCACCGAGATATAGAGCACTGACACCACACCAGCACCGTGATAGAGAGCACTGACACCAGCACCGAGTTAGAGAGCACTGACACAACACCAGCACCGTGATAGAGAGCTCTGAGACCACACCAGCACCGAGATAGAGAGAACTGACACCACACCAGCACCGTGATAGAGAGCAC
This sequence comes from Lithobates pipiens, assembly GCF_037356315.1. Lineage (NCBI taxonomy): Eukaryota > Metazoa > Chordata > Amphibia > Anura > Ranidae > Lithobates > Lithobates pipiens. The sequence goes on from NW_027507791.1 coordinate 65,342,814, forward strand.
TGGCACCAGCACCGAGTTAGAGAGCACTGACACCACACCAGCACCGTGATAGAGAGCACTGACACCAGCACCGAGTTGGAGAGCACTGACACCACACCAGCACCGTGATAGAGAGCACTGAGACCACACCAGCACAGAGATAGAGAGCACTGACACCACACCAGTACCGTGATAGAGAGCACTGCCACCAGCACCGAGATAGAGAGCACTGACACCACACCAGCACTGAGATAGAGAGTAAGCACTGACACCAGCACAGAGATAGAGAGCACTGACAGCAGCACTGATACCAGCAACTCGCTGCGGGACCCAAAAATATGACACCGCTCAACCTCTTCAAACAGGAGGGTACGAGCATATAGTACGGTGTGCTTTTTTTGTACAAGGAAGTGAGCCAAAGGTAGAAAATAGGTCTGTGTGCTCGATTAAATAAATAGTTTATAGAGTTATGCATATACATGGTCTACTGGTCACATGTGTTGAATACCTCTGAGATCCATGCCTCATTCATTTTTATAAATGTAAGGTAGTCAACACTGTCATGAGCTAGGCGAGTGCGCTTATCGGTCACGATCCCCCCTGCTGCGCTGAACGTCCTTTCGGACAGGACACTGGACTAGGGGCAAGCCAACAGTTCCATTGCAAATTGGGCAAGCTCTGGCCAGAGTTTAAGCCTGCCTACCCAGTAGTCCAGGGGTTCATCACTCCTCAGAGAGTCCACATCGGCCGTTAACCCAATGTAGTCAGACACCTGTCAGTCTAGGCGTTCCCTGATGCTGGATCCAGATGACACCTGTCGATGGGTTGGCTGAAAGAATGACCTCATATGAGAAGTCACCAACACATCTTCAAACCGCTCCTCTTCTTGCAGGCGCTGTTGGATTGGCACCCGCAACTTTTTCTCTGGGAGTGGGAATTCCTCCTCTGCCAGTGCACGCAATAGCAGAATGCAGCAGTTGTCGAAGCAAGGTCTGTAAGTGCTCCATTCCGACAGCGCTCTGTGTACCCGGGGGTCTAAGTACGTTGCCACCCAGTACTGGTCCTTGACCCTTATGCTTTTTATACGGGGGTCCCTGTTAAAACACTGGAGCATGAAGGCCCCCATTTGCACTAAACTGTAAGCGGTGTGGTGGCCTGGCTCCTGCTCATCATCCAGGATAATGTCGTCCTCCTCGTTCTCCTCTCCCCATCCACGCACAACAACAGGGATCCCAGAGGTTTAAAGCATGCTCTTCTTGCTCCTCCTCATCCGCCCCCGGCACCATCCTCCTCTGACTCCTCTTCAGACTCCTGTTGTTGACTTGTCTCAGATAGAGTAGCCCCCCCTGGGAATTCATCCAGCATTGCAACTTCCTCATCTTCCTGCTCCTGCTCCTCCACGGCTTGATCAATGACACAACGCAATGCACGCTCCATAAAGAAGGCATAAGGTACCATGTCACTGATGGCACCATGGCTGCGACTGACCAGTTTGGTGATCTCATCAAATGGCCGCAGAAGTCTGCATGTGTTGCGCATGAGCAGCCACTGGCGCGGTGAAAAAAACCAAGCTCCCAGAACCTGTTCTGCCGCAGAGTTCGTACAGGTAGTCGTTAACTGCACGTTTCTGCTGGAGCAGCCTATCAAGCATATAGAAGGTTGAGCTCCATCGCGTTGGGCAATCACAAATAAGACGTCTGACCAGCAGATTGTGTCGCCGCTGAATGTCAGCAAGGTGAGCCATGGCCGTGTAAGATCTTCTGAAATGGGCTGAGATTTTCCTTGCCTGCCGCAAGATGTCCTGGACACCAGGGTATTTGACAACGAATCGCTGCATGACCAAGTTTAAGATATGTGCCAGGCATGGTACGTGCGTAATTTTGCCCTGTTTCAATGTGCTAAGCAGATTGAAACTGTTGTCACAGACCACTTTACCAACTGTCAAATTGAGCGGTGTTAGCCTCTGATCTGCCTGTGAATGCAAAGCTGAAAGGAGTGCAGGGCCAGTGTGGCTCTTGGCTTCCAGGCACAACAGACACAGCACAGCATGGCAATGTCTCACCTGGTATGTCGAATAGGTTCTGGGGAGCTTGGGCGGCGCAGCAGAACAGACACTAGCAGCGGAAAAGAATGAGTCAGCCGAGGAGGAGAGGGAGGAGGATGGAGTAGGAGGAGGAGAAGAAGAGCCAGGACTGCATGCAATCCGTGGCGGTAAAACCAAATCTACACGGGTGCCACGGGTTACATGCTTGACGGCCGTCAGAAGGTTCACCCAGTGGGCAGTAAAAGTGATATAACTTCCCTGCCCGTGTTTTCTAGACCACGTGTCTGTGGTCAGATGTATCTTGGCACCGACACTGTGTGCCCGAGATACATTCACTTGCCGCTGAACATGGCCCTATAGCTCTGGGATGCCCTTCTGTGAGAAATACTTCCTTCCTGGGACCTTCCATTGTGGTGTTCCAATGGCCACAAATTTTCAAAAGGACTCCGAGTCCACCAGTTTATATGGAAGTAGTTGGCGGGCTATCAGTTCTCACAAGCCAGCCATCAACCGTTGGGCAAGAGGGTTATCCGGCATCATCATTTTTTTACACTCGAACATTTGGCCCACGGAAGCCTGCCTTTTTCCAGAAAAATGTGAGGATGGCATGATGAAAGGTGGAGTGGAGGACAATTGGGAGGAGAGAGGAAAAGGAGAAGTAGAAGACGAGGCTGGAGTGTGGCTTTGTGGGTTCCGTTGCTCTCACTGGGCTCGGTGATGGCAGCACATGTGCCTTCTTAAGGCGGTCATCCCTAGGTGAGTGTTGGGCTTACCGCGACTTATGCATTGACTGCAAAGATTGCAGATAGCAACACTATTGTCAGCAGTGGACATGTTAAAAAAAAAAGCCCACACTGCGGAGCCATGTGCCAGCGTCCTGGGAGCGCCAGATGTGACCGTACATGGTTGATGCCTCGCTCCTGATACATTAGCAGTCTGCTTTGTCCCTCCTGTGCAATCTAAGTTCTGCCTGCTTCTCCTCCCTATCTGCTGGTCCATATCTCCCTCTGAACTCCCCTCCTCTTCCTCTCTTGTGGGCACCCATATGACATCAATAGACACATCACCATTGACGTCACCTTCCCCACCGCTATAATTAGAGATCTCGGAGTAGGCAGCAACAGCGGGGACCAACCTCCTCCTTGGGCTGATCTGGGCACTGTCATCAGACTGCTGAGTGGTGGTTGTTGTTACCTCCTCTTCCTGATCCAATGCCAAGAGTGACTGCGCATCAGCAATGTCTTGTGATGGATCGGAAAATAATTCCTGTGATGGTGGTGTTGATGGTGTTGATGGTAGTGTCTTTGGGGGTGCACACAGCAGAGAGTGAATAGGGTGCAGATCGAGAGGATGAGGAGGGTGCAGATCGAGAGGATGAGGAGGGTGCAGAAGAGTAAGGCTGAGTGAGCCACTCAACCAAGTCTGGTGCGTCCTTTGACGTAATCGCACGCACCTTCTGCAATTTGCCACTTTGGCTCAAGTCTGTTGCTTCTGCCCTACCCACCCCTGTGGAAGGGCCTGCCTCTTCCTCTGCCTGTCATTTTTTAAATAACCCTGTGACAAAAGTCTCTCGAAGTGCAGTATGTATGTGGAAGAAGGTATATAACACCCCTCTTTAATCTGTCGTTTTTGGGAGCCACTAGTCTATCACACCAGTTGTAATACTTTTTTTTTTATTGCGTTTGTCACTCTTTGTAGTATCGCTGCAGAACCACTCAGCAGTCACAATGCTGCACAGTGGCAATTCACTATACTGTGCTTTCTATATGTGCAAGTATTTTATATGTGTATTACACACCTATATACTGCACACCAAATAGTACACCTATACCAGTCCTTAAAAGGACCTTTGTGGACCTAGTAGCTAGTGATTTGCAGACTGTCCCTCAGTCCCTATACTGATAAAAGACAGCTGCAGAATTGGGCAGCAATCAGCAGCACAGCAGTCAGCAGCAGTGCACCACAACCCTATATATTGTACACCTATACCAGTCCTTAAAAGGACCTTTGTGGACCTAGTAGCTAGTGACTGTCCCTCAGTCCCTACACTGACAAAAGTCGGCTGCAGAATTGGGCAGCAGTGCACTCAGCAATCACCAGCACCCTATATACTGTACACCTATACCAGTCCTTAAAAGGACCTTTGTGGACCTAATAGTAATAGCTAGTGATTAACTGACTGACCCTGCTCCACACAGCATCCTGTCCCTACACTGACAAAAGACAGCTGCAGAATCAGTCAGCAGTGCACTCAGCAATCACCAGCACAGCAGTGCACCAGAACCCTATATACTATACACCTATACCAGTCCTTAAAAGGACTTTTGTGGACCTAATAGCTAGCGATTTGTGTCACTACAGTCTGTCCCTGCTCCACACAGCAACCTCTCCCTACACTGACAAAAGACAGAATGTAAAATGGCCGCCAGATTTATTTAAGGTAGGGGGAATGTCCAATTGTCCATGTGCTGAAATGTCTGAATTGGCTGTCCTGTACCCCATGATGGATGTGTCATCATGGGTCAAAGTTCTTTCACAATGTAAACGCATATGTCTGCCGGGCGAACAGCGCCAGAAGTCCGCCAGTTTGGCAAATCGCGAACATGCAAAATTTGCCGCAAACCGACTGCCGGGCGAACCGCAAGGCCATCTCTAAAAATAAAACTGCTAGAATGGCCTAGCCAATTACCTGATTTGAATAATAGAACAATAGAAAATCTATAGAAAGAATTAAAAGATCAGATTTCATAGAAGAGGCCCTTCAAGATTTGAAGACAGCGTGGAAGAATGGGCCAAAATCACACCTGAGCAATGCATGTGAATAGTTTCTTCATACAGGAGGCATCTTGAAGCTGTCAATACCCAACAAAGGATTTTATACCAAGCATTAAATACATTTCAGTTAGCGTGTTCAATACATTTTGCCTCTGTCATTCCATTTTATTACACATAAATTAATTTCTGAACTTGTTTTAGTTTTTCAATTTTTATGGATTGCATGGGCTGTTACTGACATGTGGTAAAATGTCATGTCAATAGCACCTTTAGAAATATATTTACCAGGAAAAATGGTGACATGTTCAATACTTATTTTACCCACTCGGTGTGTGTGTGTAAGTTACTCAGCTGGTCCAAACTCTGGAGTGATCCCAACTTTAATGTTGGGATCCACCCAGATGCCTCTCTAGCAGTTGGCTCAACCTCTCAGCTGAGAGCTTGAGCCCAGACGCTCTTGCCCCCTACACAGACCAGCACTCCAGTAAGGGGGGGGGGGGGCAGATCAGAGAGTGGTTACTGTAAGTCACTAAAGACCAAGACTTGAGAGGTCAGCGGTCTTTGATTGTTCAGTTCTTGGCAGGGGAGGGCTGGCAGCATTAGGCCTGGGGGGGCAAGTCCAGTCAAGTGGCCCATTGAACCCCAGAATCAGCTGACCATCCATCTACACCACATTTCCCGTACAGAGAGGGAGGGAGACTGCTCCACATTGCCCCAGAGAGAGAGAGAGAGAGAGACTGCTTGACACTGCCGGTCACTCTCTGTGCACGCAGTGTGAAGCGGTCACTCTCTGTGCAGGCAGTGTGAAGCGGTCACTCTCTCTGTGCAGGCAGTGTGAAGCGGTCACTCTCTCTGTGCAGGCAGTGTGAAGCGGTCACTCTGTGCAGGCAGTGTGAAGCGGTCACTCTGTGCAGGCAGTGTGAAGCGGTCACTCTGTGCAGGCAGTGTGAAGCGGTCACTCTCTCTGTGCAGGCAGTGTGAAGCGGTCACTCTCTCTGTGCAGGCAGTGTGAAGCGGTCACTCTCTCTGTGCAGGCAGTGTGAAGCGGTCACGCTCTGTGCAGGCAGTGTGAAGCGGTCTTATTCTGTGTGGGCAGTGTGAAGCGGTCACTCTCTGTGTGGGCAGTGTGAAGCGGTCACTCTCTGTGTAGGCAGTATGAAGCAGTCACTTTCTGTGTGCAGGCAGTGTGAAGCAGTCACTCTCTATGCGGGCAGTGTGAAGTGGTCACTCTTTGTGCAGGCAGTGTGAAGCGGTCACTCTCTCTGTGCAGGCAGTGTGAAGCGGTCACTCTCTGTGCAGGCAGTGTGAAGCGGTCTTATTCTGTGTGGGCAGTGTGAAGCGGTCACTCTCTGTGTGGGCAGTGTGAAGCGGTCACTTTCTGTGCAGGCAGTGTGAAGCGGTCACTCTCTGTGTGGGCAGTGTGAAGCGGTCACTTTCTGTGTGCAGGCAGTGTGAAGCAGTCACTCTCTATGCGGGCAGTGTAAAGCGGTCACTCTCTGTGCAGGCAGTGTGAAGCAGTCACTCTCTCTGTGCAGGCAGTGTGAAGCAGTCACTCTCTATATGCAGGCAGTGTGAAGCAGTCGCTCTCTGTGCAGGCAGTTTGAAGCAGTCACTCTCTGTGTAGGCAGTGTGAAGCAGTCACTTTCTGTGCAGGCAGTGTGAAGCGGTCACTCTCTGTGTGGGCATTGTGAAGCGGTCACTCTCTGTGCAGGCAGTGTGAAGCAGTCACTCTCTGTGCGGTCAGTGTGAAGCGGTCACTTTCTGTGCAGGCAGTGTGAAGCGGTCACTCTCTCTGTGCAGGCAGTGTGAAGCGGTCACTCTTTGTGTGGGCAGTGTGAAACAGTCACTCTCTGTGCGGGCAGTGTGAAGCAGTCACTCTCTGTGTGGGCAGTGTGAAGCGATCACTCTCTGTGCGGGCAGTGTGAAGCAGTTACTCTCTCTGTGCAGGCAGTGTGAATCGGTCACTCTCTGTGCAGGCAGTGTGAATCGGTCACTCTCTGTGCAGGCAGTGTGAAGCAGTCACTCTCTGTGCGGGCAGTGTGAAGCGGTCACTTTCTGTGCAGGCAGTGTGAAGCGGTCACTCTCTCTGTGCAGGCAGTGTGAAGCGGTCACTCTCTCTGTGCAGGCAGTGTGAAGCGGTCACTCTCTCTGTGCAGGCAGTGTGAAGCGGTCACTCTCTGTGCAGGCAGTGTGGAGCAGTCACTCCCTGTGGGGGCAATCATTTTGGAGCAGTCTCCCAGAGAGAGACTGCATGATTGCCCCAGAGAGACTGAGAAAAAGAGCTTGCCCCTTCCCCACACCCAGTACAAAGACCAATAAGACTGCAGGAAGGTGAAGACTAAAGACAGTTCTGTCACTGCTGCCACACTAAGTGCTACCTGTGGAGTCTGGAGCTTCTCTGGTGAGTGAGCACCACACCACTGGGCAAGCCAAGCCAGCAGAGTAGCCGAGAGTCACAGCGAGTTCAGCAGGCTAAACATGCAAGTCCTGCTTTCTCCCTGGCATGACCACCATATTCACCAGGGTGCAGGCTCCTCCTGTGTCAATTGCGGGTAGTGAGAAAAGCACATGCAGGTGCACACCCTGGGGCACCAGCCAGATTAAGGGCATTGTGGGCCTGGTGCTGCAGTGGAGCAGGTTTAGGAGTGGCAGGAATATGAGGCAAGTAATGTCATTTCCCAGCTCTCCTCTTACTGGCCACCCTTCCCATGTTTCCAGGAGCCTGTGCTAGCTTGTGCCCAGACTTGGTCGCAGTCACACAGGTGTAATGCTAGTGAGGCCTGGCACTTGATTTACTAAGCATCCATAAGAGCCGTGTGTGGGTGTGTGCTCTGAGGTGAAAGTTTTCAAGCCATCAGAATACAGTAATCGCTGCTGGCAGCTTAGCAGCCAGCAGTGATCACAAAAAAAAGAAATAAAGACAAGCTGGTTGTATTGTCAGTTGATAGATCGAATTCTGTGCAGCCAGTCTGCACATAGATTGATTGAAATTTCTGCTGAACAGGCAGAATTTCAATCTGTCTATGGTGGCCTAAGTCCAACAGTCTCTGTTTAATAATATCTTCAAATCTTCTGAAAGGAGCGCTCCACTTAGGTGTAGAAATTCACTTTGAACTCCACCTTATTTCCAGAACTCTTTTTAGGGTCCTTTCACACTGAAGGCGATTTACAGGCGTTTTAGTGCTAAAAATAGCGCCTGTAAACTGCCTCTCATGCCACCCCAGTGTGAAAGCCCCGAGTGCCCTCACAATGGGGCGGTGCGCTTGTAGGACATTCTGAAAAGTCCTGCAAGCAGCATTATTGGGGCGGTTTGGGAGAGGTGCCCTGCCCACTGAAATGAGCAACACAGGCGGTTTCTTTGTTGAGCTGCTAGTGGGTTTTAAAAGTGCCCCGCTAGCGCTGCTAAAACAAGCAATGCTTTACCACTACTGCCCACACCACCCCAGTGTGAAAGTACCCTTGGATATTAGATGTGCAAACAATAAGGTGAGAGCACATCTAATACATACAGAGAGTAATGGAAATGAGGTGGAGTTCAAAGTGAACCGTATAATTACCTGCAGGGATTGGCATTTAAAGGGTTAAAACAGACAGGAATGAAATGTAATATCAACTGCTCACTGCCTGTCAAATGCCTCTGAAAAGTGACCTGAGCATGGATCACTTTTTAGAGGAGTGGCTGCTGCAAGTGAATACAGGCCTTTAGTGTGCTGCAGTGCGAATGTACTGGTGGCTTTCACAGTCCCCCAGACTTCTTTTAGGCTGCACATTTTTGCTGCATTTTCTGGAATTGCACCAAAGATGCAGCATGCAGGACGTTTTGTGCACTTTCAGAACATGCAGTAAAAATGTGCAGCCTCTATGGGACCAGGGACAACATGCAGGAAGACTGCCAGGACACCAGCACTGCAGCCAAACCGCAGCATGCCAGTGTGAGCCCAAATCATACCACCTAGAAGGTACTGCTCAGGCTGCTAGAAAAAAAAAAAACTCTTTGGCTGCAGAGTGGGGGAGGGAGGAGGAGTTAACTTACTTGGATGGTCTCAGCCTCCCAGGAGCCTCACTGGATTCCAGCCGACTGCTCAGATTGAACTTTCCCACCCACACATCCTCCTCACAGACAGCACATGGGCTGCCCCGGAGTGTGGGCGGGGAAAGAAGCAGGTCCTGCCTCTGCCAGCCAATGGTGTGGAGGAGGGAGGGGCTGGGCGGGGCTGTGCTGTGTAACACAGACTGTCAGCCCTGACATGAAGACATCGCTGGATCACAGTACTGGACTCGGCCAGCTCAAGATCTGCGCATGTGTGCTCTTGAGCTGATGGCACAGCAGCCTTTGCCACAGCATATCAGAGCAGCCCAGGGGGCAATTGCATCCCTACCCCCCAGCCCAGCCCTCCCCTGGTTCTTGGTCTTAGGGATAGCAGGGGACAGATGCAGCATTTAAAATTTCCATACGTCTCTTCTCTCAGAATATGCTTCTGAAGGAGTTGGTTATGTCACCATGCTTCCTGGGAGAGCTGGGTGCAGAAAGTTGGATGGGAATAAGCCCCAGGCCTTTGCAGTGATGTCAGACACATGTACCAGAAGTGGCCATGGTAAGCTTTTCTATTTCATAAACTTTATCTTTACTTTTTTAAAGCCATTCATGTTTCAGGATAAGTGCAATGCCTTGAAAAAGTATTCATACCCCTTGACATTTTCCCCATTTTGTCATGTAACAACCAAAATCCTTTTCAATTTTTTTTACAAATAAATATGTAAAAAGTGTGGTTTGCATTTGTATTCATTTGTATTATACTTTATAGAACCACCTTTCACTGCCCATTCATATTTGCAAAATAGCTCAAGCTTTGTCAGATTGGATGGAGAGCCTCTGTGAACAGCAATTTTCAAGTCTTGCCACAGATTCTCAACTGGATTTAGGTCTGGACTTCGACTGAGCCATTCTAATACATTAATATGCTTTGATCTAAACCATTCCACTGTAGCCTTGGCTGTATGTTTAGGGTCGTTGTACTGCTGGAAGGTGAAACTCCACCCCAGTCTCAAGTCTTTTGCAGACTCTAACAGGTTTTCTTCTGAGATTGTCCTGTATTTGGCTCCATCCATCTTCCCATCAACTCTGACTAGCTTCCCTGTCCCTGCTGAAGAAAAGCATCCCTATAACATGATGCTGTTGCCACCATGTTTCATGGTGTGGATGGTATGTTCAGGGTGCACTGTTAGTTTTCTGCCACACAGCGTTTTGCTTTTGGGCCAAAAAGTTCCATTTTGGTTTCATCTGACCAGAGCACCTTCTTCCACATGTTTGCTGTGTGGCTTCTTGCAAACTGCAAATTGGACTTCTTATGGCTTTCTTTCAACAATGGCTTTCTTCTTGCCACTCTTCCATAAAGGCCAAATTTGTAGAGTGCACGACTAAAAGTTGTCCTGTGGACAGATTATCCCACCTAAGCTGTGGATCTCTGCAGCTCCTCCAGATTTACCATGGACCTCTTGGCTGCTTCTCTGATTAATACCCGGCCTGTCAGTTTAGGTGGACAATCATGTCTTGGTAGGCTTGGAGCTGAGCCATACTCTTTCCATTTTCGGAAGATTGATTTAACAGTGCTCCCTGAGATGTTCAAAGCTTGGGATATGTTTTTATAACCCAACCCTCCTTTAAACTTCTCGACAACTTTATCCCTGACCTGTCTAGTGTGTTTATTGTCCTTCATGATGCTGTTTGTTCACTATGATTCTCTAACAAACCTCTGAGGACTCCATGAGGCAGGGGAAGACCACGTGGGAAGCAGAAGCAAACAGTTTGTTACTCAGCAATGACTCTGGGTGACGAAACCTGTAGGGAGTGACGAAACCGGTAGGGCGTGGCCATAAGGACGTGACCTCTCTAGAGTAAACCGCAGCGGCTGGCGGTGCAAGGTTTTCATTGCGAATACAACACAGTTGTACACTGTTGTTATGTTTTCTTCATTTAATAAACACTTCTTAAAGACATATTACACTATGGGCTTCCTTCTTTTTCTATGCAACACATGAATGAGAATTTCATCCGTGGATGACTAACAAGACTCCCAGGGAGGCGCCAGAGAGCAGCACAGGGGCTAACACTGTGGATGCGTTTTCTCCCCAGTAGGGGTAAAGATCTGGTATGCGCAATATAATTTAATTCCACCAAAGCGCACTGGGGATTTTCTTTGGAAACTTGCACAAGTCAGGATTTTTTAATTGAAATACTAGTTGTGAACTGTTTTGCATATCACAAAGCATTTGCCAGCATCCTATATTCATAAGAAAAAAAGACTTTCTAGGTTTTTGATGTAACCACTGGGTATAAATGTTGATTAATGTTATTGCAGCACTACAGAATTTTCACATACACTTATATATCATATAACAATATATATATATGTATTTTTTTTTTTTTTTCCTGGCATAGCAGCATGAGGCCCCTGCTATTGGGCACCGATATTAAAACTTTTATAAATTGTTAAACCCACGATAAGTAGTAATTTTTGAGTTAAAGAGATTTGTGAATTGACACGTACATCAAATTTAAAGGTTTAGCGCCAACTCTACCAAATTTCTCTTTTATACCTTCAGATATTTATTTGCTAAAAAAATTGAAAACCATTTATCGTTTTCCTTCCACAAGACTGTCCGACCTAGTCTGCGGAACGTCCGGTTGTGTGTACGTGGCATAAGATGAACTAGTAGATTTACTAAATGTGGTTGTAGAGTCAGAAGGTTTTTTTTTTAGCTTAACCACTTACCCACTGGGCACTTATACCCCTTTCATAACCAGGCCAATTTTCAGCTTTCAGCTTTTAGCCCTCTCCCATTTTGAATAACAATTACTCAGTAATGCAACACTATACCCCTATAAAATTTTTGTCCTTTTTTCACACAAATAGAGCTTTCTTTTGATGGTATTTAATCACCCCGTGGTTTTTTATTTTTTGCGCTATAAATGAAAAAAGACCAAAAATTTTGTAAAAACAAAATGTCTTTTTCTTCGTTTCAGTTATAAAATTTTGCAAATTAGTAATTTAAGTAAGTTTTGGTCCAAATTTATACTGCTACACATCTTTGGTAAAAAATAACCCAAATAAGTATATATTAGTTGGTCTTTGTGAAGGTTATAGAGTTTACAATCTATGGCGCCAATCATTGACAATTTATCACACTGTACTGATGGCCTACCTCATTTCATAAGACACTAAAAAGCCAGGAAAGTACAAATACCCCTGAAATTACCCCTTTTTTGGAAAGTAGACATTCCAAGGTATTTAGTAAGAGGCATGGTGAGTTTTTTGAAGTTCTATTTTTTCCCATAATTGTTTGCAAAATCTAGTTTTTTGTTTTTTTGTTCATTTTTTTTTTTTCTTTACTAAATTGTCATATTACCAAGTTATTTCTCACACACTGTATATGCATACTGGCAGCTACACCCCAAAACACATTCTGCTAATCCTGAGTATGGCGATACCACATATGTGAGACTTTTACACAGCCTGGCCACATAGAGAGGCCCACTATGCAAGTAGCACCTCCAGGCGTTCTAGCAGTATAAATTACACATAGCACACATAAATACACCATTTCCTGACAACCTATCACACTTTTGAAGGCCCTGGAGCACCAGATCAATGAAAATGCCCACAAATCAACCCCATTTTGGAAAGAAAACACCCCTATGTATATTCTATGAGGCATTATGAGTCTTTTGAACATGTCATTTTTTTCCACAAGTTTTTGGAAAATGTGAAAAGAAAATGAAAACTTTTTTCCTGACGCCTTCATGGCAGCACACACTGGGTTGTGACTCCGCCCCCACAACCTGACAGGATTGGTTAACTATAAATTTGAAGGGGAGACCTCCCGCTGCATTCTCTTTTTTATCCTCACCTGACAGGTTGGAGCGTTCGAGTTTCTAAGATACCTACAGATGAATAAGCCTCTTACCGCCTCACCCCAGCAGGTTCAAGCCTCTCCTGTTTGGAAGTCCCTCCTGTACAGTCTCTAAATGAGCTTTATGGAGGGAATCCCCGTTCTGGTGGTCTCAGGGGACATCTCACGGAATTTTTTATAAGCTTTAAATAAGCTTCTTATTATGCAGTGGGCTCCCCTTTATGTATCCTATCCTTTTTCTTACTTAAGAAAATACCTTTTTTTCTGCAGGAGTGGCTGGGTCTTGCTGTCCTCCAGACAGCTGTCATGGCCGCCGCTAGTGTCCTCGCCGCTCTGCGCATGTCTGTTTGCAGCTGGTTTTTGTTTTTCTTCCCAAAGAGGGGGTTTTTCCCTCTTCCAAGATGGCGCCAGTATCCTCGAGCCGTTCTGCGCATGCGCGGAGCGTCATTCGGCGCCGCTATGGCGCCGTTTTTAAAATCACAGCTGTATGCTTCTGCATGCTGCTGTTTACAAAACACTGCCCTGTATTTCTGTTATCGGCTGGATAAGGTAAGAATATTCCTTTTCTTTTTCTACTATCTGCATAGTTGTTTTTTGTGTGTATTCTACCAGCTGTTGTGCAATGCTAAATTCTTAAAGGGGCAGGGTTTTTAAAAAAAAAAAAAAAAAAAAATGTGTGTTTTTTTTAATTATTTATCTACTATCGGTATCGCAAGGAAAATTCTTTTTTTCTTCCCTTCAGTCTACTCTGTCTACCTTTTTTCATGGAGTCCACTGCCCGCGCAGACCATCGACAGCCGGAAAGGTAAGAGGCTCTACAAACGTCGTAGGTGAGTATTGAAGGGGAGAAAAAAGAGTGCCGACTGCTAAAGATGCTGCTTTTCTTGCAGCCCTACCAGATCAAGAGGAGCAAGTTCCAGGCATGGAAGAGGCTCAAGTCGCACTTCCAGTAGGAGATCGCACAGAAGTCGCTCCAGGTCCTCATCTCGTCAGAGACATGGTCGCTCCCACCACAGTCGCCCTCGGCATAGCCGCTCAGACCACAGGTCTCCTTCCTCTCATCACAGCCATCGCACCAGACCCGCAGCTAACGCCTGCTGGATATGTGGCGCACCGGCCCTTCCGGAGAAGCTTGCCTGTCGCTCTTGCTTCAATGAAGCAACTAAAGAGAAGGAAGCAGATGCCAGAATTGCAACTGACCTCATAAGGGAATCAGTGCGTGAATCTATTTTGGCAACAGCACCCGCTATGGAGGTGGCAGGCCCTAGCACATCCACTGCACACACATATCATTCCCAAGCTTCGGAATCATCCTCAGATAATGACGGCCAGGAAATGTCTGCAGGATTTGATTTTTCTTTGGTGGAACCATTTGCAAAGTCGGTCAAAGAGGCTATCGGCTGGGAGGATGTTATTCCTGAGCCTCAGAAGACCCGCAAGTACTTTCCCAATTTAAAAAGACGACCAGAGTCCTTCCCATTTATTGAGGAACTCGGAGATCTTATTAAAGATGAGTGGGAATCAGACAAACGACCCAGCATAGCTAACAGATTAGCTAAAATGTATCCCCTGGACGAATCAAAGGTTAAACCTTTGACTAATGCTCCCATAGTGGATTCCTCCCTGATGCGCCTGGCCCGTCATGTCACTTTACCCATTGAAGATGCGGTCTCTTTTAAAGACGCACTGGACCGTAAAATGGACTTGGAGCTAAAGAAAGCGTATTCCATGGCAGGGGGCTCCTGCAGACCGGCTATTACTACGGCAGCCGTGACAAGAGCTATTTCTGGATGGGCTACTAAATTGGAGAAGGATCTGCTAGAAGGTGCAGAAATGGAGAAATTAGTCTCTTCCCTGCAAGAGATTAGATTGGCAGGTGACTTTGTAGCAGAGGCCTCAGTGGACATCATAAGATCCTCGGCCAGAACAATGTTGGCATCAGTAACAGCTAGGAGGGCCCTATGGCTGAAGCCGTGGATGGCCGATACAGCCTCCAAAATTAATTGGTGCAAGATCCCTTACGATGGTTCTAATCTCTTTGGAGCCAAATTGGATTCGGCTATTTCCAAAGTCACAGGAGGGAAATCTGGCCTGATTCCCTCCGACAGAAGACCCAAAGCTTACAAAGGGCCTTCTTTTAGGCGAAATCTTCCGGACAAGTATAGAGAATCCAGATCCTATCGTCCCGGCAGAGAATTCAGGAGGGATTGGAAGAATACCAAGCCTTCCTTTCTGAGAATGCAGAAGACCAAGGCTGCGCCCGCAGGGGAGCATCCAAAGTCCTTTTGAAAGTTTGCCCGCTCACCCAGCCCAGGTGGGCGCCAGGCTAAGAGGTTTTCTGCAGATCTGGACAAAACATATACAGGACAATTGGGCACTGTCCACAATCAGGTATGGGCACAAATGGGAATTCTTGAACGGGCTTCCAGGAAACCACTTTCAGCCTACCAGACTGCCTTCCACACTGTTCAGGAAAAACCTCCTGATAGAATATGTAGCAGATTTAAAACAGAAGGGGGCTATTGTGGAGGTTCCATCAACTCAAAGAGGGAGAGGTTTCTACTCCCCGTTATTTTTGGTAAAGAAGAGGACAGGAGATTTTCGTCCAGTAATGGATCTCAAGAAGCTCAACAGAAACATCAAAATAGAAGCCTTCAAAATGGAGAGCCTCCAGTCCATACTCTTGGCAATAAATCTGGGTGATTGGATGCTGTCAGTAGATTTATCGGACGCCTATCTTCACATCCCAATACATCCGGCCTTTCAGAAATTTCTTCGGTTCGCCTTCAATCATTCCCATTTCCAGTTTCGATGCCTTCCATTCGGCATTTCGTCAGCTCCCAGGACCTTTACCAAAATTCTCCTACCATTAGTAGCGTTCCTGAGGGGGAAAGGTCTTCGAATTCACCATTATTTAGACAACATCCTACTGTTAGCAAAAAGTCGAGAGTTATTACTTCAGCATCGGGAAATTCTTCTTTCAACTCTCCACAACTTCGGGTGGATCATCAATTTCAAAAAAAGCAGTTTACAACCTACGCAGAAGATGGTGTTTCTAGGAGCACATCTGGACACCAAACTGAACAGAGTTCAGTTACCACAGGCAAAGATTCAGCTCCTAATTCAAAAGATGCGGAGACTGCTGTCAGCAAGTCATCTTTCAGCCAGGGTCTGTCTAAGCATGCTGGGATCCATGTCAGCCACCATACCCATGGTGCAATGGTCCCAATGGCACATGAGGATCCTACAAATCTCCTTTCTCAGGCAGTGGAATGGAGTGTCCATGCATCAGACCATTGTCATTTCCAAGTCGGTGAAACGATCAGTATGGTGGTGGACACACCAGAACAATTTAGAGAAATTCAAGCCAATAGTCCCTCCAGACCCAGAAGTGGTGACTTCGGACGCTTGCCAGAGCGGCTGGGGAGGACACTACCAGGATCTAGCAGTCCAAGGCCAGTGGCAGTTCCAAGCCCTAGGAGTAGTTTCCAATATTTTGGAGCTCAGGGCAGCCTTCCATGCCCTAACGGCATTCACATCTCTGCTCTCGGGGAAGAGTGTGCTTATCAGGATGGACAACAAGGTGGCAGTATCGTATGTGCAGAGACAAGGAGGTACAAGAAGTGTTACCTTGATGGAGGAAGTTCGTCCCATTTTAGAATGGGCCCAAGTTCACCTAGCAGACTTGAGAGCAGTATATGTCCCAGCAACGCAGAATGCATTAGCCGACTATCTGAGTCGGAAGCCGTTGTCCAACAACGAGTGGTCTTTGAGTCCTCAAATTTTTTCTTTCCTGACGGAAACCTGGGGGACACCGGAGATAGATCTAGCAGCCACTCCCTTGAACACCAAATGTCGCAGGTTCCTGTCGAGGAATCCGTTTCCGTCAGCCGAGGGAATAGACTGCCTGACACATCCATGGAGTTTCAGGTTGGGGTATATATTCCCGCCTACTCCTCTAATTGCGAGATTCCTGTCCAGACTTCGGAGGTCCTCAGTAACAGTAATCGCAATAATTCCGTTCTGGCCGAGGAGGCCGTGGTTTACAACTCTTCTACAACTCAGTGTCCAGCCACCAATTGCTCTGCCACTAGAACCAAACCTCCTCTCACAGGGGCAGTTTCTTCATCCTGCTCCCGAGAGGTTACATTTGATGGCCTGGAAGTTGAAAGGTCTAGGTTGAAGGCGCAAGGCTGCTCCCAGGAGGTCATTTCTACCTTAATGCAGGCTAGGAAAGTTTCCACGAATTCCATCTATACTAGAATTTGGGAAAAGTTCTGCCTTATGGCCCAAGAAAGAAGTTGGAACCCTCTTGCTCCGGGACCGCCTCAAATCCCGGAGTTCCTTCAGTCGGGAATTAACAAAGGCCTCAGTTCAAGCACCCTCAAGGTGCAGGTTTCGGCTCTCTCTGCTAAAACAGGCACGAAATGGGCTTTTCATTCCCTGGTCATCCAATTTCTTAAGGCTAGTCTGAAGATAAAGCCTCCTAGGAAGCCTATGTTTCCGGCATGGGATCTATCGGTAGTTCTCCATGCTTTTTCTAGTCCACCGTTTATTCCTGTGGAATCCATTTCACTATGGGACTTGACTTTGAAGCTTGCCTTTCTAATTGCCATAACATCAGCCAAAAGAGTGTCGGAAATTCAAGCCCTGGTTATTTCAGAGCCTTATCTGGTTTTCTTTCCAGACAGGGTAGTTCTTAGACCCTCAGATCGTTTTATACCCAAAGTGGCTTCTTCTTTTCACTATAACCAAGATATTGTCCTTCCATCCTTCACTGACGACCAGGGAGATCCTCATCCGCTGGACATTAAATCCACCATCACCAACTACCTGTCGGCTACGACCTCTTTTAGAAAAACGGACTCTCTCTTAATTATTCCTCATGGAACTAGACGCGGGCTCCCAGCTTCCTCACGCACTATTGCGGCCTGGTTGGTGAGGGCCATTAAAAAGGCATATTCCACGCAACATTTGGCGATTCCAGAAGACATCAGGGCTCATTCTACTAGGGCAGTGGCTACTTCTTGGGGGGCATATTGCAGAGTTTCTCCAGAGACGATTTGTAGGGCAGCTACATGGTCTTCTGAGCATACTTTCATTTCTCACTATAGAGTGAATTCTGCCCTTTTGTCCTTGGCAGAGTTTGGTAGATCTGTTATTAGAGCCAACTCTTCGGCATTATAGGAATTAAATATATTTTGCATTTACCCACCCGTCTGGCGAGTTATTTCCCAGTGTGTGCTGCCATGAAGGCGTCAGGAAAACGGAAAATTCTATACTCACCTTTCCGTAATTTTCCTTTCCTGACGCATCTTCATGGCACCACACAAATCCCTCCCGTTTGTTTAGTTTATGATGATATTTACAGAGAATGCAGCGGGAGGTCTCCCCTTCAAATTTATAGTTAACCAATCCTGTCAGGTTGTGGGGGCGGAGTCACAACCCAGTGTGTGGTGCCATGAAGATGCGTCAGGAAAGGAAAATTACGGAAAGGTGAGTATAGAATTTTCAGTTTTTTACACAAAGTTGTCCATTTATAAGATATTTATAAGACACCAATTACACCCCAAAGTACATTCTGCTACGTCTTCTGAGTATGGTGATACTGCATGTGTGAGACTTTGACATGGCCTGGCCACATAGAGAGGCCCAACATGCAAGTAGCACATCTAGGCGTTCTAGGAGCATAGATTACACATATAATTTCCTGACAACCTACCCTGGAGCACCAGGACAATGGAAACGCCCACAACATGACCCAATTTTAGAAAGAATATACCCCAACACATAATCTAGGAGGCATTATGAGTATTTTGAACATGTCATTTTTTTTCCACAAGTTTTTGGAAAAATGTGTAAAGAAAATGATTTTTACACAAAGTTGTCCATTTATTAGATATTTCTAACACATAGCATGTACATAGCAAAAATCACACCCCAAAATACATTCTGTTACTCCTGAGTATGACGATACCACATGTCAGGGACATGGCATGAGCAGACATGCATTAGCAGGTGCCCGTCTTGCCGGGCATAGGCTAAAGCCTATGCGCATGAGCGGGAACATTGGCGCTAACAGGTAAATGCACAGCAGTAAAATACATGCACACGTTAGCCATTAATGCTGGTGCCAAATGGCCTAGATAAAGACAGCAGCTGCACTAATGCAGTACTGTCTGATCTGCAGCTTTACCCTTTGACCTAATCCTGAGCCAGCATCTGATCTAATACTGACCCGGCTTCCTGACCTCGCTGCTTTCTCCAGTTCTGACCCTTGGCTCCTTTATCCTTGCTCTGTTTACTTGTCTGCCTAATCCTCTGTTACCAACCTGGCCTGAACTCTGACTATACCTTGCCTGCTGTTTCTGCCTACTGATACGCTGGCTTGTCTGAACTTTCTCCTGCCTGCTGTCTTGCATCTTAGTGTATCTGCATTTGCTGCCCCTCAGTGCTCCTGCATCCGCTGACCTGCATCCTGTATCCTGCATCCACAGCACCTAAGCCTGCTCTTGTTCAGCTGCCATCATCCCCAGCCAAGAGAACCCGGCAGGCACTTATACCTCACTGTGCTCCTACACTCACTTTCTCAACTCCAGTGACTCCGGAGCCTGGGCTGTACGAGAGGTCTCCCTCTGTACATCAGGCTCACCTCCAAGTTACGTGTCACCACATGTATGAGACTTTTACAAAGCCTGGCCACATACAGAGGCCCGACATGCAGTGAGCACTGTCAGGTACTGTCTAGGGACATAAAATTACAAATCTAATTTCCTGACTACCTATTACACTTATGTGAAGCTCTGTAGGGCACTGATAAGTACTGTAGTGACACTGATGTGGCATGGATGAGCACTGATGTGACACGGATGAGCACTGATGTGGCATGGATGAGGCGTGGGTGACCACTTATGTGACATGGATGAGCACTGATGTGGCACGGATAGGCATTGATGTGGCATAGATGAGCAATAATGTGCCATGGATGTGGCACAGATGAGCACTAACCACTGATGTGGCAGGGATGTGGCACAGATGAGGCATGGATGAGCACTGATGTGGCATGGATGTGGCATTAATGAGCACGGATGAGGCCAGATGAGGCCGGATGAGGCATTGATGAGCACTGATGTGGCATGGATAAAGGCATGGATAAGCACTGATGAGGCATGGATGAGCACTGATGTGGTACGGATGAGTACTGATGTGGCATAGATGTGGCACAGATGAGCACTGATGTGGCACAGATGAGCACTGATGTGGAATGGATGTGGCATGGGTGAGCACTAATGTGGCATGGATGTGGCACAGATGAGCACTGATGTGGTACAGATGAGCACTGATGTGGCATGGATGGGACATGGATGAGCACTAATGTGGCATGAATAAGCATGGATAAGGCATGGATGAGGCACAGATGAGGCATGGATGAGCACTGATGTGGAACAATTGAGGCATGGATGTGGCACGAATGTGGCATGGATGAGCACTGATGTGGTATGGATGAGGCACGGATGATCATTGATGAGGCACGGGTGTGGCACGGATGAGGTATGGATGTGGCATGGATGAGACATGGATGTGGCACTGTTGAGGCATGGATGTGGCATGGATGAGGCACAGATGGGCATGAATGCGGCATGGATGGCCATGGATGGCCATGGATGAGGTACAGATGGGCATGAATGAGTCACAGATAGGCATGAATGAGGCACCGATGGGCATGGATGAGGCACAGATGAGGTATGGATGAGGCACAGATAGGCATGAATGAGGCACAGATGGGCATGAATGAGGCATGGATAAGGCACAGATGGGCATAAATGATGCACAGATGGGCATTGATGAGGCACAGATCGGCATGAATGAGGCAAATATGGGCATGAATGAGGCACGGATGAGGCACAGATCGGCATGAATGAGGCAAATATGGGCATGAATGAGGCACGAGTGATGCACAGATGGGCATGAATGAGGCACAGATGGACACAGATGAGACACAGATGGGCATGAATGAGGCATGGGTGAGCACTGCTGAGCACTACTGCAGTCTCCCGCTTCTCCTTGGACACTACTTCGATTGTTGTGTACAGCAAGCGAGGAGAGGAGAGAGCTGAACCGGACATGTGCCAGTTTGTTGTCAAGTGATCTCTCTGTCATTGGACAGATTGATCACATGGTAAAGGGCCGCTGTCATTCGTCCTTTACCCCAATCTGTGATGTGCTGAGTCTGGAGGACCGATCAATCAAGGAAACAGTGGTGTAGTGGGTAGCACTCTCGCCTAGCAGTGAAAAAAGTCGCTGGTTTGTATCCCAACCACGACACTACCTGCCTGGAGTTTGCATGTTCTCCCTTTGCCTGCATGGGTTTCCTCCGGGTTCTCCGGTTTGATCCCACACTTCAAAGACATGCAGGTAGGTTAATTGGCTTCTGTCTAAAAAAAAATTGGCCCTAGTATATGAATGGGGACCTTGGATTGTGGGCTCCTTGAGGGCAGGGACTGATGTGAGTGTGCAATGTACAGGGATAGGGACAATTGTAGACACTCACTCAGGTTAAACTGGATGGACTGGTGTCTTTATTAAACCTTACTAACTATGTAACTATGACATTCCAGGGAAGCTCGAGTCTGGGACGATGTCATAGTATGCCCTTCAAGAACTAGACATTTGGCAATGGCCCGATTGGCTTGTGGTTAATGCATTCTATGCATTAAGATAAAAAACCTTCTTTGGGCAGCAGCTCCCCTGAGACAGCGTCATTAGTTCCACCTGCTGTCAATCAAAGCATGTGAGCCAATGAGGAGAGAGGGGGAGTGGCCTAACTACTGCTTCATGTCTGAATGGACACACAAAGAAGAGGCAAGAAGAGAGAAGAAGAGGATCTGGGCTGCTCTCTGCAAAAAACCGACCGGTTTCCGATGGAATTCCGCTGAAACGGACTTGCGTACACACAATCACACCAAAGTCCGATCGTCAAGAACACAGTGACGTTCAACTCGTATGATGGGACTAGAAAAAGGAAGTTCAATAGCCAGTACCAAATAGCTTCCATCTCATACTTGCTTCAGAGCATGCATCGTTTTTGGTCCGTCGGAACAGCATACAGACGAGTGGTTTTCCCGATAGGAATTAGTTCTATCAGAAATATTTAGAACATGTTCTATTTCTAGATCCATCAGAATTTTAGAGAAAAAAAAAGTCCAATGAGGCATACACATGATCGGAATATACGATTGGAAAGCTTCCGTCTGACTTTTTCTGTCGGACATTCCGCTCGTGTGTACACGGCATAACATGTTTGTTATTTTTAAATGAAAACTGAGAACTGAGACTTTAGTATCACTTTAGGTTACAAACAAATTAAAGCCTAACTCAGGCTCGGTTCACACAGGCGCGACTTGTCCAGGCGACTTCGCCGCCTGACAAGTCACCCCCATTCTGTACTACGGAACCGTTCTAATAGTAGCGACTCAAGTCACTCCGACTTAGAAAAAAGGTTCCTGTACTACTTTTGGCATGACTTCGGGCGACTTGCATTGACTTCTATACAGAAGTCATTTTGCAAGTCGCCGCTGAGGTCGCGGCAGGTCGCGGCGCTGCAAGTCGTGCCGCGTCCTGTGTGAACCGAGACTTAAGCTAACACATTTTAAGTAATTAGCACAACAGTTTTTTTTTTCTATTTTGGGATAAAGATTTTTAACTATAATAATAAAAGCTGACATTTGTAATCACCTTTGTCAGTGTTAAATGGTTTGTATCAAACCTATAACTGTCACCTTTGCTGGACTGGTTGGTCTATTAAAGGAATTTGAGAAATAGCAGACTTACTGCCCAGATCAACAGGTAATAAAACTAAAGCCCCATACACACTATCAGATTTTTGTCTTCAGATTTACCAAAACCATGTAGTGCAAGGGCCTGCCTGATTGCATACACATTGAGACTCCTAAGGTTTGACCTCATATTATATGGTTTTGGTAAATCTGAAGGAAAAAATCAGCAGAAAATATGATAGTGTGTATGGGGCGTTAGTCACGGGAAAGGGTTAAATAATATAGTTTTAATCTTTTAAAAAGAGTTCTGTATTTGGAAATTCATCCAACCAAACAGTTTAACCCCTTCCCAGCCAGTGTCATCAGTACAGAGACAGTGCATATTTTTTAGCACTGATCACTATACTAGTGTCACCGGTTCTCACAAAGTGTCAAAGGTGTCAGTTAAGCCTCGTACACACGATCCGATTGTCGGCCAACCGAGCGCCTGATTTTTGTCAAAAGGGTGTGTGCCAAGACCTTGTCTGGCATACTAATGGTACACAATTGTTGTGCAACAAACACAAACGTAGTGATATACTACGAGGAATTTCAGCTCTTGAATGTCACCCTTTGGGCCCCTTCTGCTAATTTCATGTTTGGTGAGCATTGATTCCAAAGATGCGTGTTTGTACTTTTGAATTTTGTGTGACGGATTTGTGTACTGACCATACGAAAATCTGACAACAGACCGTTCTTCTTGCATCCAACATTTGTTGGCCGAAATTTGCAACAATCTGCAAAACAACAATTGTCAAAAGGAGCGTACTAACGGTCAGATTTTAGGACAACAGTCTGTTAACAGACAATCCCCTGCCAATAATCGTATCGTGTGTACGAGGCTTTATTGTCAGATTGTCTGTTGCAAGATTGCAGTACTGCTTTAAGTCGCTGATTGCCACCATTACTGATATAACTTTTGCACAAATCAATCAGTACGCTTATTGGGATTTTTTTTTACCAAAAATTTGTAGCAGAATACATATTGTCCTTAATTATTGAAGGAATTTGAGTTTTTTTACATTTTTTATTGGATATGTTTTACAGCAGAAAGTAATATATATATATTTTTAAAAATTGTTGGTCTTTTTTTATAGCGCAAAAAATAAAAAAAATACAGTGCTGATCAAATACCATCAAAAGAAAGCTCTATTTGGGGGAAAAAAATTGCATGGTCGTGTAATTGTCAATTAAAGTAACTCAGTGCCGTATAGCAAAAAATGGCCTCCTCATGGCCCGGTAAATCTTCCAAAGGTCTTAATAGGAGTAGTATCTAAAATCTTTAAATAGAGCCAAGTAAAGTTTTTCTTCGTTCCCATAATAGAACAGCTATAATGCAATTCACTGTCTTAAACAATTACTTTCTATATGTCTGTGGCCAGACAATTCACTATATTGTGCTGACTGACTGGTTAGGTTAGGGAAAGCAACCATTACATCATGGGAGATTGAGATATTTTTTTATCCCTTATATTTATTTATTTAATTTTTATTTAAAGTGTATTCTTGATTGGTTATGACATAATTAGGAGGAGGAATGTTCAGCACAGATGAAGATTAGGTTTTTATCACTATTTGAGGTTGACAGAAGCAAGAGGACCAGAGTAAAGTATTTATGTAAAGGAATTTTTATATATAAAGATATAAACCGGATTTGTTAGATTGCTAAGACATTTTTTAGATGACTAAGAATGCTCTCTGCAGTTTATCTCCAGTTTATAATTGTTATCTTAACTATAATCCTAACACATGTATGCAAAAACACTAAATCAACCTGCCTACCTTTTCTGGATTGGACCTCTTATCATTGCTTACTAATGCCTATTCATCAGCCTTATGAAAAGAGGTTGTTGCTACTAATAGAAGCATCTCCATCAGTGGCGGCCAGTGTTTTGTTTGACCCCCCCCCCTCAGTTGGCCAGCTGCGCACCCCCCTTTGCCTGCCTGCTCTAGGTTGGTCGGCTGCGCTCCAGGTTTTTATCACTAGGGCAGCAGCTCCTTTGTGTCCTCTTCTCTATCTAGGCGGCTTCCATTTTCTCCTCCTCCTAGGAGCTAGGCATCCAATAGGATCCCCTGTCCTTTCAGCCAATCAGGTGATGGGTCTCATAACCCCCTTTCTGATTGACTAGGAGAAGGATTAGTGTGAATATAGCGAATATTCATTATCACACACCTATTGTCACACAACTGGGTGGGCTCGGAGCACAGTGCTCTGCACCCTGAGCCCACCCTTTTATGAAGCCTGTTAGTGCCTCTGGCTCTAATCACATGCTTAAAAAAACACCTCCCCATTGGTCTGGCATTCCTGCATGTAGATCAGGGGGCCAGACGCATGGAATGGACAGGACCCATGTGCCCCTAATAAACAGGCCACCACTGACCTCCATATATAATTTCCAGGAGACTTCTGCTTACATTTAACTAAAAGAGTCATCAGTGCAAACAGATATGCATGGTTTGTCTATATATTAACAAGCAATGAAAACTAAAGGCCAGTGAGAAGAAAAGTAGGCAAAGTAAGATCCCTTCCATTTTTAGTGTGCTTATTTAGATGAATATACATATTTTCAATAAAGAGGGGCTCTCCATTTATGATAATATTGGGGTTGATATACTAAAGGCAAATAGGTTGTTCAATTCAAAGGGAAATTGCACTTTGCAAGGTAAGTTCCCCCAGAGCTTAGTGAATGTGGTGAAAGTTCACTCTCCAAGGAATACATAATCATATTAAAGGAGAAAAAAAAAAAAAAAAAAAAAAAAAAACTTTTGTTTGCACATGATTGGATGATGGAGGATGGCAGAGCTTTATCTTATTCACTAGACGCTGGGGAAACTTTCCTTTCCTAACTGCATCTTCCCTAGAAAGGTGAACAGTCTATTTGTCTTTAGTAAATCAACCCCATTGCATTTAGATACATTGAGTATTTTACGTTTCTCATAATTAATATAAGTAACATAAACTGCTATAACTTGCTTCCACACATCTATTTATGACCCTATTTCTGCTGTAACAAGTACCCCGAAGACGCTGTTGATGTTTGGGTCCCCTGATTCTGGAATCTCACCTTCCCGGTAATGCCATATTGTCTGACACACCAGGGTTGGAAGGGAATTTGTATTGCAACAATACACAATATTTCAATAGCTAATGAATGTAAAATGCCAATAAAAAATTCAAGTATGTGCAAAAAGTGCAAATGAATTTGCATTTGGTAATAAACAAGTGGATGATCATAATCCCAATACTGGTAAAGTCCCTGCCTAGGGGGCAATATTATGACAATGGTCCAGCAGTCTTTGTCAAAACCGTTCCCTTCTGACCACTGATACCCAAATCCAGTGTTGGAGCATTTAAAATGAAGTCCCTCCAAACCCAGGTGTAGGGGCTTGAACGGTGTCCCCAGTAAGCAATACTGGCCCTTGAAGCAGGGTGTGATAAGCAGGGCTGGACTGGGACAGAAATTTGGCTTTGGACTTCATCCAGACCGGCCCACTTACATTTTGAGTGTCCCATCAGCACCCCCTTACACCAGAGTGTCTCATCAGCAGCCCCTTACATCAGAGTGTCTCATTACCAGCCCCCTTACATCAGAGTGTCCCATCAGCACCCCCTTACATCAGAGTGTCCTATCACCAGCCACCTTACATCAGAGTGGCCCATTGAGCCATCGGCCCACCGGGAAACTCCCAGTAGTCCCGATGGCCAGTACATGCCTGTTGATAAGGTATGGCCATTAGCCTCTCACTGACATCTATGGTGATAAGCTGTCTCCTCCTGCTTCCCGTCTGGGGCTCTGCGATGTTAGCTGCAGTGATGTCCTATGCAAGATCAGAGGTCACATCAGTCTTGACAGTGATGTTCCCACAAAACTTGAGATGTCCACTACTCAGCCTTTCTGCATCCCCAAACTGCAGCAAAATGACCCGACGCCAGCCTGCTGCACTGTGTGTGGGTTCTACCATGTCATTTCTGAGACTGCCCTGAGTCCCGGGAAGGTCTTTCATTTTCCTCTCCTTAGGGTTATGGTAATGCTGGAATATGTAGTCTCAGAGCCAATCTGTAATACAGGCTCAATCCTTATATGGACTACATTTCCCACAAGTTATAGTTGCTCCCAGCAAGCCCTGTTTTTCCCAAAATCTACAGTAGTTCAGATTCCTCTTCCTCTGTTTTCCCTAGGTGGTAGGCAGGGCTTTCCTCCAGCTCTTTCTGTAAATGGCCATGTAAATGGCCAATGCTCTGTCTCTCTCTCTCACCTCTGCCCTGCAATCATTCTTTTCTATGCTGGCAACTAGGGAGAGAGAGATATTGCAAAAGTCACTGTGTGTGGGCATTTTCAGTATCAGTATAAGGCTGACAGCCAGATCTGTGCAGCTGCTCCTTTTTGTTATGCCAGCTCTGTAGACCAAAGCTAAAATGCCTTTATTAATGTGTGCCAACCAAGACTACAAAATTTCAGGTAAGACTGCATTGAGTACACCTGTAATGTACCCACAATTCTAAGCCATGACTCGCTCTCAGTAAACTTCTGTAGAGGGAATCTCTTGTTGAAGAAATCTAAAATCCAAGTTTATTAAATGTATATACAGGGCACTTTAGCCCCTAGACACCAGCTACCACTGGCTCTTAAAGGGGTTCTGAAAGACAGGAGGCAGAGGCAGACTTTTGGAACATTGCAATTCCTTTGACTAGCCTTCACAGTGGCAACATGCTTCGGAAGCCCCACCACCACCAGCTCCCCGTAGCACAGCGTGGTCACTGTGCTAAGAGTTGGCAGCGAGTGTGCTCCAAGCACAGAATAGTGCATCTGGCCAATGCAAATGTGTATACAGCTGGTGTTAAGGTCCACCATTCATGCAGACACATTTGTGGAAGAGGTGAACAACAGAAGGAAAGTGCTAGATTGTTCACATTTCATGGATATATTTATACCATTTGACCTCCAATGCAAACAAGCTAATTAACATTTGACAAACCTCTTTTAAATAAGGATAAAACATTCTTATTTAACCGTCCAGACCAGTCTTTTTCAACCAGGGTGCCCAGACTCTCTGGGGTGCCTTGAGGTTTCCTCAGGGTTGCCTTGGCAAAATGCCTTAAAATTGCCCAAAAATTTGTAAAACCAGTGATGTCAATCAGTGTTGATGAGAAGGGTGTTGATCACTTGCACAGCATCCCTGTTTTACCCTCCCTTGCCCCTCTCCATCAGCACTGGGGTCACATTGCCTGAGTGATGGAGAGAAACTGAAGGAGAGGAGAAACACTGGAATATTGGTCAGTACCAGTGTGCAAAAGTGTATTTGCTTTGGAAGAA
Source organism: Lithobates pipiens (assembly GCF_037356315.1). Lineage (NCBI taxonomy): Eukaryota > Metazoa > Chordata > Amphibia > Anura > Ranidae > Lithobates > Lithobates pipiens. Next base: position 65,370,653 of record NW_027507791.1, read on the forward strand.
TAAATCACCTCTAACGTTTAGTGTCCCACATGTGTCGATGCTGCTGCATTATGTAAAACTTTTAGAATAGTTTTTTATATTTTAGAAGGGGGTGCCTTGAGATTGTCCATAATTTTAATGGGCGCCTTGACTGAAAAAAGGTTGAGAAACACTGGTCTGGGTATCCAAGGTCCTATAAATATCCAGAACACAGTCTTATTATTGATCTATAAAAAAAGCTTGAGGGGAACATGATAACCAAGAAGCTTGTTAATTAACACACAGCAAACTAAACCTTTTACACATCTATGAATGCTGTACAAGTTTAGCATACTTGCAGGGCTGGTGCAAGGATTTTTGACACCCTAGACGAACCCTCATTTTGCCGCCCCCCTTGGCTCCACCCCTGACTCCACCCCCCCCCCTGCCCATGTATACCCGACCTTTTTAATGAAGTGCCCATCAAATGCAGCCCACCAGCACCCATTAAATGCAGCCTCACCAGTGCCCATCAAATACAGCCTCACTAGCACCCATCAAATGCAACCTCACCAGTGCCCATCAAATGCAGCCTCACCATGCCCATCAAATGCAGCCTACCAGAGCCCATCAATGCAGCCTACCAGCGCCCATCAAATGCAGCCTTAGCAGCAGCCATCAATGCAGCCTACCCGCGCCCATCAATGCAGCCTCACCAGCGCTCATCAATGCAGCCTCACTAGCACCCATCAATGCAGCTTCACCAACGCCCATAAAATGTAGCCTTACCAGCACCAATCAAATCTAGCCTACCAGCGCCCATCAATGAATATTTGCTTGTTTCTATTTATTCAGGAGTTGGGACACAGACACAGTACTCTGCGGCCACGGCGCCTCTGACACTATGTGCGAAAGGAGAGGCAGCTGCCCTCTGATGCTGAGACTTAATTGGTTGCTGCAAAGAGAAGAGAGTAGGGGAGGACACCCTAGGCAGCAGGGTGCCCTAGGGGGCCGCCTAGTTTGCCTAGTGCATACTTGAAAGAAAACAGGTTATGACAAAAAGGCTTGTGGCCTGGCTTAAAACTAAACCCATTGATTTATCTGTTTGCCAAAACACTCCAGCGGAAATCGCTCCCGATCATGTGACTACTGTGAAAGTCACAGTGGTCATGTGATCACGGATCCTTCCCATTCTTCAGGAATCAAAGACTTTTTAAAGGGATCTCCATGGCAGGCAGAAAATAGTTAAAACCATTGGTTATTCTGGCATATGGTGTTATTTTGAATCAGTGTACATTAAACACAAGTAAAGCAAAAACAATAGTGTAAAAGAATATACGTTTAGCCCTTTGGAGTACTTTGCAGAAAAACTAGCTGATGACCTTTTGTGTCCTGCAAAGCTCTCATTTTGTTTGGCTCTTTAATAACACACTGCTGAAATTGTTTAGCAGCAAAGATAAGAGGAAGGGGCAGCGAGCATGATGTAACCAATAAAAACTTTGGCTGTAATACATCAAGAATAAAGCAGGTGAGTTGCTGCAATAAGGCTTGCTACACTCCTTGCAATATATATATATGGTACCCTGTTTCCCCGAAAATAAGACCTAGCGTGATTGTCAGTGATGGCTGCAATATAAGCCCTACCCCCCAAATAAGCCCTAGTTAAAATCCTTGTAGGTCTTATTTTCAGGGTAGGGCTGATTTTCGGGGAAACAGGGTAGTGCTTATTTGGGGGGTAGGGCTGATATTGCAGCCATCACCGACAATCACGCTAGGTCTTATTTTCGGGGAAACAGGGTATACATAGATAGAGTATCACTTTTTTTGGAAAGAACAATGTTCAGTTTTATGAAAAAAGTGCACAACTCCCAGAATATTAAAAATTGAGCTAAATGCATCCTCCTATAATACACAGCTCTACAATAAACTGGATGCAACAGCCAACAAAGAATGCTTGCCAAATGTGAATATTTAAAATTGCTTTGTAATAGAATAAATATTAAGGTCAAGGGGAATTTTTCTATTGCCAAATAGAAATTGCACTAATAAATAACTGGCAAAAGAAAATCAATGATAGTTGGCAGTCACTACTAACTGCATTGTGCAAACTCAGATTAAAATATATCAATTTTAATGATAAAAAATAAATGTATTAATAAGAAAAGTTAGACTTTTTGTATATAAGGCAAGTCAGATGTTTTGCTAATCTATGAAAGAAAACCTTGTGCTTGGTTGTAAAAATGTTATAACTGCTGCACCCTACAAACGTGAATACCAAGTTCTTGGGAATATCTAAAATAAGAAAAAGTGCTCTGTCCACTTAAATGACAACAAATGAATATGATAACTTCAACTAATGTGCATGTAAAGACACACTAATTCAAAATACACAACTAATCAAAATGGTGCAGCAAAACAACTTGAATATATAAATCAATCTTGATATCCAACAAGGCTCCATGAACGTATCCATGCAGCAAAATGGATATATCAATTTAACCCAGAAATACCAAAAACTTGCTGGAGATGTCAAACAGATTGTGGTTACACTTCTACACATTTGGTGGTCCCGCCCCTGCTTTCATTCTGTCTGGAAAGAAGTATACCGTATAACTTCAATCGTGATCTCCTATGACCTAGATCTGTTTCCAGCCCAATTCCACCTACACCACTCATCCCTTCCACACATAACCTACCACAAATCCTTGGCCATGCATTTGATTAATGCAGCAAAGCAATGTATTCATATACATGCATTAAGGTGAAAAACCTCCTGTCATGCAGCAGGGATGGGGACCAGCACACCAGCTTCAGCCGGTGTCTCAGGTCCTGATTGGATAGATTGATAGCAGTGTGGCCTCTGCTGTCAATCAAATCCAATGACGCGGGAGCCGGGGGCAGGGCTGAGTCATGCTGTTTGTATCAGTGGACACAGCAGCACCCAGGCATGGGAGCGTGCCCACACGAGTGCCCAGGGAGAGAGCGGCTCTCCGATGGGGCACTCCAGATGAGGAGGAGCCAGGAGCGCCACTGAGGGACCCCAGAAGAGGAGGATCGGGGCCCCTCTGTGCAAAATTGCACAAAGGACGTAAGTATGACATGTTTGTTTAATAAAAAATAAATAAAACAATATCCTTTAAGGAATGGTTTAACAGAATACGCAAAATAGTAGAAATGGAGGAACTAATTCACCTATTGTGAGATACACCCACAAAATTTGGAATTGAATGGGCATGCTGGACACACTTTCACTTTCATGTTATTAGACTAAATAGCTCTGTTAACTAACTCGGGAAACACCATAGCTTATGACCTACCCCACTTAAATCGGAATGCATATACAAAAAATCCTGGAATCCGATCTGTTGTCTCTTCCCCCATAATGGCCACACCCCTCCGCAAACTATCTATACTCCTATAGGAGATGCAAACTTATACCACAATACCTGGGAGGGAGGTAAGAGATGGCAACCCTCCACACCACCACCATCATTCCCCTCTTAAACTCCCCCCTCTTTTTTTTTCTCTTCTTCCCTCTCTCTCTCCCCACTTCCCCCCCCCCACACCTACTACATCCCGCAAAGTCCTCTTAGATCAGAGATCACTCCTTTCCAAGACTCTAAAGGAAAATCCCCCCAACTGCTAGACTTGTCTTTTCTCTCCCCTCACCCCACTCAACTTCCTTACATCCTGAACAGTAAATTCCGACAATTCAAAACCTGTACCCTGCACCCAACATGGGAACACCTATAAGCAGTCCATAGCCTCCTATGTGGGACCCAATAACCCACGTAAACTTCCGAGTCCACATCAAAGTTTATAACAAGCTCTAGCTTGATCCGCATGTGGACACACTTCTCGGGTTAACCATTCTCCCTGTTGAGGTGGAATCAGCCCCACTTTTGTTGATTTATGTACACTTATTGTCCCTGCTGATTATACACTGTTCTTTTTCCTAAATAAAATATTTTATTAAAAAATTATAAATCAATATGGAAAAAGTACAGTGCAGTACAAACATACTATATCAAAAAGATACAACTATGTGAAAATTCATAAATCACTCAAAAATGATTAAAGCAATCATCGTATAAAGTCCATCCATGCTCCAATTGAAAAGTTTTTGAATCAATTTCGAATAGAGAATAAAATAAAATATAAAATAAAGGAATAGAATAGAAAAAAACATAATAGAATAGAAAAGAATAGTGTAGAACAGAGTAAAACAGAACAAAACAGGATAGAAAATAAAAGAATAGAATGGAATAGAATAGAAAATAATAGAATAGAATGACAAAAAGAATAGAATTAAACAGAAAAATAATAACCACCTTCTGAAATTTGAATAAAATAGACAAGAATAGAATTTAAAAACAATAGAATACAATAGAAGAGACATAATATAACCATTTTCCAAAATTAAATTTGAATTTGAATAGAATAGAAAAGAATAGCGTAGAATAGAATAGAAAATAACACAATTGTATAGAAAAAAATTGAATCTATTATTTTCTATTTTATGCAAATTCAAATTCGTTCTATTTGAATTTTGGGAAATGGTTATATTGTTCCTATTCTATTCTATTGTTTTTTAACCATCTGTATTGTTTTTTAACCACCTGACAATTACGGCCACAGCGTGGATGTGATGACGGCCTCCTCTGTGTGCGCTGTGATCACCGAGTCAATGAGACTTGGGTGATCACCGTTTCGAGTAAGGGTCCGGTCCCGGCCCCTTACCATGTGATCAGCTGTTAGCCAATGACAGCTGATCACATGCTCAAAACAAAAGCTTGGTGATTGTTTTTTTTCTTCTCACGCTGACAGAGGAGGAAAAAGAAAAAGCCGATCACTGGCTTATCTTAAAGGGACATTGGTCCAGAAAAGGAAGAGGCAATTATGCCTCATTTATACCGTTTAACAGTGCCCACAAGTGCCACCTATCAATGCCCACAAGTGCCACCTATCGATGCCCACAAGTGCCACCTATAAATGCACACCAGTGGTGCCAATCAGTGCCACTTAGAAGTGCTGCCTATCAGTGTAACCGATCAGTGCCCATCACTGTCACCCATCAGTGCCCATCACTGCCACCTATCGGTGCCCATCAGTGCCGCCTCATCAGCGTACATCAAAGACAGACAAAAATTACCTGTTATAAAATTTTAAAACAAAATGTAATTTTCAAATTTCAGAAGATGGTTACATTCTTCCTACTCTATTCTATTCTATTCTGTTGTTTTTTTTTCTATATTATTCTGTTATTTTCTATTCTATCCTAGACAGCGTGGATTCATGAAAGACAGAAGTTGTCAAACAAATCTGATTTCTTTTTATGAAGAGGTTAGTAAAATCTTGGACAGAGGGGCGGCTGTGGACATGGTAAACTTGGATTTTGCAAAAGCGTTCGATACAATACCCCACACACGGCTAATGTGTAAGGTAAAGTCTACAGGCTTGGAAATATCAGTTTGTAAATGGATAGAAAACTGGCTAAAAGACTGAATTCAGAGAGTAAGTTTGATTAATGATTCTTACTAATTAAGGGGGATGTGATCAACATGTACAAATATATAAGGGGTCCACATAGTGAACTTGGTGTTCAGTGGTTCACTTTTCTTGGATCCCTTAGCATGGATTTTCCTGGATCCATTGGCATGCTGGGAGAACCTATTTATTTGAGGAAAATCAAGTGATCGGGGTTCTGTGCCACCATCACAGCTTTCTGGGTGGACATGTGTTGTGCTGCCCCAGGCTGCTAGGCCAGAAGCCTGAGGCCTATCCCAGGGACATCTGGCTGTTAGGCTGTCTGAGGGCCTATCCAGAAGCAAGAGAGCAGCATAGGGTTGGGACTGCAGGCTTGCAGTCCAACCAGAAGTAACGGTTCTGCCGACCGGAGAACTAGTTGTGATCAGCGGTAGAGGGGAAGCTGTCGCCACTAAGGGACCATCCTCCTTATCACCGGGGACCACCATGAGTAGCTGAAGCAAATACCAGAGCAGTCTTCTCACCAGCCGAGGACAGTGAAGAATTGGGAAACTTCAGCAAGTGCCAAGCCAGGGACCCAGCCAGTGGAGGGGATGGTTGCAGAGCATTATTGTGTGCCAAGCCAAGGGACCAAGCAGGCCAGCAGGGTGGTGCTTGAGGAGTATCTATGAGTGCCAAGCTAGGGACCCAGCAGGAACGCGGGGGTGCCGCTTGAGAAAGATGCTGAGTGAGAAGATTGGAAGAGCTCAAGGGATCCAGTGGCAGTGGATCAGTAAGTCTAATGTCACGTATACACAACTGGACTTTTTGACAGCAAAGGTCCGACTGAACAAATCCGTCAATTTGATCATGTGTGGGCTCCATCGGACCTTTGCTTGCCAAAAATCTGACGGCCTTTAGAAATAGTGCATCTTAAATTTTCCCGCCAGAACTCCACCGGACCAGGTCCTAGCGGGAAACCCGTTTGTCTGTATGCTATTCCAATGGACCAAATACGACCCAAGGGCAGCTACAGCACCTGCCCGTGAGAATGTTTCCAGCACGATCCTGTCATGCTGGTTCTCGGCTGCAGGGTACTGTACATCTTGTGCTCGCTGCAATAGAAAAAACACATTTTCCTATTGCAGCGAGATTGAGAGAGAGGCGACAATGTCCCTTTTGGGTCTGGTATGGATTTTAAGGGGAAGCTACTACGCCGAAAAAACGGCGTGGGGGTTCGCCCAAAATCCTTACCAGACCATTATCTGAGCACACAGCCCAGCCAGTCAGGAAAGGGAGTGGGGACAAGCGAACGCCCCCCCCTCCTGAGCCGTACCAGGCTGCATGCCCTCAACAAGGGGGGTGGGTGCTTGGGGAAGGGGGGCGCTCTGCAGGCCCCCCACCCCAAAGCACCTTGTCCCCATGTTGATGAGGACAAGGGCCTCTTCCCGACAACCCTGGCATCTGGTTGTCGAGCTCTGCGGGTGGGGGGCTTATTGGAATCTGGGAGCAACCTTTAATAAGGGGGCCCCCAGATCCCGGCTCCCCACCCTATGTGAATAAGTATGGGGTACATTATACCCTCTACCCATTCACCTGGGGGAAAGAAAGTCAATAAAAAAACACATTAGACGGGTTTTTAAAGTAGTTTATTAGGCAGCTCCAGGGGTCTTTTCCATCTTCGGGGGTCTCTTCCGACTCCTCCACTCTCTTCGGCCTCTTCTCACGCTCTCCAGCCTCTTCTCCCACTCTCCGATTCTTCTCCCGGGCTCCTCCACTATCTTCTGCTCTTTTGCTAGCGTGGCCCAGTTTTTTCTTTCTTCGTCATTGTCTTCCTCTTCTTCTTCTTTCTTCTTCTGTTCTTCCAATGTTTACACGACCCTCTCTCCCGCTGTAATGCTGTGGACACGGTGCACAATGACTTATATAAGCATGGGGCGGGGTCACCGGGTGATGTCCCCGACCCCGCCCCAGCCCTTATGATGTCACAGTCCCGAGGCATGCTGGGACTGTGACTTTATAAGGGGCGGGGTCATCGGGTGACATTGTGCACCGTGTTCACAGCATTACAGCGGGAGAGAGCATTGTGTCAACATCGGAAGAACAGAAAAAGGAAGAAGAAGAAGAAGAAGACAACGACGAAGAAGGAGAACACCGGGGTCGCAACTAGCAAAAGAGCAGCAAAAGTGCAGAAGATAGCGGAGGAGCCCGGGAGAAGAATCGGTGAGCGGGAGAAGAGGCCGGAGAGCGGGAGAATAAATGAAAGAAAAAAGGTGCCTCTAAGTGCAAATATCCCCAAACAAGATTAAAAACACTTACAGAATCAAGGATAAGAAGAGGCATAACATGGATGTATGAAGCAGGTGATCCGGCATCAGGAGGTCCCAGTGTATCATCACAGCTTTCCAGGGGTAATGGTATGCAGCAGCAGAAGGTCCCAGGATAACCAGCAGGTGAACACCCCAGGCTCTGAGAACACTGGTGAAGCAATCGCGCCATCTGAGTCAACGTGGAGCATGAATCCCGGAAATGGAGTGAGCGGGAGGGGACAACAACCAGCATGGACCGCAAACAGGAAATATGTCATCAAAATGGGACGCATTTTGGAACTAATGATTGGATCCTTCTTCAAGCCGATGACCTGGCTTGGACCTTTCTACAAATGTTTCCCTGGATGTTTTTTGTTAATATGGTAATTTTACAACCCTGAGAAAGCAGGACTGTATTCCTCAGAAATGCATTCCACTTCTGCCAAGAACTAAAGTGAATCCGTTTATCACCAAACTGATCTCTTTTCTGACACAAGGGGATTGGTTGGATGCAGTTTTTGTGTCACATGAAAAACACACCATATGCAGAGTAAAATTGCTGCAAAATCATGTGCGCCACCTTTATCTTCATTATAGGCATCTTTTTTTATTATCAGCAAAACACTGATAACCCTATTTTCGGTTTTTTTTGGCGGTCAAAACTTCAGTGCATCACTAATTTAAAGTCCATCGAGATGCATGCCACCTCGCAGACTTATCTCTTTAATTTACAATTTACATTTATACTGAGCGCCACAAGCATAGCTATTGCTATAATTCTGGTGTTTCGATGAAAAAAATGTGTTTTGTTTTGTTTTGTTTCGATTTGTTATTTACATAAATTAGTTTAGTTAAATTAGTTTAATCCGTTTGATTGGTTTTCGGAATTTGTTTCGTTTATTTGTATTCTAATTGATTAATATTTTCAAAAAGTTCTAAAAGTTTTCGAATTTGTATCGTTTTCCAATTTCCAAAGAGAATAAAATAGAATAGAAAAAAATAGAATAGAATAGAAAAGAATATAACAGAAAATAAAAGAATATAATATAATAGAGTAAAACACAACAAATTAAGATAGAAAGTAAAAGAACAGAATAAAATGGAATAGAATAGAAAGGAATAGAATAACAAAAAAAATTGAATTAAATAGAAAGAATATAACCATCTTCTGAAATTCGAATAGAATAGAAAAGAATAGAAAAAAAAACGATAGAATAGAATAGAAATAATATAACCATTTTCCAAAATTCAAATAGAATTAATTTGAATTTGAATAGAATATAAAAAAGTAGAGAGTAGAATAGAATAGAAAATAACATAATAGTATAGAAAAAAACAGAATAGAAGAGAATAGAATGAACATACGGTAACCATCTTCCTATTCTAATCTATTCTTTTCTATTCTATTCAAATTCAAATTAATTCTATTTGAATTTTGGGAAAATGGTTATATTCTTTCTATTCTATTCTTTTTTTAATTATATTGTTTTTTCTATGTGTTTATTCCATTCTATCCTATTATTTTTTGTTCTATTATTTTATTTTCTATTCTATTCAAATTTATTCCATTCAAAATTCAAATTTCTGGAGGTGGTTATATTATTTCTATTCTATTTTTTGTATTCAATTTTTTCTATAATAGTCTATTCTATTTTTTTCTATTCTATTCTTTTCAATTCTATTTTTTTCTTATGTATTCAAATTTAAATTTATTCTATTTGAAATTAAAATTTCAGAAGATGGTTATATTCTTTCTATGTTATTCTATTCTATTTGTTGCTGTTATATTCTAATCTATGCTATTCTTTTATTTTCTGTTATATTCTTTTCTATTCTATTTTTTTCTATTCTATTCCTTTATTTTTTTATTCTATTTATTCTATTTTCTAATTCAAAAACTTTTCGATTTCGAATTTAAAAACGATTTGAATTTGAAAACTTTTCGAATTTGAAAACTATTTGAAAACTTTTTGAATTTGAAAAGTATTCAACTAGAATTCGAAAATGATTTGAAAACTATTCAAATTCGAATTTCGTCAGAATTATTTTATTACAAAATATTTCAATTTGTCTGAATTTCACTTTGGAACAGAACAAACTGCACATGTTAAAATACCTCTTACTAGACCGCAATAATCTCAATTTATAGAAATCAGTGACGCTTGTCTAGAGCGTCTTGTCTTAGACCCCTTTCACACTGGGGCATTTTTTCAGGCATTTTTCAGGCGTTTTTCAGGCGCTTTAGTGTTAAAAGAAAGCGCCTGTAAAGCGCTTGAAAGAAGCCGCAACTGCAATCCCAATGTAAAAGGCCGAGTGCTTTCACACTGGGATCCCTTTCACACTGGGGCGTTTTTCAGGCGCTTTAGCTTTAAAAAAAGAGCCTGTAAAGCACCTGAAAGAAGCCGCAACTACAATTCCAATGTAAAAGCCCGAGTGCTTTCACACTGAGGTGCTGCACTGGCAGGGCGTCAAAAAAAGTCCTGCAAGCAGCTTCTTTGCAGCGCTTTTGGAGCGGTGAATACAACGCTCCTAAAGCGCCCCTTCCCATTGAAATCAATGGGAAGCGACTGCAAAACACCTGAAAAGTGCCTGAAAAGCGATTTTGGCAGCAGCGCGTTGTGGGTGCTTTTAACCCTTTATTTGGCCACTAGCAGGGGTTAAAAGTGCCCCAATAGCACTCGAAAAACGCTAGTAAAGCGCTGCTAGTTTAAGCAGCGCTTTAAGAGCGTTTTTGGGGCCTTGACATTGTGAAAGGTCTCTTAAAGCACTTGGGCTTTCACATTGGGATTGCAGATGAGGCTTCTTTCAAGCGCTTCACAGGCGCTTTTTTTAGCGTTAAAGCGCCTGAAAAACGCCCCAGTGTGAAAGGGGTCTTAGAGGAGTCGGTGCTTTCACCCTTGGATCTCCACAGAGCACTGTGACACCAACAGCCAGAATTAACAAGTACTCCGCATGTGATGGAAAATTCAGCCCGCACTCCACCCACATGTTCCAACATATATATGCATCAGATACAAAGAGGGAGAAGTGCAACACTTTAACCCCTAATGACCAGGCCATTTTTTGCGATACGGTATTGCATCACTTTAACTGACAATTGTGCGATCATGAGACGCTGTACCCAAATAGAATTGATATCCTTTTTTTCCCCACAAATAGAGCTTTCTTTTGGTGGTATTTGATCACCGGTTTTTATTGTTTGCACTATAAACATAAACAGACCGACAATTTTGAACTAAATCCTTTTACTTTTTGCTATAATGCATATCCCAAATAAAAAAAACAAAAACAAAAAAAAATGATTTTTTTCATCAGTTTAAGCCACTTTGTATTCTTCTACATATTTTTGGTAAAAAAAAATCACAATAAGTGTATATTGCGCAAAAGTTATCACGTCTACAAATTGGAGGATATAGTTATAGCATTTTTATTATAAATGGTGGCTCTGGTGTCGTGCCGTGGGCGCGCCCCCTAGTGATCTTAAAGTGGCCAACGTACCATGACGGCGATTCGCCCAGGGGAGCCAACCTGCTGTACAACTTCGGCGGCTGGTCCTTAAAGGGGTTGTAAAGCTTTGTGTTTTTTCACCTTAATGCATCCTATGTCGACAGCTGCCGAGGGACCCCAGAAGACGAGGATAGGGGCCACTCTGTGCAAAACGAACTGCACTGTGGAGGTAAGCATGACATGTTTGTTATTTAAAATAATAAAAATAAATAAACCTTTACAACCCCTTTAGGTGGTTAAAGACTCTTGATTTAATAGATAAAATATTGCACTTACACAGGAACGGCTCAGATGCAGTGTCATCCAGCAGGCCTCTAGGTGATAATGTTGCAGAACTAACTCCGTCTGACGAGTTTCTCCCTACAAGGTGTCCTCTGGGATCCATTCTCGGTGTCCCCCAGCTAGTAAGATCCTGACACCCTGAGAGGGTCTGGAATTAGGGACAGGATAAGCAGAGTACACAACTCAGAGAAGTGTCAACTGCAGTAAACAAGCAAGGTGAGAAGTGACAAGTAACCTACTGGTGGCATCAATGATTAAGCTCCACATGGAAGAAATACATTAGAGTGGAATCCCCTATGGCGGGTGGGGGTCAGGGGGTGAAGCCATTTCACTGTGTGTGGTTGGGCGCTATAACTGTGTGCCCTAAAGTTGTTCTGCTTGGAAGTTGGGAAGCAAAGTTTTTGCAAAGGCATTGAAGTCGCCTCCATTAGTACGGATGGCCTATCCAAGGAGCAGTTAACCAGTTTAAACTGGAAGACTGCGAGGCAGAGTGTGGGGCATGATGGAACTGTACATAAGCTGGCAGAGGTACACCTAATGACTCCCTCTGAGACTAGCAAAAGAAGAAGGGCAGTGAGGTTGTTAGTGGTACCCGTGTACCCCAAAGCCACAGGGAGGGGTTGAGGGTATTGACTAGGGGGTGCTTTGTTTTGGGTTAGAAATTACTTGTGCTAAAAGGAGGGGGTAGATTTGACATTCAACCCCTGCAGCACAATTCCTCTCCCCTCCCAAAGCAACCCTAGCACATATCCTCTAACCCACACCCCACAAAATCCCATCACTGCTGCATCCACCCCCATCCCATCCCAGCTCCATCCACCCCCCATCCCTGCTCCATCCACCCCCATCCCATCCCAGCTCCATCAATCCCCCAAAACCAATCCCTGCTCCATCCACCCCCCATCCCATTCCAGATTCATCCATCCCTCAGTCCCATCCCTGCTCCATCCATCCCAGATCCCATCCTGGCTCCATCCATCCCCCTGATCCCATTCCGGCTCCATCTATCCCCCGGTCCCATTCTAGCTCCATCTATGGCCCCGATCCCATCCTGTCTCCATCCACCACCCCCATCCCAGCTACATTCACAACCCCAATCCTATCCCGGCTCCATCTACCACCCAATCCCATCTCAGCTCCATCTATTCCCCTGATCCCAACCTGGCTCCATGCACCACCCCATCCCAGCTCCATCCATTCCCCTGATTCCATCCCGTCGCCATCCATTCACCAGGGGGGGTGGGAGTGACACCATGTTTTACTGCACCAGGTGACACTTACCCTAGTGATGCCACTGTCTAGTGACAACCATAAAGTTCTGGATTCTCCATCATTTTTTATCCTACCCATTGTTCTCTTTGGTGACTATTGGCCAAAAAAATTATAGAGGGAGAACACAAACAACAATAAAAATGTGACGAATGTTCTTCTCCCCCTGCTCTTAAACTAAACTAATCTAAACTTAATGTATAACTAAAGGCAACCTTTTTTTTTTTTTAGTTTTGGATAGAATAGAGAGAGATTAAAACACTTGTCAGGTTTTTAACTCTGTCTGTGTCCCCATTACGAGCATTCACCCTCTCTATTTGTCCTGTTTACCATTATTAGTACTTATATAGTGCCATCAATTTACGCAGCACTATACATATATTATACTTTACACCCGGTGATCGGCATTTGCAGTGAAGAATCACAACACAACTGGGCGGACGCGCGTGTCCCTCCCACCCAGAAATGCAGAATCACATATATATATGTAATTCTGCACAGCCGGCCCACACTGTTGCAGTATATGTACAGTGCACAATCGGCAAGTGGTTAAAGCGGAGTTCCACTCAAAAGTGGAACTTCCGCTTTAAGCACTTCTTGCCCCCTGACATGCCACATTTGGCATGTAATTTTTTTGGGGAGGGGGAGAGTGTACCCTTTTTTTCCTGTCCATCTTCCTGCCTCCTATCTTTGGCCGCCTAGGCGACTCCTCCTCTCGCCCTAGACGGCCGCTCCCTGCCAACGATCTTCTAGAACACAACTCAGGTCCCAGAAGATCAGCTGGCCAATAGGAGAGCGCAGCGCGACTCACACATGTGCAGTGCGTGCCCGGCCGTGTAGCCATAAGCTGTCACGACCGGGTGCCCACAGTTACCATGATGGCGCCAAGGAGAGGAAGGGGAGAGGAGCTAACCTACGGGCGGCCACATCGCTGGACTGTGGGGCAAGTAAGTGTTGGTTTATTAAGAGTCAGCAGCTATGCTTTTTGTAGCTGCTGACTATTAATAAACTAAAAAACGGGTGGAACTCTGCTTTAAGGTTTTGACTAGAGATACACTTTTAGTTAATAGACTCAATTTACTATTTTTGGAATTCTTACTTGCACTCTTTTGTGTAACTTCCTTCTCATGCCTCATGGCGTGGGTGAGGGGGTATTAAACAGAGAGAGATGCTGTAAGTATAGAGGAATTTTTCACATTATGATAAAAATTCTTTGTAACATTAGACCAGCTTTATGGTATATGATTTTCTCACTGACTATGTACCTTACCATCTCTAATTACAAAATACAACTCATGTAGCATTATGATCTCAGACCTACTTGGTTCTCTCAGGCTAGGATGCATAAATGGCCACACACATGAGCTATTATTCAGATCTCCCCACATAATAAAACAAAAGTGCTTTTTTGTACAGAAAGATATATTATAATGGGGTTAAGTTAAGTGACAATTTTAGACCTGGCACTTGATGGTGTTTTTATTTAATATAATAATAATGTTCAGATTCTCAAAGCTCATCAACTTTTCCCCTGTTTAACCCAGTTTAATATTTTATTGGCGGAGGATGAATCTAAATTCTTTCAGGTTATCCAACTATCTGGGAAATTTATGACATGTCAAAATGTAAATTGCAAGCTGTAACTCAGAGCATACTGAAAGTGCTGTTATTAATCAAAATATTGAGTCCCTTATAATTTCATGCCACCTCATCCGTTCCATATGTCTGAGTCAATCAAAGATAGAAAACTTTTTAAATATATTTTCTGAGTGTTTTTAATACTTTGCCATGTAGTGAGAGAGGAGAGCAATGAAGACTGGGATAATATTGTTCCCAATCAGTGAAAGGAGCAGTTAATTCACATAAGCCTTGTCATCCGCTGTTAGTTAAAAGATCTACCATTTCTCTATAAAAGCATCTTGGAATTTTAATGGCTGTATTGTATGTCAGGAACATTTCAGCAGATCAGTTTGTGCTACAGCTGCATTATATCATTATACCAGATCATTTTACACAGTCTTACAACAACCACCGTCTAGCCTAAAAATATCTCCTCCTGTGTGCCCACTTGAGATAAATTAATCAAAGAGGTATGGACAATGGAAGATCTGGGAACACAATGGAGCAATAAGATAAAATATAATCCTTAATAGGTCAATTAAAACCAGTTTATCACATACAGAAACACAAACTGTATGTGATTTTTAAAATGAATAAATAAATATAAATAATAATAATAAATAAATTGACCTTTTAAAGATTAGTTTATGTCTTATTGTTCTTCTGTGATTGCAGATCTCCTTTTCTCTATAACTCTTTTATAACAAATAATATATATAATGTCAAGATTTAACAGCAGAGATGGGCAGATTTACATGGCTATACTTCGAAACTCAAACCAAACCATTTATATATTAAACGTGAATTTATTAATAGTAAAAACAAAAGACATCCAAACACCAGCAAACAACTAACATAGATATAAGTGAGATAAGGTATAAATGAACAATTAATTAAATGACAAAATACCTAATGTATTTACGTATTTTTGAATCATTATCAAATGACAAAATACCTAACGTATTTACGTATTTTTGAAGAACTACGAGGGTTTTTCAAAATGTTTCTGCATTTTTTAAACTATATTTTATTTATAAAAATGCGGATACTTTATGAATACCCCTCCTATAATAAAATATATACAAGATGAGGAGCACAGGTCACAGGGAATACCAGAGATGCAAAGGAGGACTAGGACTGGGATCAGTTAGGCCGCGTACACACGCGGGGACTGTTCGCCCAACTTTGTCCGCTGAGCAGTGTTTCGGCAAACAGTCCGCTCGTGTGTGGGCTTTCAGCGGACAGTTTCAGCGAACAGTCCGCTGAACAAGGTTTTTCGGAAATTCCAAAAAACTGTCCGCTGAAACCTTGTTTCAGCGAACAGTCCCCTCGTGTGTAGGCTTGTTCGTCAAACTAAGTTCCGCGCATGCTCAGAAAGGATTTACACGCCGAAAGTTATAATGCAGTGTATAGGACGTCGTATTTTTCGTCCCGTCGTACGTGCCGTTCACGTCATCACGCACGGTTTCAGCAAACCGTTCGTCCGTCGTGTGTGGCCATGTCCGTCCATGCTAATTTTGAGCGGACTGTTTGCCGAAACTGTTTGACGGACAAAGTTGGGCGAACAGTCCCCGCGTGTGTACGCGGCCTTACAAGGGGAGCAGGAATAAGGCAGCAGGGTGCACCCAGGGTATAGGATGCAGGGCAAGAGCAAGATCAAAAGCAGGATAAATGGCAGTATCTGACTTAGCACAGCAAAGAAAAACACTGACGTGAAGTGTAATAGTAGAGGAGAGACTAAATACCCTCCTAGTAACCAGCATTAGATAGAGACTAATTACTAGAAACTGCTGGCTCCTAGGAGTCACTCGCTGGTGGACACTGGAACTGCAACTATCCTCTCTGGGAAGCACAGTGCTACCAGCTGGAGACCCAAGTCATGACATATAATATGGAATGCTTTTGTACTTTGTGGTCATTCAGAAAGTGGTAGGGATGGGGTATGCACTTTGTGTGTCTAACACACATTATTGTAGATAAACACTTCCAGTGTTCATTAGACATGTGCATTCGTTTTTGTCCGAATGCATTTTTGTCCGAATTTCAGGTATTTTTGTCATCATTTTGACAAATGATAACAAAAGCACAAAGTCCGAAAAACGAAAGATCCGACATAAATAAATGCTTTATTTTAGTTTTCGTTTTGACACAGTTTGATACAGATAGGAGATTAGACGTGACTCTAAGGCTCGGTTCACACAGGGGGCGATGCGAGGCGACACGACTTGCCTCGCCGCGACCTGCCGCGACCTCAGCGGCAACTTGCAAATGACTTCTGTATAGAAGTCAATGCAAGTCGCCCGAGGTCGCCCAAAAGTAGTACAGGAAACTTTTTTCTAAGTCGGAGCGACTTGAGTCGCTCCTCTTAGAACAGTTCCATAGTACAGAACGGGGGCGACTTGTCAGGTCGCGGCACGGCAAGTCGTGTCGCCTCGCGTCGCCCCCTGTGTGAACGGAGCCTTACAATAACAATCTGTGTTTATTTAAGTTGTATCATAACAGTCCATTCATTCACACAGAGGCAACGCGACTTCCAGCACGACTTTGGGAGGCAAGGCAACTTGGACACGACTTGAGTGTGAATCACAGCGCGACTTACAACACGACTTACAACACGACTTTAATGTAAAAAAAAAAAGGCATGGGTTCCCCTTCAAGAGCATACCAGCCCCTTCGGGGCTGGTATGGATATTAAGGGGAGCCCCGCACCAAAAAAATGGCATGGGGGCCCCCTAAAAATCCATACCAGACCCTTATCCAAGCACGCAACCTGGCAGGCCACAGGAAAAGAGGGGGGATGAGGAAGTGCCCCCCCTCCTGAACCAGGTCACATGCCCTCAACATTGGGAGGGTGCTTTGAGGTAGCCCCTCAAAGCACCTTGTCCCCATGTTGATGAGGACAAGGGCCTCATCCCCACAACCCTGGCCAGTGGTTGTGGGGGTCGGTGGGTGGGGGGTTTATTGGAAACTGGAAGTCCCCTTTAACAAGGGGACCCCAAGATCTCAGCCTGCCCCCTGTGTGAAATGGTAAGGGGGTACAAAAGTACCCCTACCATTTCATCTAAAAAGTGAAAAAAGGGTTAAAAATTACAGGAGACGGTCTTTGACAACTCCTTTATTAAAGTCTTCTTTCATCTTCTTTCTTCTGGTCTTCTTCCTTCTTCTTTTCTTCATCCTTCGGGTTTCTTCCTCCATCTTCTTCTTCCTCCAATCCTCTTCTTCCTCTGATCCGCTTCTTCTTGGTCCGGTGTTCTCGTCCGGCATCTTCCTCCACGGCATCTTTTCTTGGTTCTCGGGCCGCTCTGTGGGAGGCTGCCGCTGTGTGACGCTTCTCTTCTTCTGACAGTTCTTTTATAATGGCGGGCGGGCCACCCGTGACTCCCCCCCCCCCCCTCTGACACATGTGTTTTTGCAAAACAGGGAAAAAACTTTGCACTCAGTGTAACCAGAAATTGCTAATGAATAAATAAATTGTGAAATAGCAACACTCTATCGTCAGAATACTAGACAACAAAAACTTGCAAAGAAAAGATGTGCTATCTCATTAAAAATCAATCATAATAAATTATAAAGCTGGGTGACAAAACGTGCAATAAAGTGCAAATCTCAATAAAGTGTATAAACACATAAAAGTTACAAGTGAGATGAGATATAAATGAACAAATAATACAATTACAACTACTTAAAAGTCTATAAAGTGAACTGGTGTTTCTGAAAAAAGAGCATTCTAGTGACAAAAGTACCAAACTTCTAGATTATAGAAGGTCATAAGCGCTTGCACTTGTGCACAACAATGGTTCCAGCAGCTCTATCCAGTACAATCGACATCACCTTCATAGCCCAAAGTTATTGTAAAAAAAAATCTCAGCCAAATGGTCCATAAAGCAAAGGAAGTAAGCAAGATGCCAAATAGTGCAGTATTGGTAAAAGCAAGTGAGTGTTTATTTAGTAATGATATTCAAAAAGAAAACATAGATCATCACATAAGGCCCCTTTCACACATGCGGACGATATGTCCGTATTTCATCCATCCATTTGCGGATGAAATACGGGCATACATTCATCCCTATGGGATAGCGGGTGTCTGCGGATAAACATCCGCAGACACCCGATTTCGTCCGCCTCCGCTACTGTCCGATTCTGCAGACAGAGGAAAATCCTATTTTTCTATCCGTCTGCAGAGCGGATCGGATGAACACGGACAGACGGTCCGTGCGCATCCGATCCCCATAGAGGAGAGCGGAGAGCTGACAGGGCGGTCCCCGCACAGTGTGCGGAGACCGCCCTGTCCGCAGCCGGCTCAGCGGGGACAACGAAGCGATCCCCGCTGAGCGAGCGGATCATCACGGGGCGGATCATTACTGATCCGCCCCGTGTGAAAGGGGCCTAAAGCCCCGTACACACGAGAGGACTTATGTCCGACAGACCTCCAAAGGAGTTCCGCCGGAGTTCCGACGGAGTTCTGGCGGAGTTCTGGCGGACTTTTCGACCGAACGGACTTGGACACACACCATCACACCAAACTCCGACGGAGTCGAACGTGATGACGTACGACTGGATTCGAATAAGGAAGTTCATAGCCAGTAGCCAATAGCTGCCCTAGCGTCGGTTTTAGTCCGTCGGAGTAGCATACACACGAGCGGATTTTTCGAAGGGGACCGGGTCCGGCGGAGTTCCGTCGGGAAAATTTGAAGCATGCTTCATTTCTAAAGTCCGTCAGACTTTTGCGAAGCTAAAGTCCGTTGCAGCCCACACACGATCGGATAGTCTGACGGACTCGGTCTGACGGACTTTGGATGTTGAAAAGTCCGCTCGTGTGTACGGGGCTTTAGCCTCACCGGACTCTACTCAGCTGTCGGGCATAATGACGTCACCGCTAGCTTAGTCCAATGAGTTTTGTTCTAAAAAGATGTTGTCAGGGGACTGGATCTAGCCGGTGGCATTCTTAGCTTCATTATACTGTATGGAATACAGCTGGACTGATGCACAGCTCTGCTCCTCTCATCTTTTCTCGGAATGCCATAAAAAACACCAAATTAACACTGGGGTTGGAAAGGACCAAATGTCAACTGATAAAAGGCCAGGCTACAACTGAACTTCATAAATACTTGAATATAAAGTAAATAAAAAAAGAGAGTACTGTGATAATAATCTGTCAAGAATCATAAACCAGACAGTGGCAGAAAATGCAGTTAAAGTGGTTGTAAACCCTTACAAACCACTTTGACCTACAGGTAAGCCTAGATTAAGGCTTACCTGTAGGTCCAAGCAATATCTCCTAAACCTATATGGTTTAGGAGATATTTGCCTGAAAACGGGCACCGCTGTCTACGGCGCATGCGCCGTAGACAGCGGCGCGCAGGCGCACTGAGCGCGGCATTCTTAGCGACGGAGCTGCCGCGCGTGTCGGGAGTGACGTCATCGTGGCTTTGCCGAATGACAGCGGCGGAGCTGCGAGACCCCACCAACAAGATGGATGCGGCGGACTACAGGGGACAGCGGCGACTTCGCTGGCTCCTGTGTCAGGTAAGTGACACATAATGGGCTACTATGCGATGCATAGTAGTCCATTATGCTTTGCCTTTGCAGGGAATGAAAGAGGAAGTAAACTCATCAGGGTTTACTTCCTCTTTAAAGCGGAGGTCCACCCTAAAGTGGACCTTCCGCTCATCGGAACCCTCCCCCCCTCCGGTGCCACAATCGGCACCTTTCAGGGGGGAGGGGGGTGCAGTTACCTGGATAATCCAGGTAACTGCACCCACTTCCGGGACAGCTCTCTGCGGAAAGGGGCGTAACTTATGCCCCTTTCCGCAAGTGCCCGCCCCTTCCCGCAAGTGCCCCGCTGCCTGCTGGGAAACACACAGCTCCCAGAGGCAGCGGGGAGCATCCTTATTGCGCAGCGCAATTCGCGCATGCGCAGTAGGGAACCGGGAAATGAAGTCGAAAGGCTCCATTTCCTGATTCCCATACCCAAGATGGCGGCGGCAGGACCCGACAGACGACCTAGCGATCGGCTTTGGGTGCCGACATCGCGGGCGCGCTGGACAGGTAAGTGTCACTATTTTAAAAGTCAGCAGCTGCAGTATTTGTAGCTGCTGGCTTTTAAAAAAAAAAAAAACGCGGAGTCCCGGTGGACTCCCGCTTTAAAAATCACACCTTTAACCACTTCAATAACGGCACTTGTACACCTTCCTGCCCAGACCAATTTTCAGCTTTTAGTGCCATCACATTTTGAATGACAATTACGTGGTCACGCGACGCTGTACCCAAACAAAATTTTTTATAATTTTTGTCCCACAAATAGAGCTTTCTTTTGGGGATATTTGATCACCTCTGGGGTTTTTTATTTTTTTGCGCTTCAAATAAAAAAGACAAAAAATTTTGAAAAAAAAAACCTTTTCCTTTGCTTCTGTTACAAAACTTTGTAAATAAGTACGTTTTCTCCTCCACTGATGGACAATGATGAGGCAGTACTGATTGGAACTGATGAGGTAGCACTGATTAGGTGGCACTTATATGCAGCACTGATAGGCGGCAGTGATAAGCAGCACTGATGTGCACTGATAGGTGGCACTGGTGGGCACTGATGGGCACTCATATGCAGCACGTATAGGTGGCACTCATGGGCACTCATAGGTGGCACTCGAGGGCATGTATAGGTGGCACTGATGGGCACTGATGGGTGGCACTGATAGATGACACTAATAGGCAGCACTGATCAGAGGCACTGGCAGGCATCACTGATGGGCACAGAGTGCCATCCCTAATGGGCAATGATTGCCATACCTGGTGGGCTCTAGTTGACTTACCTGGTACGACGCAAGGGCAACTATTGGCTACTGGCTATTAAACTTCCTTTTTCTAGTCCCGTCGTACATCATCGCATTCTAGATGGTCAGACTTTGGTGTGATCGTGTGTAGGCAAGTTCATTTCAGCGGAACTCTGTCAAAAAGTCCTTCGGAGTTCAGTTCGACGAGAAGTCCGCTCGTATGCTGTCATTACAGTCCAATCAGCTGATTAATTTTGTGCTGGAGGTTGAATTACTGGCAAAGTGCATTCCTGAGAACTGAATGAGAAGGGTGTTGTATTGTATCTGAGCAGAGGAGAAGAGATATTGTCATTGTGTGTTAGATTCAATAAACAAACGACTTTCCAAATTATCACGAATATATATACATACATAAATATCGAATTTCAACTAATACAAAAGAAATTACAGCGGATATAACGAATGAATTTGAGATGATTCGACCGTGCTTCTTTTTCGAACTTGGTGTTTACAAGCTAAAAACATTTTTTTTTGCTAGAAAATTACTTAGAACCCCCTCACATTATACTTTCTTTTTCTAACACCCTAGAGAATAAAATGGCGGTCATTGCAATACTATGCACTATGCAATACAAGCGCACATTTTTTTTAAATAAATACACTTTTTTGAATTGAAAAATAAGACAACAGAAAAGTTAGCCCAATTTTTTCTATGTTGTGAAAGATAATGTTACGCCGAATAAATTGATGCCCAACATGTCACGCTTCAAAATTGCGCCCGCTCGTGGAATAGCGACAAAGTTTAATCCTTAAAAATCTCCATAGGCAACATTAAAAAAATTCTACAGGTTGCATGTTTTGCATTACAGAGGAGGTCTAGGGCTGGAATTATTGCTCTCGCTCTACCAATCATGGCGATACTTCACACGTGTGGTCTGAACACCGTTTTCATATGCGGGCGCTACTCACGTATGTGTTTGCTTCTGCGCTCAATATAAACATCCCTTGTAATAGAAAGCATGACAGGACCTCTTAAATATGAGATATGGGCTCAAAAAGACCTCAGATCTCACATTTGGACTTAAATGCATTACATTAAAAAAATGTGCCTTTAAGCCCTTGTACACACGGTCGTACATTCCGATGGGAAATGTCCGATCGGACCATGCTGTTGGATAATCCAACAGTGTGTGGGCTACATCGGACTGTTTCCGTCGGAATATCCGAGGGACCAAGTTTGAGAGCTTGGCTATAAAACTTTCCGACAACATGATCTGATCTTGTCAGTTTCGATCGTGTGTAGCCTAGTCCGACGGACAAGGTGCCACACATGCTCACAATAAAATTCTGAGACGGAAGCGCTCGGTCAGGTAAAACTACCGCTCATAATCGATATAGCACATTCGTCACGCTGCAAAGTTAAAAATTCTTTAATGTAGCGCATTCTCTTTTTCTTTACAATGCTACAAGAATGAAGTTGTTTTGCTGCTCATATTCACACACACTTCTCCCAAACTTATTTCTTTATTCTTTTTATTCATTTCATTAATACAATAATTTAATTCCTCACATCTCCCCAATAATTATTTTTTTTTATTTGGTGGTTGTTTTTTTTTAACAACTCCGTTTTTTTTTGGTGTGTTTTGTGTATCTTTTTATTTTATTGTTTTCTTTTTTAATCTACAGGAGGTTGTTTGGTTATTGTTATTCATTTGACTTTGTATTTTTGAAATATACCTGCCTACTCACAAATAAACTGTCCTTTTTGAAGTACCGTATATACTCGAGTATAAGCCAAGATTTTCAGCCCCTTTTTTAGGGCTGAAAGTGCCCCCCTCGGCTTATACTCGAGTCACCACCGTCTGCCTACACGATCAGCGTGTCGTGCAGACAGACGGCGGCCATTCCACTATTCAAAAGCCGCGCCTCCCTGTCTGTGATAGGCGGAACACTCAATTTCCCAGCAGTCAGTGGTCCGCCTATCACGGACATCCGCTCATCCTCATACTACGGACGAGGATGAGAGGATGTCCGTGATAGGCGGAACACTGACTGCTGGGAAATTGAGTGTTCTGCCTATCACAGACGGAGGCGCCGGTTTTGAACAGTGGAATGGCCGCCGTCTGTCACAGATGAGAAGAGGTGCGGCGATCCTGGCATGTTTTACATGCAGATCGCTGCAGAAGGACAAAGGCACAGGACACAGGTAGGACGGACACACAGGGATGGACGGACACACAGGGATGGACGGACACACAGGGATGGACGGACACACAGGGATGGACAGGCATGTCTCACCCTCGGCTTATACACGAGTCAATAAGTTTTTCCATTTTTTTTGTGGTAAATTAGGGGCCTCGGCTTATATTCAGATTGACCTATACTCGAGTATATACGGTAAAACACATAGGGAAGTGATTCTTCAACCAAAAAAAAACTTTATTTAGGTGTCAGTAACAAATAAAGAGGGAGGCAGCGCTGGAGAAACTGGGGAGATTAGCAAAGCCTTAGCCCCTATTTAAACGCAAAAATTGTTGGGCAGAGGAGTACATATCTGAGGGAGAGCAGTCTGGTCCTGAATTCCAAGAAACCCGGAACAGCAGCAGATGACATCTATGTTCCCAGGCTGTCCTACAAGAGGCTGCATCTTCTGTCAGACCAGACTGAACCCAGATCATCACTCTCTGATCTTCCTTCCACGCTTTCTTCCAGGCTGTGGCTGTGGTGATGGAGGTGTGGCAGAAGGAGGAGGAGGAGCATGGTCCAAATCACACAAGTGTGTTGCAAGTGTGATTTGGCCCAACAACCCCTTGTTGAGGGTGTGCATGATGAGCTCCTCACACAAGATCTGTTGCCCCTCCTCCATTTGCTGGAGTTTGCAGGCAGCCAAGGTGGCAAAGGCCTCTTGATAGGTGGGGGTGGCTTTGAGGGCCGCTGAAGCCTCCCCAATGAGCTTCAGAGCCGACTCCTCCACATTCCTCCCCTTTCTGGCCCTTTTGTGTGGAAGGCAGAGGGGAGGGACCCGTGATTCAGTCAGGCTCCTCCGCTTGCTCACCGCTTGGCTGACGCTTACCCCTGCCTCCTCCTGGCTGCCACTTTCCACAGCCACCTCCTGGCTGCTGCATTCCATACCCTCCTCCTGGCTAATGTCTTCCTGTGTATGAAAAAGGGACATAGTTTTAGTTTTTGGTTCATCAAACACACACATAATTTTCAGCTCAAGACTGTTGCAAATTGTTAACAAATAGAAAAGACTATCATTCTGAGCCCAGCATTTTTCATTCTTGGCCCAAAGGTTTTGGCCACTACTGTCTATTGATATGTGAAACATTTTCTAAAATCAATTTTCAAAAAGCAATTAGTGAGCAAAAATCAAGTTAACATCATTCATTTTTACTCCCAAAATATGTAGAACAATACTATACTTGGCTCAAGCTGGGCTCCTCCAGTTCTTTCTGAGTGGAAGGCCCAGGTTGGAGCGTCGGAAGACTCAGCAGGGGTGGAATGTAGCATAGAAGGAAGCGTGGAAGGAAGGGTAGAGAGGGATTCCCTGACATCAGCTTGGTCTGACAAAAAATGCATCCTGTCATAATACCACAGCCTGGGGACATAAACTTCATCTGTTCATGCTCCAGTTTGCATGGACTGCAGCACCTTCCTGCGCTCCCTCAGATATGTACTCCTGAGGCCACCAATTTTCACTCTTAAATAGTTGATGTCTGCCCTGGGGACCACCGGCTTCACAAACTCAACCAGTTTCTCCATCGCTGCCTGCCTCTTTAATTTGTTACTGTAGTGTGGATGCGTAGATTGCCACAAACAGGACAGCTCCCTGTACTTATCGATGAACAGAGGGAGGAAACTATGGTCGTTAAACCCATCCATATTCTCTGCAAGACAACACAACACAAGATAAACCCTAATGTCAGGCTAAACTCCACTTAATCTTGTCCCAATACAGGCCTTAATCTAGAAGCAGTATAGGCTAGTGATGTACAAAGTAAAAAATTGTACCTTCGTTTGCACGATCGGCGTGTCAGCTTCTCCCTCTGTTCACAGATCGTGTTGCGTTTTATATACAGTGCGCATGCGTGAAACTCCTCCCGCCCCTGACGTTCTTTCTAGACTATTCCCCGCCTCTTCTCTTTCGGCGCAGTGGGGAGAGCACATGGCGGAGACACAGCAGGTGCACAATAATAATTCCACTAACGAGGAGGAAGACGAGGAAAGCCCGGAGCCAGAAACGTCCCGATCCTGGTGGAGAAGATTTAAGGCCTGAAATATGTCTTTTGGAGAGATGTTGGAGATGGTGGACATATTGAAGAGGAATGACTATGATGGGAAGTATGGACCTTACCCAAACCCAAATATCAGAAAGGCCAAGATCATGACTAAAATTGTGAAGAGTCTACAGTAGAATTTTGAGGTACGAAGATCCATGGATCAACTGAGAAAACGCTGGTCAGACCTGAAACTGAGGGAGCACGATCAGTACAGAAGGATCTAGCGAGTTCTTAAAAAAAAGTAAGTAGTTGTCAAGTCTTCATATTATTATTATTGCTTGCATACTGCTCCATGTGCTTTAATTTAAAGTTGTACAGTTTAAAATGGCCACTTTCATGTTCATGGGTTCACTTGTTCGTAATAAACATTGTTCATTAGCCCACTCCAAAGACGATGTTTTGCCAACTTGCACTTGACTACATTTGTTCACACTACAGGTAAGTATTCCAGCTTTAGAAAGTGTCAAAAATAATGTTTTCACCTTTGAACTTTGCCAAAAAACACAATTGTACGACACTTCCAAGCAATGTTTCATATTCCTAGTTCTGCCTCAGAGAGATAGAGAAAGGGGGAAAAAAGGGGGAAAATCCTGTTTTGTTGCTTTCACCCTCTGTATCTCCTTTCTACTTATCCTTGCTTGTGCTCTTTTCCCATACCAGCATATTATACGGACATTATAAAGATATCTATATATTTTTTATACTCTTATTCCACCACTTTGGTGATTACTTTAAGATCCATAAACAAACTCTTGCTAATATTTTCTCTATGCTGTGTATGGTTAATGAGGCACATCAAGGAATAGTATCTCTTCCTTCTTCTTCTCCAGTCACTTGTTTATCCCACTTACTCATTTCCATTTCACACTTTTTCCCTTCGCACACTCCCCCATTCAGTTCTCTTTCCTGTCTGCATCCATGCCTACAATTCCATAGTTTTCACTACATAATAGTGATACTACATCATATATATTCTCAAGTTATTATTTTTACCCTACTTAGATATATATATCATTTCATTATAGCTACTATTACATATGTGGCCTATGGAGCATTTCAGGATACACCATATTTCCACCCTCCTTTCTCGCCGAGTCTGCCCCCTGCCGGGCCCCAGTTTGGTTGCTGCTGGTTACGCCGCTGCCCATATGGATCGGAGTGCTTTCCGCCGCTGCCTATATGGATCTGTGCCCTGGACCAATTGTCCATAATGTAAGTATGTGGTGCCTCTTAGAGGTCACATGCTTCTTTTTTTACCACATTTACCATTGTATGTTATATCTTACTGTTACCTACTATCTTTTAGATATCCTGCATATACACCAACTCCTGAGAAAGCGAGCCGAGCTCACGAAACGCGTTGAGTATTACGCTGTATATGTATATGATTTATTTTACTACTGTAAATAACATGTCAATGGTTAAATCATGCCTGATGACGCCATTATGTTCATTTAATCATGTTTTTTGTTATCTGAATAAACATTTTTTATACCTATTTGAGATGACCTATATGACCAACTCATTTAAAGTCCTATGGGCGAATTTGTTTCTTATTATATGATTTATAGTGATGGAGTTGTGTTATATTAAGAGGCAGTACCCAGACCACCCTTTTCTCGCTATCTGCAAATAGAACTTAACCAAAAAGTGCATTCTATGCATCCAAAAATATAGAAAATATACCAAATCATTATTCAACCCAAAAAATAATGTCATGGCAATAACTCCAAGGCCAATAATAAATAACACGTTATCTCCTCCGATTCCGCAACATGGCTGCTTGACGAATGGCCATTCAGAAACTAACTGAAAAGCACAAACTGAAAAGCACTAAAAGAAAAGCGTGAATCAACACTCACCAAACTTCTACTAACACAAAATTAGCAGGAGTCCAAAGGGTGGCGCTAAAGAGCTGAAAAACCACGTAGTATGTCTAGTACGTCACTACGTTCGTAATTGTTGGCCAACATTTGTGTGACCGTGTGTATGCAAGACGGGTTTGAGCCTAAACCCTTTGGAAAAAATTCCACCGTTTTGTTGTCAGGAAGTTCGATCATGTGTACGAGGCATAAGACTCGCCAGGTCCTAAATGTCTTGCAGGACAACTTCATGGTTCAGATGGAAGATGCACCAACTAGAAATAAAGTGTTACTGGATCTACTGATTACCAATAATACAGACCTGATCACAGATGTGGAAATACGGGGCACAAATAGGAAACATAAGGAAACAAAGATGCTAAATTTCGAAAGAGCCAACTTCCCTAAACTACGAACCTTGTTAGAAGGCATAAATTGTGGTAAAATCTTAGGAACAAAGAACACAGAGGAGAGATGGGTTTGCATTAAGAGCATATTAAATAAGGGCATTAGCCAATGCATCCTATTGGGTAATAAATTTAAAAGAGCGGACAAAAGTCCTGGATGGCTTAACTCCAATGTAAAAATGCATATAAAAGCAAAGGAGAAGGCCTTCAAAAAATACAAGGTTGAGGGATCATTATCAGCACTCAAACTTTATAAAGAATGCAACAAGAAATGTAAGGGTGCAATTTTGGTGGCTAAGATATAACACGAAAGACACATTGTGGAGGAGAGCAAAAAAAAAATTCTATGAAATTCTTTAAGTATGTAAACAGTAAAAAAGGGAGGACATACCATAGTGTCCCCATAAAGAATGAGGAAGGGCATCTGGTTACAAAGGATGGGGAGATGGCGAGGGTATTGTATTTATTTTTCTCCTCAGTCTTCACAAAGGAATCGAGGGGCTTCAGTAACCAAAACTGCAGTGTTTATCCTTATGACACATCACAGGAAGAACCCTCATTTTTAACAAAGGACAGAATTAAAATTTGACTTGGGAAACGTAACATTAATAAATCACCGGGACCAGATGGCTTGCATTCGAGGGTACTTAGGGAACTCAGTCAAGTAATTGCCAGACCATTATTCCCTATTTTTACTGTCTACTGACTGGAATGGTACCAAGTGATTGGAGAATAGCCAATGTAGCACCAATATTTAAAGTCCTGGATGGCTTAACTCCAATGTAAAAACGCATATAAAAGCAAAGGAGAAGGCCTTCAAAAAATACAAGTTTGAGGGATCATTATCAGCATTCAAACTTTATAAAGAATGCAACAAGAAATGTAAGGGTGCAATTTTGGTGGCTAAGATATAACACGAAAGACACATTGTGGAGGAGAGCAAAAAAAAAAAATCCTATGAAATTCTTTAAGTATGTAAACAGTAAAAAAGGGAGGACATACCATATTGTCCCCATAAAGAATGAGGAAGGGCATCTGGTTACAAAGGATGGGGAGATGGCGAGGGTATTGTATTTATTTTTCTCCTCAGTCTTCACAAAGGAATCGAGGGGCTTCAGTAACCAAAACTGCAGTGTTTATACTTATGACACATCACAGGAAGAACCCGCATGGTTAACAAAGGACAGAATTAAAATTTGACTTGGGAAACGTAACATTAATAAATCACCGGGACCAGATGGCTTGCATCCGAGGGTACTTAGAGAACTCAGTCAAGTAATTGCCAGACCATTATTCCCTATTTTTACTGACAGTCTACTGACTGGAATGGTACCAAGTGATTGGAGAAAAGCCAATGTAGCACCAATATTTAAAAAGGGCCCAAAATACATCCCTGGGCATCACAGACCAGTTAGCCTAACATCAATAGTATGCAATCTCTTGGAGGGGATGATAAGGGACTATATACAAGATTTTAGTAACTAGAACGGTATCATTAGCAGTAATCAGCAGGATTCATAAAAAATTGTTCTTGGCAAACCAATCTAATAATCTTCTATGGGGAGGTGAGTTGCCATCTAGATAAAGAAAGGCCCGTAGACGTGGTGTATCTGGATTTTGCAAAAGTATTTGACACAGTTCCCCAAAAACCTTTACTGTACAAAATAAGATCCGTTGGCATGGACCATAGGGCGAGTACATGCATTGAAAACTGGCTACAAGGGCGAGTTCAGAGGATGGTGATAAATGGGGAGTACTCTAAATGGTCAGAGGTGGGTAGTGGGGTCCTCCAGCATTCTGTACTGGGACCAATCCTATTTATTTTGTTCATAAACGACCTGGAGGATGGGGTAAACAGTTCAATCTCTGTATTTGCGGATGATACTAAGCTAAGCAGGGCAATAATGAGCAAATTAATGGGGTGGGCAACTACATGGCAAATGAGGTTTAATGTAGAAAAATGTAAAATAATGCATTTGAGTGGCAAAAATATGAATGCAATCTATACAATGGGGGGAGAACCTCTGGGGGAATCTATGATGGAAAAGAACCTGGGGGTCCTAGTAGATCAGGGGTGTCCAAACTTTTTTCAAAGAGGGCCGGATTTGATGAAGTGAACATGCGCGAGGGCGGACCATTTTGCCTGACATTCTTTGAACCGTTAAAATTCGGTCTAAGTGTGTTCGTTCGAACTCTAATACACTGCCCAACAAGAATTCTCTCGCCTTTGTGGCTGTTTGTGGGAAGAGATGAGCTTGAGCGTATTTGTACATACTGTATTAATTGGCGTATAACACGCACCTTCACTTTAAGAGGGAAGTTTCAGGAAAACATTTTTTTTTAAATAATGAAACTGTGAAGCAAAATAATGGTCAGTGCCCACCAATGCAGCCTAATTAGTGCACATCTGCAGACCCACCATTGCCAAGAATGTAGCCTCACCATTGCCAGGAACACACCCACCACAGCCAGGAATGCACCCACCACAGCCAGGAATGCACCCACCACAGCCAGGAATGCACTCACCATAGCCAAGAATGCCACCAGCATAGCCAGGAATGCCCCCACCATAGCCAGGAATGCCCACACCATAGCCAGGAATGCCCCATCATAGCCAGGAATGCCCCATCATAGCCAGGAATGCATAACCATAGCCAGGAATGCATAACCATAGCCAGGAATGCCTCCCCATTGCCAGTAACGCAGCACCATTGCCAGGGATGCATCACCATTGCCAGGAATGCCTCACCATTGCCAGGAATGCCTCACCATTGCCAGGAACGCAGCACCATTGCCAGGAATGCAGCACCATTGCCAGGGACGCAGCACCATTGCCAAGAATGCCTCACCATTGCCAGGAATGCCTCACCATTGCCAGGAATGCCTCACCATTGCCAGGAAGGCAGCACTATTGCCAGGAATGCCTCACCATTGCCAGGAATGCCTCACCATTGCCAGGAACGCAGCACCATTGCCAGGAACGCAGCACCATTGCCAGGAACGCAGCCACCATTGCCAGGAATGCACTGACGAGCGCCAAAGGAGAATCTCCTGTTTACACGGCGGCTTCTTTAATAGAAAGTCCCGCCTCCTTTGATGGACAGAACAGTCATCCAATGGCAGTACAGGAGAAGGACTTCCTATTACAGAGGCCGCCCGTAAACAGGAAATTCTCCTGTGTAAGGCGTTCGGTCCTGTCCTCCCTGTACCTTCCGAAGCATTTATATCTTTTGTGGCCCCAGCGCTGGGAGATCGTCGAGGGCCACAAAAGATATGTATGTCCAAATAACCAGGCGGGCCGTTCAAAACCGGGCCGCGGGCCGCGATTGGCCCGTGGGCCGGACTTTGGACATGCCTGTAGTAGATGATAGGTTCAGCATTGGCATGCAATGCCAAGCTGCTACTAACAAAGCAAACAGAATATTGGCATGCATTAAAAAGGGGATCAACACCAGGGATAAAACAATAATTCTCCAGCTCTACAAGACTCTGGTCCAGCTGCACCTAGAGTATACTGTCCAGTTCTGGGCACCAGTCCTCAGGAATGATGTACTGGAAATGGATCGAGTACAAAGAAAGGCAACTAAGCTAATAAAGTGTCTGAAGGATATTAGTTATGGGGAAAGGTTGCGAGCACTGAACTTATTCTCTCTGGAGAAGAGACGCTTGAGAGGTGATATGAGTTCAATTTATAAATACTGTACTAGTGACCCCACAATAGGGATAAAACTTTTTTGCGGAACGGAGTTTAACAAGCCATGTGGCCACTCATTAAACTTAGAAGAAAAGAGGTTTAACTTTAAACTATGTAGAGGGTTCTTTACTGTAAGAGCGGCAATGGTGTGGAATTCCCTTCCACAGACGGTGGTCTCAGCGGGGAGCATCGATAGTTTCAAAAAACTATTAGATAAGCACCTGAATGACCACAACTTACATGGATATACAATGTAATACTGACATATAATCACACACATAGGTTGGACTTGATGGACTTGTGTCTTTTTTCAACCTCACCTACTATGTAACTATCTAAAAGCACAGACACAGTTTTAGACAAGCCTTTTATTCAAAAAGCCCCATGATGTAGATCCACATTAATTGTGATGCCCAATGGCCACAGAGAAATAAAAGCCTGACATGCAAACGAGATGAGAATGCTTGCTGAATGAAAGCTTCAGGAGCCATCATTGGCAATATAAGTGAAGGGGTGGGTTTAGTGGTAACATCATGGCTGGGTGATGTCAGTGGATGGTAAGTTTGATGGACTGCTTAGCACCCTGCTTGGGTGCTTCCGCCAAGATATATCTTCCTCCAGTCTGGAACCAGGAACAAGGTATTATAGCTGAGCATTGCACCCAAGAACTAGATGACACTAACTTAGGTGCAAACTGGAACTGACTTTATTGTAAATTCACACAGAATATATAACACACAAGATCAGGTAAGAGTTTGATCACATTACCTTAAACAATGCAAACTGTAAACAGTAATATAAGTACATCTAATAAACAGCTACCATAAACAGTATTCTAATTAACATAAATATATAAACACCCTATAATGGTTCACCAACAAGGTAAAGTGGACACAATGCTAGTCAAGTCTCCAAGAGGAATAGCAGGTAGACATAAACAATTGGTGACTCAATTAGCCAAGGGAATTCACACCTAGGAGGCACACAATGGATGGGGAAATTATACTATGAGAGAAAGACACCTTAGTAAACAGATTAAGAGCTCCCAGAATCAGGCTGTTTGGAGTTGGTTATGTTAACATTTACTGTGAATCTGGGGGGGGGGGGGGGGGGGTTGAAGTAGTCAATGCTGGTTTGGGCATAGAGGTCCTAGGTTTGTTTGTTTTGGGGAGGCATGGACCCGAATCCAAAAAAAATACTCCAAATGTCCCCCAGGCACACACCTCCCAAAGAATGCACCAGAGAAGCCCTCTCAAAAGCAAAGGCCCATTGTCAGTAGGCAAGAGGCTACCCTGCAGTCTCTTCCAGAAGCCCCTGTCCCGGTTGGGTCTGTCATCGTAAGGATGCAGCAACATTGGCAACAGGAAGCTGTCTCATTTGTCCACACTAAACACCCTAAATGTTTGGCATTTGTAAGTGCAGACTGAATACTCCATTCATCCCTATTCAGCAGTGCTGGTTTGCAAATAAGGATGAAAAAGGAGGAAATGGGTATTTTATAAATAAAAAAATTTATGATCTGCAATGCTGTAGGAAATGAAATGAAATGTTATTCAGCCAAGGTTTAAAGAGTAGTGATGGACGAACTTCCGACGGGACGTTTCGCGAACGCGAAATGCGAACGGACCCAAACGTTCGCGAAACCGAACGTTCGCCGCGGGCCCCATTGACTTCAATGGGAGGCGAACTTTGCAAACCTTCATGTCGAATTTGCGGCCACGTGGTAATTATTAGGGGGTAAAACGTAGTCCCACCATCTGGACAATGACATAATACATGTATGAGGTGAATTTGGGATCGATAACTACAAGCATTTTTATTTTATTTGGGAAATTGTTCTAACAATTCAGGACTATGGAGCTAATGAAGGCAATGGAGGAGAGGGAAGGTCAGGGACCAGGGTAGGCAAAGAAGAGGGTGCAGGAGATGATCACCAGCAGCGTGACATACCGGAATGACACATGCACCGTGATAGAGGCATCTGACAGCAGCACCGTAATACAGAGCACTGACAGCAGCACCGTGACATACAGCGCTGACAGCAGCACCGTGACATACAGCGCTGACAGCAGCACCGTGACATACAGCGCTGACAGCAGCACCGTGACATACAGCGCTGACAGCAGCACCGTGACATACAGCGCTGACAGCAGCACCGTGACATACAGCGCTGACAGCAGCACCGTGACATACAGCGCTGACAGCAGCACCGTGACATACAGCGCTGACAGCAGCACCGTGACATACAGCGCTGACAGCAGCACCGTAAGCAGCCCCAGGAGGAAGTCAGCACAGCACAGGGATGGTGTGATCCCCTCATAATAAGAACCCCCAGGAGGAAGTCAGCACAGCACAGGGATAGTGTGATCCCTTCATAATAAGAACCCCCAGGAGGAAGTCAGCACAGCACAGGGATATCATAAGCAGCCCCAGTAGAAATATGACACCGCTCAACCTCTTCAAAGAGGAGGGTAGGGGCATATAGTACGGTGTGCTTTTTTGGGTCAAGGAAGTGAGCCAAATGAATTAAGAAGGTCTGTGTGCTTGATTAAAAAAATAGTTTATAGACATATACATGGTCTACTGGTCACATGTGTTGAATTCCTCCGAGATCCATGCCTCATTCATTTTTAGAAATGTGAGGTAGTTAACACTGTGGTGAGCTAGGCGAGTACGCTTATCGGTCACAATCCCCCCTGCTGCGCTGAACGTCCTTTCGGACAGGACACTGGATGAGGGGCAAGCCAACAGTTCGATTGCAAATTGGGCAAGCTCTGGCCAGAGGTCAAGCCTGCCCACCCAGTAGTCTAGGGGTTCATCACTCCTCAGAGCGTCCACATCGGCCGTTAACCCAATGTAGTCGGACACCTGACGGTCTAGGCGTTCCCTGATGCTGGATCCGGATGACACCTGTCGATGGGTCGGCTGAAAGAATGACCTCATATCCGAAGTCACCAACACATCTTCAAACCGGCCTCTTCTTGCAGGCGCTGTTGGATTGGTACCCGCAAATCCTTCTCTGGGAGTGGGAATTGCTCCTCTGCCAGCGCACGCAAAAGCAGAATGCAGCATTTCTCGAAGCAAGGCCTGGAAGTGCTGCATTCTGACAGCCCTCTGCGACGGCGGTAACATTTCCGCCATTTTGTGTTTGTACCGGGGGTCTAAGTACGTTGCCACCCAGTACTGGTCCTTGACCCTCATGCTTTTTATACGGGGGTCCCTATTAAAACACTGGAGCATGAAGGCCCCCATTTGCACTAAAGTGGAAGCGGTGTGGTGGCCTGGCTCCTGCTCATCATCCAGGATAATGTCGTCCTCTTCATTCTCCTCTCCCCATCCTCGCACAACAGGGATCCCAGAAAGGTTTAAAGCATGCTCTTCTTGCTCCTGCTCATCCGCCCCGGCACCATCCTCCTCTGACTCCTCATCAGACTCCTGTTGTTGACTTGTCTCAGATAGAGTAGCCCCCCCTGGGAATTCATCCAGCATTGCGACTTCCTCATCTTCCCGCTCCTGCTCCTCCACAGCCTGATCAATGACACGACGCAATGCACGCTCCAGAAAGAAGGCATAAGGTACCATGTCACTGATGGCGCCATGGCTGCGACTGACCAGTTTGGTGATCTCCTCAAATGGCCGCAGAAGTCTGCATGTGTCGCGCATGAGCAGCCACTGGCGCGGTGAAAAAAAACCCAGCTCCCCAGAACCGTTTCTTTCGCAGAGTTCATACAGGTAGACGTTAACTGCACGTTTCTGCTGGAGCAGCCTATCAAGCATATAGAAGGTTGAGTTCCATCGCGTCGGGCAATCGCAAATAAGACGTCTGACCGGCAGATGGTGTCGCCGCTGAATGTCAGCAAGGCGAGCCATGGCCGTGTAAGATCTTCTGAAATGGGCCGAGATTTTCCTTGCCTGCCGCAAGATGTCCTGGACCCCAGGGTATTTGACAAGGAATCGCTGCACGACCAAGTTTAAGACGTGTGCCATGCACGGCACGTGCGTGATTTTGCCCTGTTTCAATGCGCTAAGCAGATTGGCACCGTTGTCACACACCACTTTACCAACTGTCAAATTGAGCGGTGTTAGCCACTCATCTGCCTGTGAACGCAAAGCTGAAAGGAGTGCCGGGCCAGTGTGGCTCTTTGCTTCCAGGCACAACAGACGCAGCACGGCATGGCAACGTCTCACCTGGCATGTGGAATAGGTTCTGGGGAGCTTGGGCGGTGCAGTGGAAGAGACGCTAGCAGCGGAAAAGGAGGAGGCAGCTGAGGAGGAGAGGGAGGAGGATGGAGTAGGAGGAGGAGAAGAAGAGTCAGGCCTGCATGCAATCCGTGGCGGTAAAACCAAATCTACACGGGTGCCACGGGTTACATGCTTGACGGCCGTCAGAAGGTTCACCCAGTGGGCAGTAAAACTGATATACCTTCCCTGCCCGTGTTTGCTAGACCACGTGTCTGTGGTCAGATGTATCTTGGCACCGACACTGTGTGCCAGAGATACATTCACTTGCCGCTGAACATGGCCATATAGCTCTGGGATGCCCTTCTCTGAGAAATACTTCCTTCCTGGGACCTTCCATTGTGGTGTTCCAATGGCCACAAATTTGCGAAAGGCCTCCGAGTCCACCAGTTTATATGGCAGTAGTTGGCGGGCTATGAGTTCTGACAAGCCAGCCGCCAACCGTTGGGCAAGAGGGTTATCCGGCGTCATCATTTTTTTACGCTCAAACATTAGGCCCACGGAAGCCTGCCTTTTTGCAGAAAAATGTGAGCTTGGCGTGATGGAAGGTGGAGTGGAGGACAATTGTGAGGAGAGAGGAGAAGGAGAAGTAGAAGACGAGGCTGGACGGTGAGAGCCTGCAGTGGGGCTTTGTGTGTTCCGTTGCTCCCACTGGGCTCGGTGATGGCTGCTCATGTGCCTTCTTAAGGCGGTCGTCCCTAGGTGAGTATTGGGCTTACCGCGACTAACGCGTTGACTGCAAAGATTGCAGATGGCAACGCTATTGTCAGCAGCGGACACGTTAAAAAAAGCCCACACTGCGGAGCCATGTGCCGGTGTCCTGGGAGCGCCAGATGTGACCGTACATGGTCGATGACTCGCTCCTGATACATTTGCAGTCTGCTTTGTCCCTGCTGTGCAATGTAAGTCATTGCTGCTTCTCCTCCCTATCTGCTGGTCCATATCTCCCTCTGAACTCCCCTCCTCTTCCTCTCTTGTGGGCACCCACGTGACATCACTAGACACGTCATCATCAACGTCACCTTCCCCACCGCTATAAGTAGAGATCTCGGAGTAGGCAGCAACACCGGGGACCAACCTCCTCCTTGGGCTGATCTGGGTACTGGCGTCAGACTGCTGAGTAGCGCTTGTTGCTACCTCCTCTTCCTGATCCAATACCAAGAGTGGCTGCGCATCAGAAATGTCCTCTTGATATGGATCGGAAAATAATTCCAGTGACTCAAGCGGAAGGTATGTGGTGGTGGTGGTGGTGGTCGTGTTGTTGGTGGTAGTGTCTTTGGGGGTGCACATAGCAGAGAGTGAAGAAGAGGGTGCAGATCGAGAGGATGAGGAGGGTGCAGAAGAGTAAGGCTGAGCGAGCCACTCAACCAAGTCTGGTGCATCCTTTAAAGTAATTGAACGCACCTTCTGCAACTTCCCACTTTGGCTCAAGCCTGTTGCTCCTGCCCTACCCCTACCACCCCTGCGGAAGGGCCTGCCTCTTCCTCTGCCTGTCATTTTTTAAATGACCCTGTGACAAAACTCTTAGTCCCTATACCGATGAAGGACTGCTGCAGTATAGGGCAGCGGTCAGCAGTGGTGCACGTCAACCCTATCTATTGTGGACCGATAGCGGTCCTTACAGAACAGCAGACTGTACCGCACTCAAGCCTATGTACCGTAGCACCCTATACCAAGTTACCAGTCCTTATAAGAACTTTTGTGGACCAAGCAGGTTGTGTATTAGTGTTTAGCAGACTGTACGTCAGTCCCTATACCGCTGAAGGACTGCTGCAGTATAGGGCAGCGGTCAGCAGTGGTGCACGTCAACCCTATCTATTGTGGACCGATAGCGGTCCTTACAGAACAGCAGACTGTACCGCACTCAAGCCTATGTACCGTAGCACCCTATACCAAGTTACCAGTCCTTATAAGAACTTTTGTGGAACAAGCAGGTTGTGTGTTAGTGATTAGCAGACTGTACGTCAGTCCCTATACCGCTGAAGGACTGCTGCAGTATAGGTGAGCGGTCAGCAGTGGTGCACGTCAACCCTATCTATTGTGGACCTATAGCGGTCCTTACAGAACAGCAGACTGTACCGCACTCAAGCCTATGTACCGTAGCACCCTATACCAAGTTACCAGTCCTTATAAGAACTTTTGTGGACCAAGCAGGTTGTGTATTAGTGTTTAGCAGACTGTACGTCAGTCCCTATACCGCTGAAGGACTGCTGCAGTATAGGGCAGCGGTCAGCAGTGGTGCACGTCAACCCTATCTATTGTGGACCGATAGCGGTCCTTACAGAACAGCAGACTGTACCGCACTCAAGCCTATGTACCGTAGCACCCTATACCAAGTTACCAGTCCTTATAAGAACTTTTGTGGACCAAGCAGGTTGTGTATTAGTGTTTAGCAGACTGTACGTCAGTCCCTATACCGCTGAAGGACTGCTGCAGTATAGGGCAGCGGTCAGCAGTGGTGCACGTCAACCCTATCTATTGTGGACCGATAGCGGTCCTTACAGAACAGCAGACTGTACCGCACTCAAGCCTATGTACCGTAGCACCCTATACCAAGTTACCAGTCCTTATAAGAACTTTTGTGGAACAAGCAGGTTGTGTGTTAGTGATTAGCAGACTGTACGTCAGTCCCTATACCGCTGAAGGACTGCTGCAGTATAGGTGAGCGGTCAGCAGTGGTGCACGTCAACCCTATCTATTGTGGACCTATAGCGGTCCTTACAGAACAGCAGACTGTACCGCACTCAAGCCTATGTACCGTAGCACCCTATACCAAGTTACCAGTCCTTATAAGAACTTTTGTGGACCAAGCAGGTTGTGTATTAGTGTTTAGCAGACTGTACGTCAGTCCCTATACCGCTGAAGGACTGCTGCAGTATAGGGCAGCGGTCAGCAGTGGTGCACGTCAACCCTATCTATTGTGGACCGATAGCGGTCCTTACAGAACAGCAGACTGTACCGCACTCAAGCCTATGTACCGTAGCACCCTATACCAAGTTACCAGTCCTTATAAGAACTTTTGTGGAACAAGCAGGTTGTGTGTTAGTGATTAGCAGACTGTACGTCAGTCCCTATACCGCTGAAGGACTGCTGCAGTATAGGTGAGCGGTCAGCAGTGGTGCACGTCAACCCTATCTATTGTGGACCTATAGCGGTCCTTACAGAACAGCAGACTGTACCGCACTCAAGCCTATGTACCGTAGCACCCTATACCAAGTTACCAGTCCTTATAAGAACTTTTGTGGACCAAGCAGGTTGTGTATTAGTGTTTAGCAGACTGTACGTCAGTCCCTATACCGCTGAAGGACTGCTGCAGTATAGGGCAGCGGTCAGCAGTGGTGCACGTCAACCCTATCTATTGTGGACCGATAGCGGTCCTTACAGAACAGCAGACTGTACCGCACTCAAGCCTATGTACCGTAGCACCCTATACCAAGTTACCAGTCCTTATAAGAACTTTTGTGGACCAAGCAGGTTGTGTATTAGTGTTTAGCAGACTGTACGTCAGTCCCTATACCGCTGAAGGACTGCTGCAGTATAGGGCAGCGGTCAGCAGTGGTGCACGTCAACCCTATCTATTGTGGACCGATAGCGGTCCTTACAGAACAGCAGACTGTACCGCACTCAAGCCTATGTACCGTAGCACCCTATACCAAGTTACCAGTCCTTATAAGAACTTTTGTGGAACAAGCAGGTTGTGTGTTAGTGATTAGCAGACTGTACGTCAGTCCCTATACCGCTGAAGGACTGCTGCAGTATAGGGCAGCGGTCAGCAGTGGTGCACGTCAACCCTATCTATTGTGGACCGATAGCGGTCCTTACAGAACAGCAGACTGTACCGCACTCAAGCCTATGTACCGTAGCACCCT
The DNA here is from genome assembly GCF_037356315.1 of Lithobates pipiens. Classification (NCBI taxonomy): domain Eukaryota; kingdom Metazoa; phylum Chordata; class Amphibia; order Anura; family Ranidae; genus Lithobates; species Lithobates pipiens. The sequence goes on from NW_027507791.1 coordinate 65,410,188, forward strand.
ATACCAAGTTACCAGTCCTTATAAGAACTTTTGTGGAACAAGTGAGTTGTGAATGTTTAGCAGACTGCAGCAGAAGGGCAGCAGTCAAGTATAATATCCTTTCTATATTTGGAAGAAAGAATATTATACATGTACAAGCCTATTACTGTACCACTGATACCAGTCCTGAAAAGAACCTTTGTGGAACTAATAATAACAGCAAGTCTTTAAAATTACCCTCACTGCCTGACAACACTGCTTCCTTCCTGTCCCTATACAAATTGGCAAAAAAAGAGAACGATTAGTGGTTACTGGAACAGCTCTTTTGTGGACCTTGATAGTAACAGCTAATGATGATGATGATGATGATGATGATGAAAGACTAATCTGGCTGTCCCTGTAGCATACACCGTCCTTTCCCTTTCTCTAAACTAACAAAAGACACTCAGGCTGCTGCAAGAATCAGCAGCACAGCAAACCTATCAACACCTAACACCTATACCAGTCCTGAAAAGAACTTTTGTGTACCAAATAGCTAGTGGTTTATCTCTCCCTACTCCACACAGGAACCTGTCCCTATCGTAACAGAAGAAAGAATGTAAAATGGCCACCGGATCGGGTGTATTTATAGGTTAGGGGGAATGTACAAGTGTCCATGTGCTGTCATGTCTCAATTGGCTGTCCTGTATCACATGATAAACGTGTCACCAAAGGTTAAAGTTCTTGTATACATTAAACACGTAAGTCCGCCGCGGCGAACGACGGAAAAAGGCGTTCGAACGTGCGGACCGCGAATGTCGGAAATTCGCCGCGAAACGACCGCCGGGCGAACCGTTCGGCCATCACTATTAAAGAGGAAGTAAACCCTTCCAAACAACTTGGACCTATAGGTAAGCCTAGATTAAGGCTTACCTGTAGGTCCAAGCAATATCTCCTAAACCTATATGGTTTAGGAGATATTTGCCCGAAAATGGGCACCGCTGTCTACGGCGCATGCGCCGTAGACAGCGGCGCGCATGCGCACTAAATGCGGCAAATCCAAGAATGGATTTGCCAAATTTGTCGACTCCCGTGCGCATGCGCGGGAGTGACGTCATCGCGGCTTCGCCGTATGACAGCGGCGGAGCTGCGAGGCGCGACTCCCGTGCGCATGTGCGGGAGTGACGTCATCGCGGTTGCGCCGCTGTGATTCGTCGGAGCTGCGAGACGCCACAAGCAACATGGATGCGGCGGACTACAGGGATCAGCGGCGACTTCGCTGGCTCCTGTGTCAGGTAAGTGACACATAATGAGCTACTATGCGATGCATAGTAGTCCATTATGCTTTACCTTTGCAGGGAAAAAAAGAGGAAGTAAACCCATCAGGGTTTACTTCCTCTTTAATTTTCACTGAGATTAATCTTAAGATTGTTTTTTATTTTTACCTCTGACATCTGAAAACAAAATAAGCTCCCAAAATGGCATCACAATGGAACGTGATAAAATAACAGGGAAATGTTATAGTTCTATCAGGTATGAAATGTCTATGTAAAGGATGGAATTGTACAACAATGTAGATGGCAGTATCTTATGTAATGGTATATATTTTTGCATGATAGGTCAACAAGTTACAAATCAAAATTGTTATACAGGCTCCAAACTTTAATAAAAGATCAACATTGGCATAATGGTGCAGTCAAAGGTTCCAGAGTGTAAAGAGACTTTCCAATTACTGTGATTGTGGCCAGGAGCTTGGATTGTTTCCGGTGATTGGAGATTAAACATCAGTCTTTAGTCAGTAATTATGCGGTTCGCTAAATGCTGTGACAGATTACAAAGACTAGCAATTGCTTTATCGCTGCAGTCTTCACTAGGGGGTCCATAGCTATTGATATTCTTGTCAGTTCCATAACTAAAGATTGCATCATTGACCAGTGCAATTGAGAAGTGGAACTAAACCAAAATATATGTGTGCTTGATCCCTCCTGATTTCAACTTGCCACCATAACAAACAGCAAGAAAAGTAATAAGTGATGTAGCTGGCTGGGCTTGTAATACCATTTCAACATAATTTTATAAGCAGCTACCAATAACAAAACCAAATTATTATTTTTTCATTATCCCATACTTTTTCCCACTGAGAAAAACACAGTTGTCCATAAATGTTTGGGTTTAGAGCAGAACATAAAGCCAATGCGAAACTCTCAGCTAATCAACAGTTATAAAAATACCTTCGTACATGCGACCGGACTTTCCGGCAGACTAGGTCCGACGGAATCAGTCCTTCGGACAATCTGATCGTGTGTGTGCTAATCCGATAGTTTTTCGTTTTAAAAATCTGATGGATCTAGAAATAGAACATGTTTCAAATCTGTCCAACAAACTCAATCCCTATTGGGAAAACCGTTCATCTGTATTCTGGTCCAACGGACCAAATACGACGCAAGGAAAACTATTGGCTACTGGCTATTGAACTTCCTTTTTTAGTCCCATAAATGTTTGAGTTTAGAGCAGAACATAAAGCCAATGCGAAACTCTCAGCTAATCAACAGTTATAAAAATACCTTCGTACATGCGACCGGACTTTCCGGCAGACTAGGTCCGACGGAATCAGTCCTTTGGACAATCTGATCGTGTGTGTGCTAATCCGATAGTTTTTCGTTTTAAAAATCTGATGGATCTAGAAATAGAACATGTTTCAAATCTGTCCAACAGACTCAATCCCTATTGGGAAAACCGTTCATCTGTATTCTGGTCCGACGGACCAAATACGACGCAAGGAAAACTATTGGCTACTAGCTATTTAACTTCCCTTTTTAGTCCCATCTTATGTCATCACGTTGAAAACGAATGGACTTTCGAAGGCATTAGTCAGTTTGTGTGTGGCCAAGTCCATTCGTTCGAAAGTCCGTCAGAACTTTGCCGAAAGTCCGTCAGGAAGAACCTCGGACCTAATTTGCCGGAAAGTATTGTGTACGCGGCATAAGAAGCATGAGGAGACTAAAAAGTCTTGCCTGCTCACTTTGGATAATATGCATTGCTATTTATATTCAGGCATGTAACTTTTATGCAGAACCCAGTTTAAAGGACATGGATGGCAAAATGCAGCATGCAGAACTCTTTCTGAATCCAACTTAACACAATAAAAAAGCAGTCCTCCTAAAACAATTTATTATCACATTCCATGCATTCTGCTGGCACCAAAAAACACATCCTGCATCATGGAAAAAATGTATAAATGGGAATCTCTCTGCCTGTACACATTATGGCTTAGTGGTCAGCACTCCTGCCTTGCAGCTCTAGTTTCCATGTTTCAAATCCAAGCAAGACATTACCAGCATGGAGTTTGCATGTTCTCCCTGTGCTTGCGAGATGCCTTAAGCCTCGTACACACGTTTGGATTTTCCGCAAACAAAACCTCAGTCTTTTCTCCGAAGGTGTGTGCCTGGATTTTGTCTTGCATACAAACGGTAAAAAATTGTCGGCCAACAAACACGAATGTAGTGATGTACTAGACGTTCATACGAGCCGAAAAAGAGGAAGTTCAATTTTCAAGCGCCACCCTTTGTGCTCCTGCTGCTAATTTTGGGCTAGTAGAAGTTTGGTGAGTGTTGATTCGCGCTTTTCAAATTGCACTTTTCAGTTTGCGCTTTTCAGTTTGCGCTTTTCAGTTCGCACTTTTCAGTTTGTTTCTGAACGGCCGTTCGTCAACCAGCCATGAATCGGAGGAGATAACCTGTTATTTATTATTGGCCTTGGAGTTATTGCTTTGACCCAAGTCCAATCCATGAACAGGAGGATACAAATTTTTACAATTTTTTACATACAAAATGAAAAATGTTTTTACTTATGCCATTTTTTATTTCTCTAGGTTACACCTATACCTCTTCACCTAAGGATAAGATTTATCATGTCATTCATTTATTACCATTATGTATGCTTTCAACGTGTCAGCTTGATTTTGGTGTTTTAGGGGAAAAAGGCTTTTTCCTTTCATCCATTTAAATGTTAAAGAGGAAGTAAACCCCTTCAAACCACTTTGACCTACAGGTAAGCCTAGATTAAGGCTTACCTGTAGGTCCAAGCAATATCTCCTAAACCTATATGGTTTAGGAGATATTTGCCCGAAAATGGGCACCGCTGTCTACGGCGCATGCGCCGTAGACAGCGGCGCGCAGGCGCACTAAATGCGGCAAATCCAAGAATGGATTTGCCTAATTTGTCGACTCCCGTGCGCATGCGCGGGAGTGACGTCATCGCGGCTTCGCCGAATGGCAGAGGCGGAGCTGCGAGACGCGACTCCCGTGCGCATGCGCGGGAATGACGTCATCGCGGCTTCGCAGCTGTCATTGGTCGGAGCTGCGAGACGCCACCAGCAAGATGGATGCGGCGGACTACAGGGATCAGCGGCATATTCACTGGCTACTGTGTCAGGTAAGTGACACATAATGAGCTACTATGCGATGCATAGTAGTCCATTATGCTTTACCTTTGCAGGGAAAAAAAGAGGAAGTAAACCCATCAGGGCTTTACTTCCTCTTTAATCTTCAACCCATCAGGTTTTTCTTCCTCTTTAATCTTCAGACTTTGGATGTTCACAGGTGTTTCCTTAATTGCTATCTTGTCATACACTTATTTTATTCATTTGTCTAATTGCTTGTGTGTGTGTATATAGCTCTGTATGTATATTCTGCTCATTAGCTATGACTAAGCACCATGTTCGGTGGGAAACATGTCAGCGGCTGTGCAGTTAGTCTGTTTACCAGCCTAGATGCTATGATTTTAATTACATTTTTTAAATAAAGTTGAATAATTCGGAGTGCGGCTATCCGGCTACATCTTTTCTACTCCATGAACAGGAGGAGGAGGATTTCTTGGACCAAAAATTGGTTGCTTTATTAATCGTGACCAATTATGTCATATGCCTTTGCTGCGGGAGATTCTGGATAATAATCCAGATGATTTTCGGAATTATCTCCGGATCACGGACCACTGCTTTCACCAACTATTGGCATTGTTGACCCCCTATATTAAGAAGCAGGACACATGCATGAGGCTTTTATTTTATTTTTTAGTTAAATAATGATTTGATTTGGTATATTTTCTATATTTTTGGATGCACAGAATGCACTTTTTGGTTAAGTTCTATTGGCAGATAGCATGTCTAATTTAATTTATTTTCTTTTTTTAATGCACAATAAAAAAATTGTGGAGAATAATATTTTTACATTTTACATTTAAAAAAAAAACAATTTAAAATTAACAAGGGACACCAACATAGTTGTATCTTTGATCTTAAAAAATACAGGATAATGGTGATGTGGTAACTTTCACCAAAAAAATTAAAATAACAAGCATAATAATATTATTCTTGATATCACTAGTAAAAAAAACGTTTGAAAATTGGTTGCAATAACTCCACCAGTATCACCAGTGAAGCAGCTTCATTATTATCCCATTAAAGAAGAGAATTGTGTGCTACATTTCGAGATTTCATCATTTGCAGCGTCACAAATTTTAATCTTGCATTGCAAACGCTAGTTTACAAGACCTACGGCTTCTGGTTCGTCCTTGCTTCCGAGCATGCGTGTTTGGACTTTTGTCCGACGGACTTTTATACACACGCTCGGAAAATTTGACTACAGACATTTGTCCATGGAAAATTTTAAGCAAGCCTGCCATCCAACATTTGTCCGTGGAAAATCCGGAAACAATTGTCAGATGGTGAGTACACACGGTCAGATTTTCCCCCAACAGCCTGTCATCACACAATTCCCGTTGAAAAATGTGATTGTGTGTATGAGGCTTTAGATTGTAAGCTCCTTGAGGGTGGGGACTGATCTGAATGTTTAATATGAAAAGCACTGCATAAGATGTTGGGGCTATAAAAAATATTTGTAATACATAATGGAATACTAATATATTAGAATTCTTATCTCAAAATTGTCTGTTTTTGTATTACGCTTGGCCCCAGTATTCTTCTGTATTACATTCCTCTGTTTCTGAAAAATAATTTGTTCTTGGGAGACAATATATGGAGCAATGGACATAAAAGAAGACTGATTCAGCATTGAGCTGTGTAGCACTTACCCCCAAAAGAGCCACTGATATGTGGGTTACCTGGTTTCAGATGACACTAACCTTTCCGGCAATGCCACACCATCTTACACACGAAGGCTAAATAGGGAAAATTTATTTTAGGCAACACAAAACAGTGTGGCAATAGCAATAAACAAAAACATATAATAAATTGGCACAATAACACAAAAAAAAAAGAAGATTGATGTCTTCATCAATTTAGGCAAATGTGTATTCTGCTACATATTTTTGGTAAAAAAAATCCCAATAAGCGTATATTGATTGGTTTGTGCAAAAGTTATAGCGTCTGCAAACTATGGGATATATTTATTTAATTTTATTTATTACATTTTTACTAGTAATGGTGGTGATTTTTTTAGTGGGACTGCGGAATTGCAGTGGACAAATCTGACACTTAGGTTACTTTCACACTGGGGCATTGGGGGCGTAGGCGGTAAAGTGACGCTATTTTTAGCAGTGATTTACCGGCATCTTTGCAGAGGTTTTCAACCACTAGAGGGGCATTTTTAACCACCGCTAGCGGCCAAAAAAGTGTTAAAACTGCCCACAAAGCGCTGCTCCAGTGGTGTTGATTGATTTCAATGGGCAGGGGCACTTTATGAGCGGTAAATACACCGTTCCTACAGCGCTGCAAAGATGTGGCTTGCAGGACTTTTTTTACCGTCCTGCCAGCACACCGCTCCAGTGTGAAAGCCCTCAGGCTTTCACGTTGGAGTAAGAGGAGAAGCTCTTTCAAGGCATAATTGTAGCGTTATAGCACCTGTACAGCGCCTCGGTGTGAAAGTAGCCTAAGTGGCAGTTTTTGGGGGCCAGAGACACTAATACAGTGATCAGTGCTAAAGTGAGTACTTTCTAACTGTGTGGGGAATGCTTTGACTGGGGGAAGACAGAGATCCATGTTCCTGCTTAACAAGGACACAAGATCTTCATCTTCCCTCTCACAGAACGGCAGTCTGCCTTGTTTACATAGTTAGACCACCATTCTGCCTCTCCTGGGAACGACTGGTGTGTCCTGGTGGACATCGTGTCCAGCAGAATCACGGATTGGCTCCCGCTGTGTCCAATCACAGAGGGAGCCAGTTGCCGGCAGCGTGCGCGTGCCCTGGACCCAGCGTACAAAATCATGATTTCACACAGGAGGGCCACCCTGCCGCTGTATATGTGCGCAGGACAGTCCATAACAGGTTAAAGACCATAGGGTGAAATAGTATATTTTGCATTATAATTAACTATATCTATATGTGTAAGCTGAAAAATCAAAGAAAGTGGACGCACCAGCCTAATGCATTTTCAAAAGACCCTTTATTGTGAAAGAAATAAAATCCAATGTACTCGCGAAGATTCAAAGCTGAAAGCATATAATCAGCCTACGTAACTGAACCTTCTTGGTGGTTCCCGGAGAAGATGAGGAGCCCAAATCCCATGAAAAGTCACTCCTGTACAGCGCTGGAATAACTTCTCATGGGATTTGGGTCCTTCTGCATTTCCATAAGAAGGCACAGTGATGCTAACCTCGCCTGTAGGAAGCAGCCCGATGCCAGGGTGTAAGATGAGTATTTTACCATTTTTCTAAATATCCTTGGATTTCAATTTATTTATGGGGTTAGGGGTCGCTACTAAAAAGCAAACATTGAATTTTCATGCAAAGTCTGCTTTAAGTGTAATTATCCTTTAATGTCACGTGTCTAAAATACACCATAATCAAAGCACCATTACAACCTGCATAGACACAGTTAGATTGCTTAGTTCATTATCATCTTTATGTGTAATGATGTTATTATGTGTCTTTGTTCCATAAAGTATCAGATTACTTGCTGTGACTGACAAACAACCACATAAAAAGATTTAAAAAAAAAAACACTTGACAATAAGTTACATTTCTAGAAAGCATTTCATGGAGTTGTCATTGAAGTTATACAACATGAATAATCAGGATAATAACCATAGTATTATGTTTTAGGAAGCTCATATTTTTCCTGCCAATTAAGATGCAGTTCCACATTCACAAGTGACATTTTTTTATGTATTGATTTTTTTTTATATATATTTACACATTTTTTGTGTGTGACATAAAAGATGTGTTATATTTAACGACAAAGTTATTAAAAATCACCTCCACAGACCTTTTTCCCTGATCCAGTGGTAGCAATGGAAACCATCATGAGTAGAATTTTGAAAGGATCTGAATATTTAGACTAGAAGAATGACTTCACCTTTAAGTATATTTAAACCCAACAACACAGCTTACCAGATAAGGTGGATGCATTTTTTTAAAGGATTTTTTCCTTTATTTTCACCTGGTAATCCTACTATAACACAGTTCATGTCCTTTGGTGTCTGCACTCACTATTACACTGTATCAGTGGAGGAAGATAAAGCAGCCGACTGGACATGTTGAACATATGAGGGCAGATGCGGTCCACTTTCTTCACTGCAGGTGGTGCTCAACCACAGCGACATTGCAGAGGGAGATGAAGTCAAGAGCAATATAGTTCCTCTATGGTTTCCTGGGTCACTAGGGCAGCAATCTGGTTGGATGCTAACTGCTCATGTGACTCTGGTGGCCATCTTAGGTGTGGCAAAGTCAATTTAAGGCCCTGGCTCCTGGCTCCGAGGCTTGGTACATATGATTCTAGTGCATGGGTAGTGTAGGGACAAGTCACCCGTCTGTCAAGGATATTTTTACGGTTCCAGATGAGGAGGGAAACTGTAAGGATTCTCCACTCTCTCCTGGAAAACTCCCCACTTGGGCTTGGACTGGCAAGGCTGCATTCCGCCCCTCGAGACAGACGCTGTCAGCTTGGCTGAGACCTGCTCTGCTGCATGCTGTTGTAATCCATGAGTGTTTCCTGGTTGGGCCTCCTTCAACTGGACTTGTGAACTGTTGTACTTTAACTTCAATACAGGTTTTTCAACCTCGTCTAGACTGGGTGTGTGTCTGCACACTGCGCCCACCCACACTTGTCTGCCTTTGATCCTCTCCAATATGTGGGAAATGGAGGGATTAGTGTCTTACACAAAATAGTTAAGATTGTTTTTGCTATTAGTGCATTTCTCAGGAAGTGACAAGGACACTGCATTTCAGACAAGATCAATAGGTATTTTGTGTAATCGGTTAAAATAAAAATTAACTCCACATCTAAAGACTGGCAAGGTGCAATATATTACATTTTTGTTCCTCTCTTTAGTTATGCTTTAGGCGAAAGGACCTTTACCTTAAAAAATCCCCTGAGTTCAGTCCACCTGTGACAATACCTACCTTCCTCTCTGATTGAGTATTTTTGCCTTTGAAAAGGTCCCAGCTGGCTTCTCATTTTACTGCTTAGTGGCCCTATTCATTTCTACAGGTAATCCATACTCTTCGCAGTCTCCAGATGTCCCTCAGATATTGACTTATTCATAGATATGAATAGGGCACCTACATCTTTAGCAAACAGCCAATCAGGAATCAGGAGGTAAGCTGCCTCTGATCAACACACCTGAAATCACAGGTCCTAAGGATATGAATGGAAACTTTTGGCCTGGAAGGAATACACTACCAAGTCACCTTTTCATAGTACCACATTTCTAAGGGCTAAGGAAAGTGTACCATGCAAAGTGAGGATCCACGGTTTATTGTGGCACACCTTCACATTTTCAGCATCAATTTCCTTGGCAGCTCTCGACATTCTTTATGATTACATTTCAGATCCTTAAAGAAAATTGGTGGTGGAAGACTTCCCGGTGCCGGATACTTTGATCACAGGTTTGATCAAGAATTATAAAGCCCAACGTGTCACTTCTGTTACTGCTGTTTCCACTCTGAATGAGGTCAAAATTGCAAAGTATCTCCATTCAGGGCCACCAGCCAAACATATCTTATTAGTATTATCCCAGAGAGCAAATTTCCCAAAGCTCTCCTCCTTCTGCCCAGTTCTCCCTCGCAAGTTTCTACCTCTTCTAAGTGTAGAAGGAAAACAGGGAGGAGATGTCATTGCACCAGCTGGGAGGTTATACCTGTTGCAGAAGTTTAGAGGAACCTGTACAATAACCTGTTTATGTGTTTAAAGTCCATTACAAGTGGACTTGCACTTTAATTACGTTTTTCAAACTGTTCTTTATTTTAAATCGTGACTGTAATAGTTTTGAATGAAATTGCACATACAGTAAATGAATGTGCAAGTCAGTCAAACCATGGGAATGGACAGGGGACCTTTGTTTTAGTACTGAAAGTCGTATTTGATACAAAACGGTGTTTCATTTATTAATATACATGCTGATGGTTCTTATTTGCACTGTCCATTTAACATGTTTTACCATTCATTTCACATTTATTATACTGCTGTAATTTGTATGCCAATACTATTGAATATCTTTCTATAAATGCACAGTTGTAGTATCTACTATCTTTCACCCTCAGTGGCTTTTGGAACTTTTGGCAAGCTAAAGGCTGCAGAGACTGTCAAACTATGCCCCAAGGCCTCTGGCAGAGTTCATTATAATATTACATGATAAATGTTTAATAAAGTAGAAAAACACTGTGACATTTATGCTGTGTTCAGCTAACTCTAGGTAATGCAGCAGAATAATACTTTTGGCATGCCTTCCATATTGCAAATTACAGTCTCTTTTAATTCCTGAATGTTCTCTAATTTGTTAAAAAGTGTTTGTCAAACATTCTTCATTATATGTAGAAAATTCAAAAAGTAGTTAGGTTAATTAAAATTAGCAATAAACCATTGTATCACCTTAGTTTTTATAGTCTTTCATCCACCTTCCGGTTATAGCAGTTGTGCAGGGTGTATAAATATGACTGTGCTGTTCAATATGGACCAGAGTAGGACCCAGTTCTCTCAGTAGTCTTGCCTGGTCAGGTACGCTCACTCTCTTCCATGACAGTACAAGTCTGTATGAAAACACTTGTGCTGAGAGGTGAGGCTTTACTGACCTATACAAGCATAGAGCACCGCAGCATCAGGAAGCAAAGCAGCATTTTCAATAGGATAGTCACAAATCATAACATATACATTGTATTAACCACTTAAGGACCAAGCCTCCTTTTGAGATGTGTTGTTTACAAGTTAAAACATTTTTTTTGCTAGAAAAATACTTAGAACCTATAGAAAATGGCGGTCGTTGCAATACTTTCTGTAACACCGTATTTGCGCAGTGGTCTTACAAGCGCACTGTCAGAAACCATGAATCAGACCAAGACAGAAGTACAATTAAATAACACTTGTTTATTAAATAAAAATAAAAAGGTAAATAGAAAAAGCGTAGTCAAAGCATAGCCAGAGTCCAGTAACCGGATAGAGTAGTCAGCCAGGCCAGAGTTCAATAACCAGATTGGGTAATCAGCCAGGCCAGAAGTCAGAGATCCAAGTAGAGCAACAGCAAGCAGGATAAGGAGCCAGAAGGGATGTCAGCATCCAGTCTTTAAACAGAACCACAGGAGATGGTTTCTTGTGATGTGACCAAGGCGAAGGCAGATGTGAAGAGAGCTGGACAGCTTTAAGTAGGCAGGTCAGACGAGTATCATCAGGAACAGCTGGTAACTGTGGAGAGAGATGAGAGCTGGCAATTAGCCGACAGCTGAGCAGCCAGCCCAGGGAAGGAAGGGCTAAGCCAGCCCTGACACGCACTTTTTGGGGAAAAAATTCACTTTTTTGAATAAAAAAATAAGACAACAGTAAAGTTAGCCCAATTTTTTATATTGTGAAAGATAATGTTACGCTGAGTAAATTGACACCCAACACGTCACGCCTTAAAATTGTGCCCGCTCGTGGAATGGCGACAAACTTTTACCCTTAAAAACCTCCATAGGCGATGTTTAAAAAATTCAACAGGTGGCATGTTTTAAGCTACAGAAGAGGTCTAGAGCTATAATTATTGCTGTCACTCTACCGATCGTGGCGATACCTCACATATGTGGTTTGAACACCGTTTCCATATGTGGGTGCTACTCACATATGCGTTTGCTTCTGCATGGGAGCTCAGCAGGACGGGAAGTGTTTAAAAATGTATATTTTTTTTGCTTATTTATTTTACCTTTTTTTTCCCCACTTTTTAAAAAAAAATTGTGTTACTTCTATTCCTATTACAAGGAATGTAAACATCCCTTGTAATAGAAAAAAAAAGCATGACAGTACATCTTAAATATGAGATCTGTGGTCAAAAAAACCTCAGATCTCATATTTACGCTAAAATGCAATAAAAAAAATGATCATTTAAAAAAATAACAATGATATTCCTCTTCAAAGGACGTATATCAGCGTGCAGGGGTCTGGAAGTGGTTAATATACAAGACTATAATGAAATAAAAAGGCGTGACACAATAATTAAGCTTTACATATTATTTTATATGATAATTATATTGTAATAGAAGGTTAGAATATTATACTATAACAAAAATATAAGAAAATATAACCTTTCTCTCAAAAGAGTACTGAGTGTTAGGCCGGCCAGGTTCACATTGATGCGAATTGGATGCGATTTTCTCCATATCCAATTCGTATGACAGGAGAGTGTGACCGGCTCTCAATAGAAAAATTCGGACATGATTCACATCTGAATCAGTGATCAGGGATGCACTGGACCCCCTACTGTGACCCATGGCCCATTCAGTGTGCACCCAGCCTTACTGAATAAAAATATTTTGAACAGAGATATGTTTTTTCTAATTAGTGGCATAATGTACACAAATAATGAGGAGTGTTCTTTTCCCAATTGAGTAGTACCAACATCACTTATAAACAAATATAGACACAAAGTGATGAACTACTCTGGAACTTTAAAGTTAATACAGATAAAACATTTCAATATTTATTAATAATATATTAAAATGTCAGGACTAAAAGCACTAGTCAAAATAAATATATATATATATATATATATATATATATATATATATATATATATATATATATATATATATATATATATAATTTATACATTGATACATTTTATTATGTTTTGACTAATATAGGAAATCATATATTTTTTTTCCAATATTTTTTTGCACAATAGAACGTGGTGACATACAGTATAATACAGAGACCAAGTGCAGTTGTTGGATACAAGAGATATTACAAAACAGTACAGAAAAGGATGCCATTAAAACTGAATTAATGCACTTATAATCTTAACTGTTCGCATAGATGTGGACGATTATCATCCATTCTGAGTAGTCTATGCACCCCGCGTGTCAATTTTCCACAGAAGAACCATGTTACAAAGTTCAAGAAGTCAGAGTTGGCCCGAGGGGACCAAAGAGAGAAGAAGAGGAGAAGAGGAGAAAGGGGCAGAAAGGGGGAATAGAGGGGTAAAAAAAAGGGGGAATCTAGCAGTCTAGAACCCAGGTAGCAACTCCTTCTGGTTACGGCGATACACGGATCTCCCTGACCTCTTTGCCTTTCTTGACACTGAGCCGATCCCCTTACCGAACTGGTTAGACCCTCTGCTGCGCAGAGACCCGCGCCCGAATGTAAGGGGCCCACGATCAGGCTTGCCAGGATGCACACTTTGGAGACAGAGAGCAGACCATGGCCGGGCTCAGGTGGGAGATCCTGAACTTTAAAGCTGATACTACAGGAACGTAAGTTCTCTGCAGATGATGCGGTACCTAATTTTGCTGTTATACCCACTTACCATTATGGCCTTTAGGAAATCATGTTTTTAAAATTATTTTTGTATTTGTTTTGTGACTCTAAATTAGAGGAGATTTTTTAACCCCTGAAACAGGACTCTCATGCCCCGTACACACGATCGGAAATTCCACCAGCAAAAGTCCGATGTGAGCTTTTGGTCGGAAATTCGAACCGTGTGTATGCTCCATCGGACTTTTGCTGGCAGAATTCCCACCAGCAAAAAGATTGAGAGCAGGTTCTTAATTTTTCGGTCAGAAAAAGTTTGATTGTCCCATCGTCTCTACCAATTATGACACACAAAATTCCTACGCACGCTCGGAAACAATTCAAAGCATGCTCTGAAGCATTGAACTTAATTTTCTCGCTCGTCGTAGTGTTGTACGCCAACGCGTTCTTGACAGTCGAAAGTTCAGAGAACTTTTGTGTGACCGTGTGTATGCAAGCCAAGCTTGAGCGGAATTCCGTCCAAGATTTTTCCGGCGGAAATTCCACTTGTGTGTACAGGGCATTAAATCTTTAGGTCTAAGGTTGTTTTTTTACTAGCTTATAGGAAATTAGACTGTAATCTGGGGACATTTCCCATTCAGGAGAGTAAAACAGCTTCACTTAATTTGTGCTTTCACATAGAAAATGGAACAGTTAAAGGTATTAAACTCAAAACCAAAAGTGTAATATATTACAGATCATCAATCCTTAGATATGGTGGCTGCATTTGTTTGCTTTTTTTTGGCTTTTTTGCCTCTGTTGTCACTTTGTGATCTGGCCAGTAACACACCTCCTGTATTAAGCCCCATACATACTATCAGATTTTCTGATGATTTTTTCCTTCAGATTTACCAAAACCATATAATATGAGTTGAAACCTTAGAAGTTTCAATTTGTATGCAATCAGGCAGGCCCTTCTACTACATGGTTTTAGTAAATCTGAAGGAAAAAATCAGCAGAAAATCTGATAGTGTGTATGGGGCTTTAGAGTGCCCCCACTGTTGATGAAGCAGCACACTGGCACAGCAGACAGCAGCATTGCTAATCTACAGGAGGGCAGTGGTAGATATACTAGCAGATTTAGATACACTAACAAATGTATGCCAAACTCCAGATAACATTGCACTTACACAAGCAGTTGCAGCAACGTTTTTTTTTCTTTTGGGATAAAGGTTTTACACGATAAACCACTTGACCACTGGGCACTTAAACCCCCTTAATAACCAGACCAATTTTCAGCTTTTGGTGCTCTCACAATTTGAATGACAACTACTCAGTCATGCAACACTGTACCCATATGAAATTTGTATCCTTTTTTTCACACATATAGAGCTTTCTTTTGGTGGTATTTAATCACCGCTGAGTTTTTTTATTTTTTTTGTGCTATAAAAGAAAAAAGACCGAAAATTCTGTAAAAAATGAATTTTTCTTTGTTTCTGTTATAAAATTTAGCAGAGTAGTAATTTTTCTTCATAAATTTTGGCCAAAATTATACTACCACATATCTTTGGTAAAAAAAAAATAAGTACAAATTGGGGTATATTATTTGGTCTTTGTGAAAGTTATAGAGTTCACAAGCTATACAAGCTATGGTGCCAATATCTGAAAATTGATCACACCTGAAGTACTGACGGTCTATCTCATTTCTTGAGACCCTAACATGCCAGAAAAGTACAAATACCCCCCAAATGACCCCTTTTTGGAAAGAAGACATTCCAAGGTATTTAGTAAGAGGCATGGTGAGTTTTTTTAAGTTGTAATTTTTCCCACAATTCTTTGCAAAATCAATATTTTTTTTTCCTTTTTTTTGTTTCACAAAATTGTCATATTATCAGGTTATTTCTCACACACAGCATATGCATACCACAAATTACACCCCAAAACACATTCTGCTATTACTCCTGTGTATGGTGATATCACATGTGTGAGACTTTTACACAGCGTGGCCACATACAGAGGCCCAACATGCAGGGAGCACCATCAGGCGTTCTGGAGCACCCAGGACAATTCTGACATTTCTCTCCTACATGTAAAAATCATCATTTATTTGCAAGAAAATTGCATAGAACCCCAAAACATTATATATATATATATATATATATATATATATATTTTTTTTTTTTTTTTTTTTTTTTTTTGCAAAGACCCCAGAGAATACAATGGCGGTTGTTGCAACTTTTTATCTCGCACGGTATTTGTGCAGCAATTTTTAGAACGCTTTTTTAGGAAAAAAAACAGTTTTGTGCTTTAAGAAAAAACAAAACAGTAAAGTTAGCCCAATGTTTTTGCACAATGTGAAAGATGATGTTACGCCGAGTAAATACATACCTAACATGTCACCCTTCAAAATTGCACACACTCGTGGGAATGGCACCAAACTTCGCTACTTAAAAATCCCCATAGGCGACGCTTTAAAGATTTTTACTGGCTACATGTTTTGAGTTACAGAGGAGGTCTAGGGCCAAAATTATTGCTCTCGCTCTACCAATCACAGTGATACCTCACATGTGTGCTTTGAACACCATTTTCATATGTGGGTGGGACTTAGGTATGCGTTCGCTTCTCCATGCAAGCACACGGGGACAGGGGTGCTTTAAAAAAAAAATGTATTGTTCATTTTACTTTATTTTAGTTTGACACTTTTTTCCCCAAAAAATAAATTTTTTGATCACTTTTATTCCTATTACAAGGAATGTAAACATCCCTTGTAATAGGAATATGGCATGACAGGTCCTCTTTACAGTGAGATATAGGGTCAATAAGACCCCATATCTCACCTCTAGACTGGGAAGCCTGAAATAAAAAAAAAAAAATGTTTCTGGCTTTGATCGTAGCGGTGAGTCAGTAGAAGCAGTAGGGGGGGATGTCCCCTCTCGCCTCCCGTAAGAACAATCAAGCAGTGGAACAGCCGCTATGATCATTCTTACGGTGTAGGAAATCGCCGGCTGAAAAAGCTGATATCTGAATGATGCCTGTAGCTGCAGGCATCATTGAGATATCCCCCCACAAACTCAAGGATGTCATATGACGGCCAGTGGGCGGGAAGTGGTTAAAATGCTTTTTTTTTTAACATGAAGTTTTCCATTTATACAATATTTCTAACACATAGCATGTACATACCAAAAATGACATCTCAAAAGAAATTCTCATACTCCTCCTGAGTACGGCGATACAACATGTGTGAGACTTACACGGCCTGGCCACATACAGAGGCCGAGTATGGCCGAGCATGGCCGAGCATGGCTGGGTATGGCTGAGTATGGCTGAGCATGGCCGGGTATTGCAGGGTATCACCGAGTATGGCTGGGTATTGCAGGGTAATGCAGAGTATGGCTGAGCATGGCCGAGTATGGCTGGGTATTGCAGAGTATGGCTGGGTATTGCAGGGTATCAGTGGCGGAATTATAGGGGTCGCCAAGATCGCCATGGCGACCGGGCCCCTTGCTGCAGGGGGCCCGAGGGCCCCCTGTACTTCTGCGATAGGAGGGAAGGCTGAGAGGAGCTCACAATCATCAGCCGAACTGAAATCGGCACTGTGCGGCAGCTCCTCACATTAGGCTTAGTGAAAGCAGTGTGTGCTCTTTGTCTCCCCCTAGAGTGCAGTACCTGCCAGGAAGAGGTAAATGTCTGCTGTTTTTTTTTAATAAGCCTATCTACTGTATGTATGTGTGTGTGTGTAAGCATGCTTGTATGAGTGAACATGCTTTTATGTGTGTGTGTGAGCATGCTTGTATGAGTGAACATGCTTGTGTGTGTGTGTGAACATGCTTGTATGTATGTGTGTGTGAGCATGCTCGTATGTGCGTGTGTGTGAGCATGCTCGTATGTGCGTGTGTGTGAGCATGCTTGTATGTATGTGTGTGAGCATGCTTGTATGTGTGTGTGAGCATGCTTGTATGTGTGTGTGAGCATGCTTGTATGTGTGTGTGAGCATGCTTGTATGTGCATGTGTGTGCGTGTAAGCATGCTTGTGTGTGTGTGAGCATGCTTGTATGTGCATGTGTGTGAGCATGCTTGTATGTGTGTGTGAGCATGCTTGTGTGTGCGTGTGAGCATGCTTGTATGTGCGTGTGAGCATGCTTGTGTGTGCGTGAGCATGCTTGTGTGTGTGTGTGTGTGTGTGTGAGCATGCTTGTATGTGTGTGTGTGTGTGTGAGCATGCTTGTATGTGTGTGTGTGTGAGAGCATGTATGTGTGTGTGTGTGTGTGTGTGTGTGTGTGTGTGTGTGTGTGTGTGTGTGTGAGCATGCATGTGTGTGAGCATGCATGTATGTGTGTGAGCATGCATGCATGTGTGTGTGTGTGAGCATGCATGTGTGTGTGTGTGTGTGAGCATGCATGTATGTGTGTGTGAGCATGCATGTATGTGTGTGTGTGCGAGCATGCTTGTATGTGTGTGTGTGTGAGCATGTATGTGTGTGTGTGAGCATTAATGTATGTGTGTGAGCATTAATGTATGTGTGTGTGTGTGTGAGCATGCTTGTGTGTGTGTGTGTGTGAGCATGCTTGTGTGTGTGTGCGTGTGAGCATGCTTGTATGTGTGTGTGTGAGCATGCTTGTATGTGTGTGTGAGAGCATGCATGTATGTATGTGTGTGTGTGTTCATATATGTATGTGTATGTATGCATGTGTGTGTGCATGTGTTTATCAGTGGCGGTGCATCCAAAAGGGTGCACAGGTTCCACCCCCTCTATGAAAAAAATAACTAACAGTGCAGCGCTTACCACTAAGTGAATATACATATAATTAAATCTGAATAAATAAATTTTCATAAAAAGAAAAACTTAAATATTTGGTGGATCCAAAAGGAATTTAAACCTTAATTAGAAAACGTGTTCGCAAAAAAAAATTTGGTTAGTTACCAAAAATAGTTGCCTAAAAAGATTATTATATTTGCCAAAAAAATGACATCCAACAGCAATTCAAAAAATCCCATGCAGTTAAACATGTGAAAACAAATTTTCAAGTCCCATACAAAACATGTGAAGATAAATTGTCAAAGGTGTAAAGTGGCGTCCAATATAAGTGAACAAAAGTGTAATTGATCCTGTATGTTCAGGAAAGCGTGCTTGACCACGTGTGTTTTTCCCAGCTACAAATCAAGTAAGTAATGGAGGCTTACCAGATCGCCAATAAGTGTACACAGATACGAATTTCCAAACGATTCGAGACGGACGGTCAGACGACGACCCAGGCCTTCAGACGCTCCACAATCACCGGAGCGATTCGAATCCTCTCTCTGAACGGTTCACACAGCCGTGTAGGGTTTTCAATGTGGGAAGCTAAAAGCCAGCCCACACCTTCAGGTGTTACGTAGTCCGGGTCCGTTCCGGACTTTTCGAATGTCTCGGGATATCATATCACCATATAGACAAAAAGATAAAAAAGTGCGCCCAATCGTGTAATAAAGTTTTTAAACACGTGGAGTTTATTATTCAACCGAATAATGTTAAGTACTACAGAAGACTCGACCGAGTCGTATAAAAGTAGTCGTAACGTAAAAAATAAACAATTTTGCTAGCAAAGTATAAAAATAAACGAATGCTAATAGCACAAATGGATAGATTCATGCATAGCATAGCATGAATCTATCCATGGCCACCGCTGCCACCCCCATATTTAGGTGTCTGGTTCCTTTTGGGGTGCCGGGTGCCTGAATTACAGCGGCGGGGGGTGTTTTTGCAGAGCCTGATTAGAGCCATGGGCTATAATAGGCTTCAAAATAGGTGAACTGCGAGTGCTATGCTTGACGCTCACAGTCTACCCAGCCAGATGTGTTAGAAAAGTGAATTAATATTCACTTTCCTAACACTGAACCGCCTCTCCACCAATCAGGTGTGCGGGTCTTTTACCCATCACTTGATTGGCTAAAACGATAGACACAGCTATTGGACGCCCATCAGGAGGAGAGGACGGGAGATGAGGATGGCAGTAGCTGCATGGAGGACCCCGCTCATGGCCGTTACCCGCTGCCCCACCAAGACACGGTAAGTGGTGTGCAGACAGTGAGCGGGCAGTGGGGATTCACAGTGGCAGCATTTGATGGGCACAGTAGCAACATTTGATGGGCACAGTAGCAGCATTTGATGGGCACAGTGGTAGCATTTGATGGGCACAGTGGTGGCATTTGATGGGCACAGTGGTGGCATTTGATGGGCACAGCGGCAGAGTTTAATGGGCACAGTAGTGACATTTGATGGTACAGTGGTGGCATTAGATGGTACAGTGGTGGCGTTTGATGGGCACAGTGGCTGTAATTGATGTTTTTTAAATTGGTTCCTTTATATGCAGCCACCCACTTGGGACTGGGCCCTGGTGTTCCACCATCGGGCTTGGAGAAAAGAGCCCTGTCCGGAGGTCAGGGGGGGGGCCCCGCCATGGTTTCCCTGAAGGTTCTAGTTACGCCACTGCAGGGTATCACCGAGTATGGCTGGGTATTGCAGAGTATGGCTGGCTATTGCAGGGTATCACCGAGTATGGCTGGGTATTGCAGAGTATGGCTGGCTATTGCAGGGTATCACCGAGTATTGCTGGGTATTGCAGGGTATGGCTGGGTATTGCAGAGTATTGCTGTGTATTGCAGAGTATTGTCAGTGCATTGCTGGGTATTGCAGAGTATTGGCAGGGTATTGTTGGGTATTGCAGAATATTGGCAGGGGATTGCAGAGTATTGGCAAGGTATTGCAGAGTATTGCTGGGTATTGCAGAGTATTGCTGGGTATTTCAGAGTATTGGCAGGGCATTGCAGGGTATTGGCAGGGCATTGCAGAGTATTGGCAGGGCATTGCAGAGTATTGGCAGGGCATTGCAGAGTATTGCTGGGTATTGCAGAGTATTGGCAGGGCATTGCAGAGTATTGGCAGGGAATTGCGGGGTTAATTGTCAGTGAGCAGTGCTGTGGAACTACAGATCCAGCCCATAGCGCTGCTGACACCGACCTCTCCCCTCCACTGCACCTATCGGTACAGAGAGGGGAGGGAGGAACCGGCGTCATAACATAGCGCCGGTTTGTTTACAAGTGATCGCTCTGTCATTTGATGCATTTACCATGATCCGTGATGCGCCGGGTCCACACGGATGTGCTGGAGTCCACGCCCCAGGGGGTGCGCAAGAGTGGAATTCTAGGAGGACATCAATGTACGTCCTCCCAGAGTTAAGCATCCGCCCTGTAGCCATCATTCGGCTATGGGCTGGTTGTTAAGTGGTTAAATAAAAGATAATTATTGTAAGCATATGGTGGTTGTCTCAACACTCGTAATTGATACATTTTCAGGAGAGCTTGCTCTGTTGAAAAACAATGGATTTACTGTGCAGATCCCCAGGTAAAAGTATAAAAAACAAAGCCTAAAAAAACAAAACAAATGCAGTCATCTCATCTAAAAATTGGTAAGCTGCAGTATAATAAATGTTTGCTGTTTGGTTTAATACTACAAACACCTGGATACACCCTTAATAAGCCGTCCCCTTAGTGTATCATCACAGCGCTCAGTACCCTCTCCCCCCAGCTGCTACTTAAAAAGTAAATATGTAAATCAGAAGGTGAATAAAAAACAAAAAATAAACAAAAAATGTGTATATCAATACTGGTCACCTTGTAGCGCTTAATTACTCTTAAAACAGTAGTGCACTTTAATTGCAAAACTTAATCACCCTCAAAAAATATATGTAATATGAACCTCCACATGTGTATATAAAAAATCAATGATAGTAAATAATCTGTGATCCCATACAAATGTAGAAAATTAAGACCAAAATCCCAAGCTCAAGAATATAAAAAGTCCAAAATCAATCCAGAAAGGAAAAAAACGTTTTATCAAGTGAAAAAATAGTGTCCATATATCCGAAAGCCTTCACCACACCCTTGGTGTTCGTGCCCCCCCTTCTTTGGAACACTCACCAGCTGTACTGCTCAGCACTCTCGTGTCGAGCAAAAAAGCGTGTTTAAGATCTTTAGGAGTGATGTTGATCAATATCCAGCAATCACTTGCATTGTACTTCCCATCAGGTATCAATAGAATGTCATCTCAAACATACCTCGGGGAGATAAAAAGGCTTTCCATAGTGTAATATTGTAAAACTCTTTTTAATCTCAAATAAAAATCTATTTGTATCACACTCACATGAACATGACTTGGAAAAAGGCACTTCAAACAGACACTTCACTTCACAACAAAGACTTTTCTTTCCTCAAAGGCATCGGTGAACACACTGGATATTGACAAGATTCGTAATATAAGCACTGTCTCTATAAATGATTGCTGTATGGTACCTGACAGCAGACCATCCGATTAAAAGCAGCGCCAAACAATCACGTCCAGTCCTCTCTCTTGTGTGTCCTCCTGCCTCCACCTAAGCTTAGCTCCTTAGTGTGTAAAACGATAGTTGCCAGATAGCCACACCCCCGACATGTTTCGTCACTTAGACTTCCTCATGGGATTGGCTATCTAGCTCCCAAATCAACCCTTTTATTTAAATTGACAGGCAACCATCCCATAATGCCACAAGAAGCTCCACCTCTATCGGTGTATCTGATTGGGTTGTTTAGCCTCTATCGGCGAATCATTCCCCTTCAGTCCCGCCCCATTCCCCTCCCCTCTGTGAATGTGACCGACCTACCCATTCATACAGAATAATTACTCCCCCTCCACCAATCACCTGTGTAATGTGCACATCCACCGCACATCCGCAGACTTTCGGAATCGCCCATCCACCTCACTCTCCATCCCACTTGATAGCTCCATAACCTCCGATGACTCGTGGAGTGTATACGTCCATCGCGCATGCGCGGACCTCCGGGGATGCCCTTTCACCTCGCACTCCAATTGGTATTCTCATTCAACTCACATCCGCTATGCGCATCTGTCATCACAAACGCGCATGCGCGGAGTTCCGAAACCGCCCACTACACCCAAAACCTCCAACTACACCCAGGTTACATCTCGTTCAACTCACGTCCGCTCTGCGCGTCCGTCATCACAAACGCGCATGCGCGGAGTTCCGAACCGCCCACTACACCCAAATCCTCAACTACACCTAGGTTACATACAGTTACTGCGCAGGCGCTTACCCTCTCATAGCGTTAACCCTAAGTCTGCGTACTATAGCGGGACTCCTAACCTCCTCCCCACCACCGCACCAGTCACTCACACGTGAACCTTACTCGCCAGTGCATGCATAGGGGACGGTGCATTACCTAAATCGATCACTCTCAGTAAACAGACATTGTGTATCACCCTTCCCCCAAAGAAGATATGATCCACTTCACACACACTATCCATCCCAGTGAAACGATATATATCATCCTTATCCCAAGTGTCATTCATAAGGCAAAATCAATGTCTATATATGACTGTAATGATTGTTCCCATCTCCAGGCCCATGTATTGGAGTCTGGAAAATGCATGAACCGTGCAATCCATAGTATAAGAACTTATACACGTCCGTATGCCGATCCTATTGAATACTTCAGTGCTGTTATGAACAAAAATGCCGACATAGGATATTACTCCAGTGGGGGGTATCCCACAGGAGAAAACAATGCAGACAGGTTTGCTCCCCCCTCCCACTAGTATTCTGGATACTCCAAAAAGCAATATCCATACAACCTGTGGTTGAATCCACCAGCTGTCATATCCTTATGTCACCACTGCCTGAGAGTTTACATTGAAATAAATGTCTCAAACCATATTCCTATTACCCTACCTCTCTAAGGACACATACTCTAATACACAAATTAAAATTATCAAAAATATATATAAATAAAAATAAAAAATAATAAATAATAAAGAATACTACACAAACTAAAAAATAATAATAAAAAAAAAAAAAAAATGCACTAACACAACAAAGGCAGCACATCTCAATGTCGTTGTACAATTCATAACAATTATGTAACTTGATTGTCTCAAACACAACTGGTCATTTGTACATACCGGATATGGGTAATAAACATAATGTTAAAAATTACCAAATATATAAATATAAATCAATCCCACTCCACAGTTAAAAATATCACCCTGAAACTTTAAATTAAAAAATATCCCATAGCACAGATAATACTGTCAGCAAATTGTAGGGACAGATAAACAAGGCCAAAAATGCCATAAATAGAGCCCCCAAATAATATAAAATACCCATCTTCAAATGCAAGGCATCTAATCTTAGGATGTACTACTCCGACAATGTCCACTATAAATACAAAGAAGGGAAGAAATAGTATCCCCATTACATGGATATCAAGAATTGTTGATGAAGCTATTGACATCTAGTTCGATGTTCATTCCCATTGGTGTCAAGCTCCTCATCAAAAATATCCACTTCGTTTCCCTTTGGGATAGATCCCTAATACGATTTGAGCCCCTCCAAGAGGGATGTACCTGATCTATGCCACAGAACTGTAACAGACTTGGGTCCTGTTGGTGATGCTTTTTAAAATGCATAGATACACTATGATATTTGTATCCCTTCCGTATATTGGCAAGGTGTTCCGAAATCCGGATCCTCAGCACCCTCTTGGTGCGTCCCACATAAAAGAGCTTACATGGACACCATAGCAAATATACCACATATGACATGTTACAGGTCATAAATTCCTCTATCTTGAAGGATTCTCCTACTCCATTAGTAACTGAGGTGATGCCCCTATTTATTACTTGAACAGTCCTGCAACAGATGCATTTTCTGCATGCATAGAATCCCTTTAAATCTCCTGAAATGGTCTGTCTTACCGGTGGGTCTAATACCTTTCTGACAATCTTATCCCCAATATTAAGGGCCCTTCTATAGATGAACTTAGGGCAGGATGGTAGAATTGGGCCCAGATATTTATCCCTACCTAAAATGTGCCAATGCTTGGCAAAAATCTGTTCTATATCCTTATATTGATGGTGGTAACTTGATAGAAACTTGAACTGATGTTGTGTCTCATCCCTCATTTTAACACGTTCCTGAAGGCATACATTCCTAGGAGTATTTCCAACCTCCTTTACAATGACATCAGGGTTGCTGCTTAATGCCACTATAACCTTTTTGTAAAAATCTCTCCTTCAATACACCAGACTGGGTTACGAAGTCCATGTCTGTAGTACAGTTACGACGGACCCTCAGAAATTGTCCCTTCGGGATGTTCCTTATCCAAGAGGGGTGATGCCCACTCCTCGTGGACAAGTAACTATTTCGGTCTGTAGTCTTGAAAAATACTATTGTCTTCAAGTGATCTAAATCTCTTTCTATAGTAAGGTCCAAAAAATTAACACTTTTAGGGCTGATGCTGAAATCCAATCTAATGTTATTAGAATTGGAATTCAGTCCCTCCACAAACACTTTAACTGTTTGCTCAGTGCCCATCCAAATAAACAGCACATCATCAATAAATCTCCGATAGAAGATCAGCTGTTGCGGTCTATTTGAAAAGACGGCCCTATCTTCCCACTCCGCCATAAAGAGGTTGGCGAGGCTCGGGGCATACTTAGCCCCCATTGCCACGCCAACACTCTGGGAATAAAATATCCCCCCATACCAAAAGTAGTTATGGGACATGCAGAAATCCAGTGCATGCCCCAAAAACACCTTACGGGCATGAGGGATATCATCCCTTCTACTCAAAGCCCAATTTAGGGCCAGCAACGCATCCTGATGCTGAATAATGGTGTATAAGCTAGCCACATCGGCTGTCACCAAATATAGTTCAGCCTTAGGGGGGACCTTTATCTCACTTAATGCTTTTAGAAGATCTGTAGTGTCCCTCAAATAATACTGCTTTAAGATTAGCCGTTTCAGGACTAAAGGCTAGATGCCCAGGCCAAAGTCACAATATCTTGGCTATAGCTATTATTATTACATACCTACGCAATTTGTGACATATAAGGTTTTAATTTGATACACTGCACAAAAGCCTGCAACAAATGCTAACAAATGCAAAAGAATGTAAAAAAAAAAAAACTTTTAAGATTGTAGGCTGAGAGCCCAGGGCCCTCCTTTTTGTATTGTATTGTAGATCTACTGTCTCCCTTTATACTGTAAAGGGCTGTGCAAGCATAGCATATACTATATAAAGTCTGTATAGTAATAATAATGATAATTTAATTATTTGTAATACTCTTACAGCTGACAAGGTGGTTACATGAAATGCCCAGGTCCCACAGATAGCAACTGCTCATTGTCAACTGATACCTATCAAATGGCAGACATAGACATTTAGAACAAGGCACCATGCAGGGAATGATTATCTACAGATTGTGGAAGGAAAAAGGTTAAGAGGGAGTTTTGGGCACTGGTAAACATGCCACTGAGGATTGCATTAGGGATTAGGGTCATTTGAAATAAGGAATAAATAAACAAATAACGTGATTGTAATCCTTCACATTATTTTAAAATAATAAACATGTTATATTTCCATGGTCTGTGCAATGGATTTGCACAGAGCAGCCCCGATCCTCCTCTGCTGGGGTCCCCTGTCAGATCTCCTGGCTCCTCCTCTTCAGCTAGTTATAGGGTGGCACAGTGGTGTAGTGGATAGCACTCTCACCTAGCAGTAAAAAGGGTTGCTGGTTCAAATCCCAACCACAGCACTACCTGCCTGGAGTTCGTATGTTCTCCCTGTGCCTGTGTGGGTTTCCTCCCGCACTCCAAAGACATGCAGGTAGGTTAATTGGCTTCTTTCTAAAAATTGGCCCTAGAATATGAATGGGGACCTTGGATTGTGGGCTCCTTGAGGGTAGAGACTGATGTGAGTGTGCAATGTACAGGGATAGGGACAATTGTAGACACTCACTCAGGTTGAACTAGGTTTATCCTTTATCCAGCCTTACTAACTATACTAGTGCCCCCAGAGGGAGCCGTTTCCCGTGGGGGCACTCATGTGAGCTCAGTTGCCACACTGCCTGCATCTATAGACACAGATAGAGAACTTCAGCCCTGCCCCCTGCTTCCTTATTACAGGATTTGATTGACAGCAGCATGAGCCAATGGCTCCCACTACTATCAATCTGCTCTATAAGGAGGGAGAGAGCAGAGAGAGATGCCGCTCTCAGTGATGATGTATGTGGGTCTTTTTAAAAGATTTGTTATGTTCACCCAATAGGCCTACCCTCCCATTTACATGAGCAAAAAGGCTGCTCTCACCACCCTGGCATTGTAGAAATCTTAGTATGTGGAACTGTTACAGTGCAATGATAAATATCAGAATCAACTCCTGCAACAAGCCTATTTTTAATTTGCGTTGAACATACTATTTCTGAATATATAGCACACATTAATTAAACATTGCTACTAGAGACATTCATATAACCTGATTTCCGATAAAGACAAAAGTTTGTTGAACCTGGAATGGCACTACACTTGCCTGGCAATGATTTATTATGCTGGTTGATGTGTCATAAAGGTACAAAGATGATCACGTTGCCACTTACACCGCACGTGAAAACAGATGCCTGCCATGATGTGTGAAGCACAATACGCCACACGAAATTCTGTTAATGAGGTAACCTGTCAGGAATCTACGAAGTGGAACAACAGCACAGAATTCCTGATGTGACTGAAGAGATCCAATAATTAAAAATAGATCGCCAGACAATCTAGGGGTACCAACTATTTCTTCCTTTATATATCTACAGTATGCTGCAATAGCATAGCATGATAACTGGACAGCTATAGTTCATGTTTTGTTCTAGTACTAATACATCATGTACAAAGTCTAAAGCCCATTAAACTCCGGGGGAACAAACAGTTATCCAGCTGTTGTTCATTATTAGTATTACTAATCCCATATTGTCTAGATGGATTGCCATGGTGGTAACTAGGGATGAGCTTCGTGTTCGAGTCGAACGTACGTTCGACTCGAACATTGGCTGTTCGGGCGTTCGGCGAAATCCGAACTCTTGGTCCGTTCGCGTCAAAATTCGTATGGCGCGCGCGGACCACAATGCACTGCGATGGCGCAGTGCATTGCTGGCTCATGATTGGCCAAGCATGCACTGTGACCCCGCATGCTTGGCCAATCGCAGCGCCAGCAGCGAGGAGAGCCATGATTGGCCACAGAAATCCTGCCTGTGGCCAATCATAGCTCAGGCTGTGTAGTGCACGCCCCACACTATATAAGGCTGCCTTTGAGGCGGCCTCGTGTAGTGTGTTGGCATCTGAAGCAGTGGGTGTTCTGTGTACCTTCAACACAGTTACACACCAATCGTTTTTGGCTGATTTCCTATCTTGCTCTTGTGTAGTGGTTATTGTCTGTGCCCTGACCGCAGTATACACCACCATATTCACCTCACCTATATAGCTAGTGATCTAGCTTTAATAATAGAGCTTGCAGTCAGTAGTGTTAGGAGTGCGTGCTGTCTGCGTGCTCTGTACCCAGTACATACCGCTATAATCCACCTACATAGCTGTTCTCTATTTGGGCCCAATTGCCATCTGCAGGAGTTATTGGAAGTTGTGTGTGCTTCCAGCACAGCACAGTATACATCTGTATATACCCCTTTAACTCTGCTGTTTTCTGGTTATTGTCTGCGTGCCCTGACCGCAGTATACACCGTGATATTCACCTCACCTATATAGCTAGTGATCTAGCTTTAATAATATAGCTTGCAGTCAGTAGTGTCAGGAGATAGTGCGTGCTGTCTGCGTGCTCTGTACCCAGTACATACCGCTATAATCCACCTACATAGCTGTTCTCTATTTGGGCCCAATTGTCATCTGCAGGAGTTATTGGAAGTTGTGTGTGCTTCCAGCACAGCACAGTATACATCTGTATATACCCGTTTATCTCTGCTGTTCTATAAAAAAGGCATCTGCAGGAGTTAGTGGGTGTTGTATGCCTCCAGCACAATATAAACTACCCAACTACTGTTTTACCCAACTCCCTTCAGGCCATTACCATGTCTGGAAGGCCAGCAAGGAGAGGCAGACAGGCGCGAGCCGATAAAAGAGGGCAAGCAGGCTCTGTGTCTAGAGACAACAGTGCTGGTCGTGGACGCGGTGCATTGTCATCAGCACGTAGCCATGGGACATGCTTGTCCTTCTTTTCTGCAGCTGGACATGTTGAACCGCAACATGCCAACGACTTGGTAGAGTGGATGACCAAGCCCTCTTCATCCTCCTCATCCTCTCTCACCCAGTCTCAGGGTAGTAGCAAAGCAGCTGCCAACACATCGTCTTCCCTCCTCTCAATGTCATCATCAGTGACTCCTTCCCTAGACCCACCACGTCCTCCTGAGGAGTCTCCTGAACTCTTTGAGCACAGTGTTGGGTACATGCTCCAGGAGGATGCCCAGTGTTTGGTGGGCTCTGATGATGACACTCAGCTAGAGGAAGGCGGTAGCGTGAGCGCAGAGAGAGGGGATGCTCAAGAAGGACAGCAATCTGGCAGTCATGTTCCACAAGCTGCAGCATACTGCCAGGTTTGCTACAGCGATGAAGAGGGAGGGGATGATGAGGGCACTGACTCCACGTGGGTGCCTGGAAGGAGGGAGGAGGAGGAGGCACATGTCCAACGAGGCAGGATGCCCTCCGTGGGCCAGCTTAGGGGCAGCACACCGACTGAATCACACCGCAGAGCTCCGCCTGCGCAGAGCGCTTCCTCTGCGCGTTATTCTAAAAGTTCTTTGGTGTGGGCCTTTTTTGAGACGAGTGCATCAGATCGCACCGCTGCTATTTGCAACATATGTCTCAAGCGTATCTCACGTGGCCAAAACATCAGCCGCTTGGGCACCACATGCTTGACCAGACATATGTTGACCTGCCATGCAGCTTGTTGGCAAGCGTACCTCAAAGACCCACACCAAAGAACAAAGCGGACCTCTCCTTGCCCCTCATCAGCTGGCATCTCCAACCCCACTAGACCTTCAGTCCTCTCTGAAACCTGCTCTGAGAGGAATGAAGGTGTAGAATTAGGTGTGTCACAGCCAAGTGCTTCCGGGAACTCTGCTAGTGGTACATCCACATCCGATTATAGCAGGCAAATGTCCCTGCCCCAGCTGCTGGACCGGCGGAAGAAGTTTACTCCCAGCCATCCACATGCCCAGCGGTTGAATGCTAGCTTGGCTAAATTGCTAGCACTTCAACTGCTGCCTTTTCAGTTGGTAGACTCGGCCCCCTTCCGTGAGTTTGTACAATGTGCGGTTCCTCAGTGGCAGGTCCCCAACGCCACTTTTTCTCACGGAAGGCGATTCCGGCTCTCTACCGACATGTGGAAGGCAATGTCCTTGCCTCGCTGGACAGGGTGGTCAGCGGTAAGGTGCATATTACCGCTGACTCATGGTCCAGCAGGCATGGACAGGGACGTTACCTGTCTTTCACGGCCCATTGGGTCACTCTTCTGGCTGCTGGGAAGGATGCAGGACAAGGTGCAGTAGTGTTGGAGGTTGTTCCGCCACCACGCCTCCAAAATGCTACTATTGGTTGTGACACACCTCTCTCCTCCACCCCCTCCTCTTCTTCTTCCTCCATGGCCTCTTCCAGTGCTCTGTCCTCAGAACCAGCGGTGCTCCGTAGGCGTTGCAGGGGCTACACAAGTACGCAGGCAAAACGATGCCATGCCGTGCTTGCGCTGGTTTGTTTGGGGGACAGGAGCCACACTGGGGCGGATGTTTTGTCAGCTCTGCAGGGGCAGGCCGAGAGGTGGTTGACGCCACGCCAGCTTAAGCCAGGAATGGTGGTTTGCGACAATGGCACCAACCTCCTCTCCGCCCTCCGACAGGGACAACTGACCCATGTGCCCTGTGTAGCTCACGTCCTTAACCTGTTGGTGCAGCGGTTCTTGGGCAGGTACCCCGGCTTACATGATGTCCTGAAGCAGGCCAGGAAAGTCTGTGTGCATTTCCGCCGATCATTTAATGCCTGTGCTCGGCTGGCTGAGCTCCAAAAGGAGTTGAACCTGCCCAAGAACCGCCTTATATGTGACATGCCCACCAGATGGAACTCAACATTGGCCATGCTGCAGCGGCTGCACACGCAGCAGAGGGCCATCAATGAGTACCTGTGCGACTACGGCACCAGGACAGGGTCAGGGGAGCTTGGTTTTTTCTCACCACGCCAGTGGGGCATGATCAGGGATGCATGCACTGTCCTGTCACTGTTTGAGGAGGCCACAAGGATGGTGAGCAGTGACAGTGCATGCATCAGTGACACTGTACCTCTTGTCCACCTCTTGGAGCATACGCTGCGTGGAATAATGGACAGGGCACTTGAGGCAGAACAGAGGTAGGAAGAGGAGGACTTCCTTGCCTCTCAAGGCCCCCTTTATCCAGACAGTGTTCCTGCTGTGCCACCCATCACACAGGAAGAGGGTGAGGAGGAGGAAGAGGAGGAGGAGGATGATTGTGTCAGCATGGAGGTGGAGGCTGGCACTCAGCATCAGCAGCAGCAGTCTTATAGGGATGATTTACAGTCCCAAGAAACACGTGGACTTGTACGTGGCTGGGAGGAGGTAGCTGCGGATCATGTTGTCCTTAGTGACCCAGAGGACTCCGGACCGAATGCCTCAGCTAACCTACGCTGCATGGCCTCCCTGATCCTGCAAAGCCTGCGGAAGGATCCTCATATTCTTCGGATCAAGGAGAGGGACCATTACTGGCTGGCCACTCTCCTTGATCCACGGTACAAGGGTAAGGTTGCCGACCTTATCTTGCCATCGCAGAGGGAGCAGAGGATGAGACATCTCTGGGAGGCCTTGCAGAAAGCTCTGTGCAACGCGTTCCCAGAGACTGGGAGGTCACAAACTCCTGGTCCTGGACAACGTGTTGCTGAGGCATCAGTCAGAAGGAGCGGTGGAGAAGGTGGCCGTCTGACTGATGCTTTCAGACAATTTTTTAGTCCACAGCCCCAAGGTATGATTGGTTCCAGCACCCATCGCCAGCGTCTAATTTACATGGTGCAGGAATACCTAGGGGCAAGGTCAGACTTGGACACCTTTCCCACTGAAAATCCTCTGGCTTACTGGGTCTTGAGGATGGATCACTGGCCAGAGCTTGCACAGTATGCAATTGAGCTACTGGCCTGTCCTGCATCCAGCGTTCTTTCGGAATGCACCTTCAGTGCTGCTGGTGGCTTTGTTACCTATCACAGGGTGCGCCTGTCCACCGAATCAGTTGATCGACTGACCTTCATCAAGATGAATCAGTCTTGGATCACCCACAGCTACCAAGCACCTGAAGCTGATGTAACCGAATAATTTTTTTTGAAATATCACATCCCTTCAAGACTGCCTATGCTGATGCTGAGTGACTGTCCTGTTATGTTGATTGTCTATCCTCTTCCTCCTCCGCTGATATGTTGGAAGAACATTTTTGGTTCTGGGTGATGCCAGCAGCCCAATTTTTCTGCCCCTGTTTAACAGGGGCGTTTAAGTACAATTTTTGATGCAATGCTTTGCAGCATGGCTAATTCCTGCAATAAAACTAGAGTATATGGCAGAGGTTGCAGTGTGATGGCACCAGTGCCTAAGGCCCAATTTTTCTGCCCCTGTTTAACAGGGGCGTTTAAGTACAATTTTTGATGCAATGCTTTGCAGCAGGGCTAATTCCTGCAATAAAACTAGAGTATATGGCAGAGGTTGCAGTGTGATGGCACCAGCACCAGTGCCTAAGGCCCAATTTTTCTGCCCCTGTTTAACAGGGGCGTTTAAGTACAATTTTTGATGCAATGCTTTGCAGCAGGGCTAATTCCTGCAATAAAACTAGAGTATATGGCAGAGGTTGCAGTGTGATGGCACCAGTGCCTAAGGCCCAATTTTTCTGCCCCTGTTTAACAGGGGCGTTTAAATACAATTTTTGATGCAATGCTTTGCAGCAGGGCTAATTCCTGCAATAAAACTAGAGTATATGGCAGAGGTTGCAGTGTGATGGCACCAGTGCCTAAGGCCCAATTTTTCTGCCCCTGTTTAACAGGGGCGTTTAAGTACAATTTTTGATGCAATGCTTTGCAGCAGGGCTAATTCCTGCAATAAAACTAGAGTATATGGCAGAGGTTGCAGTGTGATGGCACCAGTGCCTAAGGCCCAATTTTTCTGCCCCTGTTTAACAGGGACATGTAATTACAATTCTTGATATAATATTTCACAGGAGGGCCCCTTCCTGTGCCCACCCAGAGTAACGGTGAGGACTTATAGTGTTGTGGCACCAGCACCACAACCACCAAAGGTCAATTTTTCTACCACTGTTCAACAATGTCATGTAATTACAATTCTTGATATAATCGTTCACAGCAGGGCGCTCCAGCGCCCACCAAGAGTCACTTTGAGGGCTTACAATGTTGTGGCAAAACCAACACCTTGTTCCGCCATTTCTGCAGAGCATATAGCCCCTACTTTCAAACATCCAACTTACAAACATCTCCTACTTGCAAACGCAAGGAGACAGCAGAAAGTGAGATGAAAAAAGATGGACGACAAAACAAATTATACAGGGGTGATAACCCTTCCCTATGTTTTCCAAAAAGCTTAAAAATAGTTTTT